>NW_019091207.1:2555868-3165397 GCF_002217175.1 Folsomia candida | reverse complement strand
ATTGTAATAATTACAAGTATTGTATCTAAATTTACAACTTAACCAGACTTGGTATGCAACCAACTTTGTCGCGTTCCTTAGAGCTGCGAGATGGTTATGTTTGTTTGTTCATCTTGCTAAATTATTAATTTGTTGGTAGAAGTATTGGCTTAGAGAGGATGTAAACTGACGAAACTAGGCAAGTAAGTTACTTTAATTTGTTAAAATGTTTAATTTAGAGCCTCCTTCTCTAGTGTTAAGCATAAAATTTTGTATTTCTTGTACTAATAAGCCAGTATAATAAAGCGTTCATTCATTCATTCAAATATTTGTAATGTATTCGAAAAATATTTGAATAGTTTAGAAGACAGTAAGTTGTTTTTAAAGTTTTTTTTATATTTCTTTTAGCTTTGTCAGATCGCAGAGTCATCGTTAAGAATTCACAGTAAATACATTTCTTCGGATTTAATAATGAGATGGAAATATTTGCATAATGAGGCAATTCACGTAGTCCTTGCTAACTTTGTAAAATCTGTAACTTTGGCTGGGGCAAGTTGACAAAAATTTGCAATTTATACAGAAAATAATGAGACTATTCAATAGTAATTTCCATGAATAGAAACATTGCATAAAACAATGTTTGCCAAAATTGCTTGCCAAAATTATATATATATGTTAATCTAGTGACATAATAACGCAATTCACGCAGTCCTTAGTAACTTTGTAAAATACGTCAGTTTTACAAAATAATTTTAAAAACTTTTGCAAAATAAGAAGGCGCCCTTGATCTGAGAAAGTTTGCAAAAAATTTATAAGCTAATTTTCCTTACAAATGTTCAGAAAATCTTTGGAAAAGTTTGTAAGTTTACGGGTTTTATGGATTTTACAAAGTTACCAGCCTTGCGTGAATTGCTTCAACCTTGTAAATCATCCCACGCAAAACATTGGATCTACATTGTAATTAAGAATGTTATAAAACTACATTTAATAAAATACTTTAAAAAAAAGCTTGCTTAGCTGAGGCGCTGCTAAAAGTAAAAAACAAGTCACCCGCATTACCGTTAATATATTAAATACATACATACATATATCATAATGTCGCAGGAGTTGGTGGCTTTGCATCACCGCAAGGCCAAAAATTTTGATCGTTTTATACTCAAATTAACCATTTATTGCATACACAAGAAAATAAATGTCGAGAAGAACAGTTCATCATAATTTTTACGAACAAAGCACTGCATATTTAAACAATTACACTTTCGAATGGGGTATAAATTTGATAAGAGTACTTAAACTTATACACTACAATACTACCGATAATAATTATTAGCATTTCCAAGCTAGATATAACAATGGACGTCAGAGACTGTTGAAAGAAAGCGACGTGGACAACAACCAGAACTACACCAATTAGCCCGTTCAGATTCCAAATCAGAAAGAAAGTCTTTCGCGTCGTCGAACTTATACCCTTTAAATTTAAATACATTGAAAAGTTAAAGCTTGACGTAATTGATTTCTCGGTATTATTATAAATGAAGTCGAATACTTACGTAGAGTGTCGACAGACCCAGCACAAATCCAGCCAATAATCCCATTACTGTGATTGCCCCGCTTATCACAAGAGCATGGTCCAGTGATAAAACTCGATTTTCTCCAGCAATCCCATAACTGAACAACGCAACCGTCATCAGTACGACGTATGCCAACTGGTAGGAGTGATATCCCTGAGAAAATAAATATGACAAATATTTGCTATACATATAATGCTCATTTAAGAAAATAGATATTGTACATACCACCGTAGTTAACGCCAGTATTAATGTAGAGGCTCGCCAGGTGCACATTTTAGCTATGCTTCAAGTTTGTAGTATTTTTCAGCAAAGTTCGAAGCAAAGAGAGATGCAATAAAAATTCAAACTGTTTTTGTTTGTTTTTCAAAATTGAAATAATTTTTTCCCATGTTTGGAATTATGTTGTCATGCCAGAAGTTTGGTTTTGGTTCAATAAATTTAATTCAGTATCATGGCCACGCAGGTGATATTGAGATGTGAGAAAGATGCAAAGATGCGTAAGAAAAATGCAAAAGATATTGATAAAATGGTAAAACTCGAAATTACTGAATATTTGATTTATTAAATATTGGCATTGCGTAATGTAAAAATTAAGGTCCATTCATAATCCCATACGATTTCTAAATACAAAATTATTATTAAAAGATTGCTATCAAGTTATTTTCAGACATATTTTACCTATAAATTGCATGACATTTGCAGCAACATACAATGCTGATTACAAAGATGATTAATAATCCTCCAATCCTGCAATGTATGTATCTATTTCAGTTATTCAGTACTCAAATTTGAATATTCGTAAGAGACACACTACTTACACAATCTTTTCAAAATTCTCCTTTAACCACTCCCACCACGTTTGCTGTATTTTTACAACATCTTCCCCATGAATTATGTTGGGCATTGTGACGTCCTTTACTGTCTTCAAAATAGCTTTTGCTTCTTCCGTGGCATTTGCAATTAATTCTTCGGAAACATTGCCCAGGAATGGCACGGTTGACGAAATTGATATATTTGCAAGCAATTCCTCTACTTGTAAATCTTGCTTCTTTGAAGATATTTCAGTTGATGGAATTACGACTATCTTTGTGGCCGGTGGTGGGACGGTTGCCACGTAAGCTCGCAAGGGAGTGGTTATATTAGCAGAAAATTTTAATAAAGGATGGTGAGAAGATGCAATTTCCCATAATGCGGGATGTAATTTGTCACCACTTTTGATAACTGGCATTGCAATATATGAAAATCCAAACTGCTCAATGCAGAGGATATTAAATACAAAACTCAAAGAACTCAGCATTTTAGATATTGCCCAATTGTTGCGAACAGAGAGTAAGAATATAATGTGGAAAGAAATATGGAGATGTTTGTTAATGCAAATTCTTTTCCAGGAAATGTTAATCGTAAATAAAGACTTTGTGAAAACAGTAATGCAAAATTTTTGGCCTTGCGGTGATGCAAAGCCACCAACTCCTGCGACATTATGATATATGTATGTACGTTGGTGTTTTATTATTAATTTTCAAAAGGTATGTTCCGCACTGTTTCTGACCAAACTTTTGATGAAATAACAAACTTCAAATACTTTTAGGATGCTGTGATTTTTTTCAGTTCTGTAGGTTAACATTAACACTAGCAATAACTCATTAAAATTTACCTCGAAAATATGCCAAAATTTACGACTTGATTTCATTATCATCCGAAAACCGTTTTCCCCTGATGTTTTTCTTTAAGTTTCGAAACGAATAATAATCACTAAGGGACAAGTCTGGACTGCACGGGGCGTGGTTTGTGCAGGTAAAGCGATTTTCGTCTGCACTAACCCTCGCAAAAAGCCAGGTATTAGGTGGCGCGTTGTCGTCTAAAAAAAGGCCAACTCTTTATTTTGACCCCACGTTTCTTTTCAACCGGAGGACGCAGCTCCTTCGGGGTTCCTGCATACACGGCCCCATTTATTGCAGTATTTCCAGCAATAAATTTTATAAGGAGGGGACCTTTGGTATCCTTGAAAATGGTCATCATCAATTTTTTTGTCAGATTTTTGCACTTTTCAATACACGGACGGTGGCAACCCCTCGTGCTTCCAATGAGGGAATTATTATTTGGTCACCGGGTCATAATAGTAAACCCAAGTACCATATGCAGCCAATAAAATATTGAGCAGGTTCCAGTTTTCATTTAATAGGTTAAAATTTGCATTGCAAAAGTCGACTCGATCCTGTTTGTGAGATGCCGAAAGCAATTTTGGTACCCAACGGACGGAAACCATTTTCATACCTAAGTCTTCAGTTAACACGGAACAAATTGCTGGTTTTGGAACACCCATCTCATCTGCTATATAGGACAGTTTCAATCGCGGATCTCTCATTATTGGTTCCTCTAGCTTCCGGAGCCTTTCTGTGGAAGAAGCGGATTTTGAGCGTCCTTGCGACTTTTTGCCCGAGACCTCGTTTCGCCATAATTAAAAATTATTGACCCAATTGAATTTGTGTTTCGTGTTGGGCAGTTTTCATTGTACATTTTAAGCATTCAACCATAAATCTGCGACACGTATTGCCTATCCAGCATTAAAAATTAAATCACACTACGATATTTAATTTGCAAATCTAGCATTTTTTCCGTCGAGGTAAAGTTTGCCGATTTATTGCTAGTGTTGACGTTAACCTTAAGAACTGAAAAAAATCACAGCCTCCTAAATGTATTTGAAGTTTGTTATTTCATCACAATTTTGGTCAGAAACAGTGCGGAACATACCTTTTGAAAATTAATAATAAAACACCTACGTATGTATTTAATATATTAACGGTAATGCGGGTGACTTGTTTTTTACTTTTAGCAGCGCCTCAACTAAGCAAGCTTTTTTTTAAAGTATTTTATTTCATGGATTTTAAGTGATATATATATAGACGACTTAATATGTGTCATTCGTTTTACCAATTAGTTGATTACTTGAAGAATATTGAGTACAACGAAATTAGTGTAAAAATTAATGTAATATTTTTATCTTGGTTCAATGGATCCACGCAGCCAAGAGGGTACAGTAGGGTGGTCTATTCATATACACCATTTTATACTTTCGTGGCTATGTATTCCATTAATCGTAATTTAAGTGTAACATGTTTAGTACAGGATAAATGTTACGGCCTTTTACATTTGCATCCAAATTTATATTTAACTCTGTCGTTGCTCTGATCATTGTGTGAATGCTTTCATGCTCCCCTAGCCGACAGGTGCATGTTGGAGAAAGCTGGTTTTGTTGATGATATAAATTGTTGGTCAAAGTAGCACGTAATCGTTCGAGCTCCTGTAATGCGTCAGTATCGGCAGGATTGTAAGATGCAGAGGTTAACAATTTTCTAACATCCATTTCAATAATTGCAAGGCCACTAAGAGTTTTCACACGAGAAATCGCAACATATGCCAAACCTTTGGTTTTACATTTTGGACCTAGATAAACTACAGCCTTATCAAGCGTGGCCCCTTGCAGCTTATGCACAGTAAGTGCATAGCTTAATATTAACGGCAACATTCGACGCGTAACTCGTTGTTGCCTGTGGGCATAAAAATCAACAGTTGCAGGCTCTATCCAAGTATCTGTAATTTCGTGGTCAAATTTTACGAGGACACGTTTTGGCAAATCCCCAACATTTATTTGTCGATTCTTATCGATTGTCCATTCAATTTTTTTGATAAATCCTGTAGCTCCATTTACATGACCTTTCAAAGTATCCATATTCCGTCTAAGCATTACTCGGCTTCCTTCTCCCAACTCTATTGAATTCGGAATACCCCCTGTTTGGTCATCTTTTTTTGGTAAATCCCCCAAATAATGTTGGCCTTGCTTCACTCCATCTGCATATGTGTCAAATGCTTTAATTTTAAAAGTAGTTTTACCCTTAGATCGTAATTCTCTTCGTAATTCTGCAGTTCTCTGCATATTGAAATTATTGCACATTTCATTTTCTGGATAAATTCTTACGGCGTCAGCAAAGCTATCCACATTTCCATTTAATCCCTTCTCATCATACATTAGTCGAGTTTGCAATAATTGAAGACTCTGAGCAGATAGTTTTCCAACACGCAATTCAGAACATATTTCTCCAAGAGGATCGCCACCTTGCCTCATGTTAATTGTTAATTCGGAAAATTGGAATTCCCGCCAAAGGTCAATTTCTGCGGAATAACGCTTATTACGTTTAAAAATCCTTGACGCAAGGGGCGGTGGAAGCTGCATTAAATCACCCCACAAGATTCTTTCCGGCAAATGGCTCGCTTCCATCAGTGCCAAATATTTCGCATAACCTCAAATGAATGGCGCGAAAATTTTCGTAAGATACCATTGATATTTCATCAATAAATATCCACTGAACGTTGTGATATAACCTCATAAATTCAGCAAGTTTTCGAGCGTTAAGTTTTTCATATGTTTTGATGAAACCGTGCTGAATTTGGAGACCAAATATTCTATGGCATGTGCTGCCCCCTATGGGGAATGCTGATTTGCCGGTCGGTGCAGCAATGAGTAGTGCATTTTCTGAAAGCGTGTTTTTTATCAAAAGCGAGAGCAATTTCAAGCAATGCGATTTTCCTGTACCAGCGTCTGCTAAAACTAATTGCCGAAAATTGGTTGACGAATTTAAAAGATTAGTACGAACTTTGTTAAATAATTCCTTCTGCTGCGAGTTCAATCCCCTATATAACTCTGCAATCCTTTCAGTGATATTACGATCGGGCGGAATTTGAGGAAAGGCTTCACTTTCGGTTGGCAAGTTATCAGGATTAGGATCCTCAAACGGAGCTTCAAATGGTTGCTCTATATTTACTTCATCATATTCAAGTTCATCGAATTCAATAATACGAAGCATTGCTCGATCAATCTCTTCTGCCAATTCCATTCTGATGACGGGATCGTGAGTATGATTTCGCAAATTTTGTCTCTGTGCTTGAAACAAATCAGACGGAGATATTTCATCGCAAAATGTCTCATTTCTGAATGGCATATAAAGGAGTAAAAGAGAATAAAAGTAAGACTCCTTGTCCGTTATTGGATGAAAATTAGGATGCTTAACAACAGCAGGAACTCTTCTTCGAAATACTTTCCCAATTTCAATCCCATCCGCATTTCTGCATTTATGAGCCAGTCTAGTACCACGAAGTTCATCGGATGGCTGGTCCGGAAATTCAATCAAATCATCATCCTCTATACAAATTGCATTGGTTTTGCGTTCAGGTGCATACCAAGATGCAAATTCAAATAGACACATATTTTCAAAGAATGGGTGGGTTGGACGAGCCATGTACCGGTCGATTATATTAGTACAGAATTGCGGAGAATCCTGTCCTATCGCCTCTTTCCTGACCATTCGTACACGATTTTCCTTTCTGAAAGTTGGCAAAAATACAGAAGCTCTGGAGGAATAACGAAGGAATAAATGGCACATCCGAAATGCAGCTTCCTGTGCACTAATTTCCCGATTTCGCATCAATGTCATTGCGATTTTAAACATCTTTTGCCGGGCGGGAAGACTTGAATTTTGCACCCTACTTATAGTGTCACGAATATTCTGCCTTATTTCAAGTGGTTCTCCCTTCCCCATGTACTTAGTAAGCAATTGCGACTGCTCCAGTAACTGGTTGGATATCCATATTACATTGCAGTAGTGGTAGCAAAATCGGATGATAAAACCCAATCATCTCTTCTCCCACCGCTCGTTTCAGTACAAAGAAGCGACCTTTATTGCGAACAATGTCATCCTCATTCAAAATTTTGGTTTCATCACTCGGAGATTTGGGAAATGCAAAACGACAAGTTGAGTTACCATTTTTAAAACATGTTTTAGAGTGAGCATGTTTCTGATAGCGTAAGACTAAATCTGGATTGGTGGAATTTGTCGTGCAAGCCACGTTCCTCTCAAGCAGTGCAATTCCCTCTGGGGTTTCCCAACTTGGAGCATTTTCCATCCAAAACAAACAATGTGCATGTGGACTGCCACGTGATTGAAATTCAACGCGAATGGAATAATCCACCAACGGCAATCCGAATATGCTTTGTCCATTGGCTTTAATTAGTGCGAGAAATTTGGACAGCCGCATTGAGAAATGTCGAGCCGCAATTATTGGAAAGTCGTTCAGAAGAGTTTTTCTTTCGTCATACGGAATATCCTCTGGCACCACATCAGGAGCGTCGGGACCATACTTCGCTTTCCAAAGTGCATTAATGCAGTCAGATGAATTCATGTCGTCGTAACTAAAAGTGAAGAAGAATGTTGGAACTCCAAGTGATTTAACCATTGCAATTAAATCTCCTGTATATTTTTTCCAGAAAGCCCCTGACCCTCTAATACTATTCATGTATACGTGCGGATCTCGTGCTCCTAAGTTGTCCTCGTCACCTGGTTCATTATGATTGCCCTGTCTAGTTTGGGCACAACAAACTGCAATTTTTTGCTTTGCTCGATACTTATCAGCTTCCGAAAGACCGTAAAATAGAAAGTCCGTATTTCCTGCAAATCGTTTTTCAGATGACATCAACCTTTGTTGAAAATAGTCCAATGGGGTGACAGGAATTTTTCTAAATGCCTTCAAACCCCCTACCCCATATGGAAACAAATTCGGAAAAGCAAGCAAATCAAGACATTGTTCAACGTGTTCGTTAATTGGGCTTCCATTATTTCTGTGAAGATTATGCCCCCCCTCAATAATTTCGTCAACAAATGGCTCAATCACATCATCTCTCTCTATGACACAGTCTGTTTCAAGAACACGATGAAAATGAGGAAGGGATGGAAGAGCAGGTTCAATTTCATCATGATCCATTTCTTCATCTGAGTCAGAGTCGGGAGCAAATTCATTTTGACGTGGAAGTTTGCGAGGTGGAGAATTGCATAGTGCACTTTGCGGAGTAGTTGAAGATTGTGAACTTTCACCTCTTGTTAAATTGAATACAGTGATAGTGAACATCAAATTTAGGTGGTCTGTCGGGTTAATGGATGAGGAAACGCAGTTTCTATTTGCCAGGGTTGAAATCTTTGACGAAGCAAGATCAATGTCAATTTTAAGTACACATGATGTACCCTCTCCTGCTCTTGTCTTTCCGCCGTGCTTGCCTCTACCATGACTATCAAAGTAATACGTAAAGTCGCCATCAACAAAAATGCCCATGGAATAGCATCCTATAGTTAAAATTCCATAAGTGTAACCCAGTCTAATAAATGAGGATATTTGCTCAGGAAGTTTCTGCAAATCGACACCTCGAGCCCGATTTGCATATCCATGTAGTTGGATGGCAGGTGTGGAGTTATTAATGTTAAGACCCACCTGTGCACCTCTAAATGCCATTATATATCCTGCCACTTCATCAGCAGTTAAATAATCGTGATTATGATTTAATTCAGCTTTTACTTTTGTGTAGTAATCATTTCCTCCGATTATGACATCATCAATGCACTGTCGTGTCCATGTCACAGGAGGTTCAATTAAGCAATGCGCAAGAAAACTTGCTACCATCGCGGTGCACTGTTTTCCTCGATTTTCAAGAAATATTTCGTGACCTTGTGAAAATGAACCTTGCAAAACAAATATTCCAGCTCTCAATTCAACATATGCCAAATTTGACCCATCATAAACTTCAGAAGATTGGACTTGTGATTGCTCCAGTGAAATTGATGGAAATTCTTGCAAATTCACTTCATCTTGAATTTTAATATTACTATAAAGAGGATTATGTTGGATTAACCAACTCAGAGCTTCATAGATCTTTGCAGGTCTTATATTTAGAGATGCACTTTTAGTAGTTCTGTCTCCTGTCTCATTCACAACTATGAAATCTGCATTCTCCGAGTTTAGTGGTAATTGTTTTATGACTTCTTGGATCTGTTGAGGAAAATGAACAACTAATCCCTTCATAGCTTTTTGACCTCTTCCCTTGCACAAAAGAAATATTTTCATGAAAACCTTTACTTGTGAGATTAACCTAACTTCTGCTGCAGTGAGACATGATATTTGGAGCGGTACAGGGGATAGTTGCAACGAATTAACCTTTGCCTTTGGTGGCATCTTTCCTTTATCTAAATTCCTTTTACATCTGGCACACACTGTCATTTTGTTTGATGATGGGAATTCGTATTCCTTATCAAATGAATAAAACAAATTCTTTATACTATCCGTAAGTATTAAACTAAACTTAAGATTTGGTGTAGAATATATTAGGAGGTCACAAACTTCGCATGGTGTAGTAAGGAAGTGCCAGATTTCTTTCTTGAATTGTTCAGAAAGAAGCCGTGTCACGTCCTCCTCTCCAGAAGGAATTGGAGACAGAGGCTCCTCAACGTGGGCTGGAGCAGTTTTGCGGCGTCGAGAATTTTTATTAGCATAGTCTTTTTGATTTTTTTCATGCAATTTCCTTTGTTTTCCACTAGTGATCTGCTTCGGCATCATAAAATTACTGAGTGCGTTGTCCAGTGACTCGACCTATAATACATATTGTGATATAAGACTCATATAAAGACCATATATTATATGGTCTCTAATAGAAATAATAAATCATAACAATAATAACAATAATATAATAAGGTGCATACCTCATTTCCAATTGCCCACAGTTGTGATAGAAATTGCCGATCGATAATGTTATTAGATGAATATAGCTTAAGCGATAAACAACCCCACACAGATTTTTCTTGTCTTAAATTAACATTGGTTTTAATGATTGGCTCGAGAGAAGATAAAGCATCGGAAATAGCAGTGAGAGTCGTTCCATTATATTTCGGCTATAAATCAACACATGGTTATGTCATATGCATAATTTTACTCCTTCAGTATTCTCAACAAAAAGAAGCTCACCTCATCAGAGCTTGGAAAACACGATACAAAGTTCCGCAAGAAAGTTCTAAGCTTGAGTTCGTTTATTCCAAATAGGATCTCAGAAATTTTTCCCCATTGTCCATTTGCATATGTTGGGTTAAGTTGTCGTTTGTTGGAGTTGCTATCAAGATGTGGTTGTATCATTGCATACGATGCACCCTTGAATGAAACTGCCTAAATTTTAAAATGAGACGTTGTATTCGTTAAACTCACTTAAAATTAATATATGTACTTACTCTGTTAGTTGGCCCTGGATTTATTTCAATTCCACCGATTAATAATGATACGTAAACGACACAGACCATATAAATCAATAATTTATCTGGTTTCATGGTTTCCGTACTTTGCTTTAATTTAAAGGATCGAAATCCTCCAATTTTACTTCTCCAAGAAATATCTGTATTTTTCATAGCAGTTGGTTTATGCAGAATTAAGATGAATGGAAGGAAGGAAAGAGTGGCCAGTAGCTTTGAAATCATTGTTTTTAGTTACAGTTTCTCCGAAGTATATTTAAAAAATATTGAAACTCTAAACATTTTGACAACCAGTTCAGTTAGGGATTGCCCATTAATGACGTCAAGTTTTAGGTTGGTCGGATGACTGCTATCCCTCCTTATGCAACTAGGGGGGGATAAGGCGTTAGAGCATCAAGTTCAACTTGATGGTTTATTATCAAGTCGTTATTTAATACTAAGTATTTATTGTGTAAACATTTTTGCACACTTCTTCACCATAATCAGAACTTTATTTCCATATCACTATTATATTGGTTGTTAATAGCAACCAGTATTTATGCAATTATTATGAACCATTATAAGCGATACGAATAGTTTCAGATGCTTCCATCAAAACTTTTTCATTTTTGGACCGATCTCAGTCGGATTTGTTCCATTGCACAATATAGTTCCATTGCACAATTTTTTCAAATATCGATTTTAAAGTTTCAAATCCAAATTTGAGAGCGAAGAATAAAACTTTTCTATCGGGCATATTGAAAAACCACATCTCCTAATTCTCCTCTGCACGATTGCTCTTTACACCATTTGCGTAGGATTAACCGTTTAGGCTCTAGCCTCGCTGACAGTTTCAAAGGGTGTATACGAAAGCATACTTAGGCTTCGCCGTAACCATGGTGACGCTTTTTTTGCGGGCACCATTGTTTACTTTTGCCTCACCTAAGAAAAAACAGCATTCTTCGGTGAGGGTGCGACTAAAAACTTTAAAACAAGAGCATTGAGCTAATTTTAAAATTTAATATTTACCAACGTTTGCCTCACCGTGGGCCCAAATTGATTTTGTATTTAAATAATGCTCACGGTGAGGTAAAAGTTGGTAAATAGAAAATTTTAAAATTTGCTCAATGCTCTTGTTTTAAAGTTTTTAGTCGCACCCTCACCGAAGAATGCTGTTTTTTAAATGTAGTTTTATTTTCTGGTTTTTGGGTTGGAATTTTTTTGTTGGTTACCAATAGCAATAAGATAGGTAAGGTGCAATTTTCATATGCGATTAAGCAGCTTAAACGGCTGCAGATACCTCCATCAAAAGTTTCTCATTTTTCAACCGATTTTGCTCGAACGTATCTTAAATGGTGCGTAATCAGTGCCCGCACAATAAAATCAATATCCGACATGATCA
The DNA here is from genome assembly GCF_002217175.1 of Folsomia candida. Lineage (NCBI taxonomy): Eukaryota > Metazoa > Arthropoda > Collembola > Entomobryomorpha > Isotomidae > Folsomia > Folsomia candida. Next base: position 3,153,353 of record NW_019091207.1, on the reverse strand, counting down.
TTGTATGGTAAAATTGAATTTCCGGTTCATTTTAAAGTTTCAAAGGTCCTAAAATTCTTGCAATATTAGACTTTCATAACGAGAAAGATGAAAAGACACTAGATTTCGTAATTGTCTGATTTTTTTGTTTCAACAATTTTTCACTGAATTCTACCGTTCGAGCTGTGGCCGTGGCGGAAGTTTTAGGACCCTGTCTTGAAAGCATACCTTGGCTTCGCCGTAACCATGCGCTTTTCTGTCGTGAGGGTAGCCTTTGGTTACTTTCCTCACCTCAGAAAAATTCACACAATTATTTCATACGCCGTGTTACTCTTACTTTTCAATTTTAATAATCACAATTTATTATTATGTCAGAGAAATAGTAAACAAATCCGCTCGTGTTGTGAGTGAAATTCGCTATTCAACGCCACACTCAAAATAAGGTAGTAATGAACCATTACCATGCGGAATGAGTATGTGTCTCTACCACGTCAGTTACGATTTGTCGTAGAAATGGTAATAACAAGTTCAGGGAAATTCAAATTTAATACATAATGATATTCACTTCCTTAATATTTGGTAATTAATTTGAATTACCCTGAAGTTATTATTACCATTTCTACGACAAATCGAAACCGACGTGGTAGAGACATATTGTCATTCCACATGGTAATGATTCATTACTACCTTATTTTGAGTGCATTGTCAAGTTTTGCGTGAAATTTGTATTGCGAAAATGATACAGAGTTACGTTCACAGTTCTTCTCAATAATATTTAGCAGCGTGACACAATGTGATCGAAATTAGAAACTCTGGAAAATCTTTAACCTCCCTAAGTTGACATGATGACGAAATATTGAAATTTGTTCAAGCTATGCAAATCACAGACAGTCTTACGTTTATGTAAATATTTGCATTTTTTACAGTATTCCACGTCGTTGCCACTTTTTACGCGAAATCTATATTTGCAACAGATTATGACTAGATTTTCACTTTGCGATTTTTTTAATTTACTAAAATAATAAAACAAAATTCACGCAGTCCTTGCGAACTTCCGTAAGAATCCGTCATTTTTGCAAAATCATTTTGCAAACTTTTACAAATAAGAAGACGCCCTTGATCTGAAGAAGTTTGCAAAAGTTTATAAGCTCATTTTCCTTCGAAATATGTGGGAAATTTAGGAAAAGTTTGTATATTTACGGATTTTACAAACTTACCAAGACCTGCATGAATTGCTTTAATATTGAGCGTACTCACGTCAACCTTCGCATATCTCGCATATCTCGCAAATTGAGCATAGCAACATAACTTGCGAAGTTTTGCGAGATATGCGAGATTTCGCAAAAAATTTGCTGGAAAACCATGGGATTTTTTTCGCAAAGTTACCCAGCAATTGAGCATGTCCTTATTTCGCAAAATTATTTCGCAAAGTAATTCTGCAAGAGAAATTACAGAAATCTATGGAAACAATACCAAAATAGGTATTTTTCTGTAGATTTGCGAGACAAGGGAGTTTTGCGAAGTCATATTTTGCGAATCCCCTCACGACAGAAATATTTTGATCTTCGCAAGTTTGATAAATGAGTTGCGATGCGAAATAAGAAGTTATCGTGAGTACGCCCATTATAAGATTTCAAATCATCTCTGTTAAGCAAACATCGGTATGGATCTATATGGATGGATCTATTGGCTCTTCCTTTTTTTCCCCATTCACCCACAAGTCATCATGTGAAGTAATCCTCCTCGTCCTGAAGAAGACCCTTTAAGGTCGAAACGTTGACAAAATGGCCTAATCTGGACCCTTCGAAGTACTACAAAAGTGAGCCCTTCTCCTTCCCATTTTATCCAATCGGTATGGATCTACGTTGTAATTCAATATATTACAATTACCCCAAATATTTTATACGACGTGTTACTCTTGCTTTATATTTTCAATAATCACATCACAATTTATTACTTCAGAGTAACAGTAAATCTGCTGGTGTTGCGAGTTAAATTCGAAATTTTTTATAAAATTTCTGACTTGATTTTCCATCATAAATAATTTCTGATATATAGGAAACTTTCTGCATAAGTATTCGTAAATTTACTTTGTTACAAAAACTCGAGTTAATTCTACACTTAATTAGCACACGTTTTAATTAAATAATTTAAACATTATAAGGTGAACTTATTTCCTAATTAAGTAAATAAAACATTTATCAACAGACTAAAGAATCTAATCATTAAATAAACGTGGTCAAATAGATTGCAATATTTTACACGGTATTTAACTTCAACCCTTATAATTTTTATCGCCAGGAAGTATGTTTTTTTCTTGGGACACGATAAGCCTCGGAAATTTATGAATACAATTATGTAGGAAGTACAATATTTCTTGAAAAATAGTTCAAAAGTGTACGAATTTTTTATTATTATGACTACAGAAATTATGAAGAAAAACTTCACCCAAGTGTAAAATTTCTGAAAAGTATAGTTTTAAAATTTTTTATACAAACTTTTACGCCAGATTAAATGAAATTTGCATTTCGAGCAGTGCATTAATTTCAACTTTGCACCATTTGTTTAACGTTCGAGCTAAACATAAATCATTGTTTAACGTTTTTTTAACAGTTATTTATCTTGTAGAGTTTGTTTATATGGCTCAGAACAGAAACAAAATAGAAAAATTTAAGAATTGGTTTTTTGAACGAGCAGTAAATTTGTAAAATGCGTAATTTTTTGGAAAATTTGGTTTTAAAATTGGTAAAAAAGCGTGTTTCATGTCGAACAATTTACTAATTTACAACTATTTGTGTAATTCTCTACCTAAAAGTTATTTCTGTAGGATTTTTGAGCAATTAAAAAACTTGAAAATTGAGTGGTCAAGTTTGTACTTAAAAAACTTGAAAATTGAGTGGTCAAGTTTGTACTCCATTCACAAATTCATGGTATATTTTGAATAAAGTGAAAGCATGTGTAGATCCACTTTCTTCGATTTACCCAAGTTTAATTGAATATTCTTAATCTGGTAAATTTAATAAAATTCACTTTGCAAAGTGCATAATTTTGTAAAATTTTGGTTTAAAATTGGTATAAAAATTAAGACATTATTTAATAAAAGAAGTGAAATTAATAATGTTGTTATTTAAATTATGTAGCATTTCCACGAGTTTACATTTACACCTACTTGTTTAATGATGGACGTGCACAAATATAATTTCTGCATCATTTTTGAACAATTTTAAAAATGAGGAATGTCCGCCGTTTGCGAAATTTCAGAAAATTTTTAGCACAATGCAAGGCTGCCTAGGTGTATAGGTAGTCATTGCGATTGCGAGCATGGAATTTAGCAGAGTAGTTTAGCCCAATATTTGTAATTTGTGTAAACTTTATAAAATTAAAGTTTACAAAATGTGTAATTTTTTGAGAATTTAGGTTCAAATTTCATATGACAATTATGTCATTGTTAGGTTAACAACAAAATGAATTTAGTAACACAATTGTATAAAATTACGCAGCATTTCCAGCAATATTGTGAATTTTGAGGTTGCATGTTTTGTTTAGTTTGTGACCGAAATATAATTTCTGTCCGGTTTTGAGTGATACTTACTTTAACGTAGGATTAGGTGGCTCATCGCATGTGACGTCACAGGTCTAAAAATCTGAACATTTTTATGCACTCTATGTTGTGGGAAATTACTTTTAAATTCCGTCAGATCCATTTGTAGAACAGGTCAGTACCAATTCATTAAAAATATGCACTCTATATTTTGACAAGTTTTGAAGGAGGAGACCCAATTTTTCTGAAGGCCTTCACTCTTTTTGGGTCTCCTCCTTCAAAATTTGTCAAAATCTAGAGTGCATATTTTTAATGAATTGGTACTGACCTGTTCTACAAATGGATCTGACGGAATTTAAAATATTTTATATAACATTTAAAATATTGCGTAAAGTGTTGTAATCCTTGGAAATTTTAGGTTCATAATTAGCTTACGCAATTACAGCAGATTAATAACAGAATGTAATAATTTTATAAATTATGATATTACAGAATTATATTAAATAAAATTTGCATTTCGAGCAATAAAATGAATTTCGAGTTTTGCACTCTTTTCATAAACTTTCGACCAGATTATAATTTTTGTATGAAATTTTAAAAAAATTTCAAGTTAATAAACGAGTAGGGACAATTTTGTCTAGTTTGAATGTCATTTACAAAATTAGTGTATGTTATTAAATACTTAGAATGAAACCCAGGTAATGTCTTGAGTTTCTCTTGAGCTAATAGCTTACTGCAGTTAACAGGGTTTTGTCACGTGTGTAATTTGTTGGAAAAATTAGATTTAAAATTAGTATAAACATCATTGACAGACTGAATAACAGAATGAAATTATTTTATACCTATGCATAATTGCAATAAATTGTGTAAAAACGTGTTAAATTTATCAAATTAGGAAACACATTTTGAATTTCGAGTTAGTTTGTTGCAAGAGTTCCAAATATTGTGTCTGGAAATTTGGGAAATTGAATGGTTTCCACGTCAAAACTGGTGTTAAGTAATTTAGAATACCTTATTCGGCTAAAGTAATCGTGTAATTTAGTAAAACAAAATTCACATTTGCACTTGTGAAATTTTAAAACAATGCGATTCAAAATCTGTAAAATGTGCAAAAGTTTATGAAATCTTCAAAAGATTCTTCAAAAGAAAAAATTCAAAAGTTTGCAAAATTTCGTATTTACAAACTTTGTATAGGTAAATTGGCTCGCAAGCTTATATATTTTCTGGGCTCGCATTCATCAATTGATTGCAAAACATTTACTAACCGTAAGTCAGAAAGATAATACTAATTTTGAATTCAAGTTGCTCACGTATCTATGAATGAATAATTAATGATAATAATCTCAAAATATTTAATGGCGTTTAAGATTACGAGAAGTTCAATAAAATTATTGAACTCATAATTTTATGAAATGCTTGTAAATCAGTAAAGGGCTGTACTTATACTGTGCAAAATTGTATTTCAAAAAGTTATGCAAAATTGTATTAGAAACAATTTTGCAAAATTATTACAAACAGTTTACAAATTTTACGGATTTTATAAAATTACAAAGGACTCCGTGAATTGTCTCAAACTTCATGAATATACGCATTTGCAAACGTTATGAATTTTGTGAAAGTATTTTACTCAAAATACAGAGACGCCATTAATCTCTGTACGAACGAACAATAATTTTCCGTTGTCTTGGTTTGGGCTTTTTTCAAAACATATGGAAAAATTTAGTAAAATAAATTGTTGACATATTTTTTTACGTTATCAAAGTCGATTTACTTGCATCGTAGGCGTGCATTTAGGATTAGTTTGGTAAATTCTAAAATTGATAGTTTGACGCCATAATTGTAATTAACTAATTTGTACAGTAGAAATTTAATAAAAATTCAGGTTGGTGAAATTTTCAGGAAAAATTGCTTTGTAAAAAGAACAAAATTATAAATTGCAATCCTTGTTGCGTATTTTTTTTTCTTCCCCAACTATCCATCATTCATGGGTATTATTATTCATACTATTGTCATAATATTTGTGGAACCTTCATAAAATATGTAACTCAAGGTAGAAAAGGGTTAGGGATTAGGTCCCCAATCTCAACCATGTTAAAATTTGTATCCCGTAGTGTGTAAAAGGAATGGTGAGAACCCAGTTAAAATTTGGTTACGTATTTTATGAACGTTCCATTCATTGAATGACATAAGTTATTCCAAACAACTCGCAATGTTTAAAAAACTTATTGAGACTTACATCTTATGGTTAGATTTTGAATCGGGTTTTCAGATACTCGGAAGGTTAATCCGAATACGAACCCGATAACAATCGGATACCGAGATCGTGATCCGTATCCGAACCGGCATGTATTAATTACTATTAGATTAACTAGATATTTAAACAAGATATTTAAATAAATGTAACAAAATTCGGCAACGTTTTAAAATGCGAAAAACAAAGCGATTCGAACTCCGGAAAATCCGTAATGTACAAAAGGTTGCAAAATATTGACGGCGAGTTTGTTTGTCTTGATCTACCAAAAAAATTGCGAAGTTTGCAAGACTTCGTACCGACTTTGTATTAATTGAGTCGTAAACTTGCATAGATATTTCTTGGGTTCACATTCGAATATTTATTGCAAAATATTTGCTGCAAGTCAAAATGATACTGCTTTATAGTCAACCTGATGGTCATCTATTACTTAATAATTGATGAAAATAATCACAAAATACACTCAAAATAAGGTAGTAATGAATCATTACCATGCGGAATGACTCTGTGGCTCTACCACGTCGGTTACGATTTGTAATCGTAACCGACGTAGTAGAGCCACATAGTCATTCCGCATGGTAATGATTCATTACTACCTTATTTTGAGTGTATAGATAATGACGTTAAAGTTTACGCATTTGACAAAGTTACCACGGACTGCGCCTTAAAATTGAAATTGAACGATCAAAATTGAAATTGAACAATTCATTCAAAATTGAAATTGAACAATTCATGAATAAATATATTTGAAAACGGTGTAAATTTTGTAAACGTATTTTCCTCAAAATAAAGATCTCTATACTAACAATAATTTTCCCTTGTTTTGGCTTGTCCTTTATACTTTATCGAAATCGATTAATTTACTTGCATCGCAAACTTGGTTTAATAAATTCTAAATTTGGTAAGGGTTGACACCCTAATTGCAATTAACTTATTTTGATAGAAGATGATGATAATACAGATTCTGAAACCGGTCCCGAAACTGTTTGCAGAAAGTGCAAAAGTAAATATAAGTAGCAATAATTGCTTAAGTATTTTTTAACATAGCGTGTGAAATAATCTTGCATATTTGATTTTTGAGAATTATGCATTTTTTTTGCACAAAAAAATAACGAAATATTAAGTTGCCATTGCATGGGACAAAAAGAATAAATGCATTTGGAGTGTTTCTATTTTTTAACAAACGATAATTTTTTGTTAATTTTTTAAAATTGTGTACAAATTATGAATTTTTGCAGATCGGTATGATAGATTGAGTGAAATTTGCATTTCGTGTACTTTTGAGTTTGCCCCCTTCCCATTAATTTTCGACCTGAACATTATTTCTGCATGATTTTTGAGCAATTAACAATGTCGAAAATTGAGTAATGCTAATTTTGTCGAGTTTGTACGCCATTTGCAAAATTCCAGTATATTTTTGTAGCAAAAGGAAAATTTAGATCCTTCAGTATGATAGTATTTAGTCGAATATTTACAAAATGTTAAATTCCATAAAATTACTTTTCATAGTGTATAATTTTTGGAGAAAGGTTAAAATCCCGTACAAAAATTATGCTAAAATGAAATAAGTAGCACAATTATGTAAAATATGTGTAGCGTTTCGAGCACTATTGTGAATTTTGTGTTGACATATTTTGAAGTTAGAGGGTCACCTTCGTAACTGTCGTAAATAGCGTAAATTTACGACATCTACGAAAATTGCATGCTTACGAAGCTTCGTAAATATACGCAAGGTTTTTTTCGATAAAATTGAAACTTGAGTAATATTAGTACGTCGTTTCAAATTCACAAAATATTTTTAGGATTTAATATAACAAGATAGATAGACAGATCTCTTTTCTTCGTGAATTAAATACTTTTTATTTGGTAAACTTTAAAAAATAAAATATATAATATAATAAAATTCAACCTTACAAAGTGCATAATTTTGAAACATTTAGGTTCACATTTGATATAAAAATTAGTACATTATTTAATATAAAAAATTAAATTAATAACATTATTATTTAAATTATGAAGCATTTTGACTTATTAATTTCAAGTTTGCATCATTTTGTTTAACGTTCGATTTGAACATAATGTGTGCATGTTTTTTGACCAGTTAGATATCTGGCAGAGTTTGTTTACGTGGGACAAAAATAAATAAATAAATGTAGAAAGATTTAATGAATTTTGTCTATTTTTTTAAACAAACGTAAATTTTGTAAAGTGTCTAATTTTTGAAAATTTAGTCTTGAGTTGACTATGTAAATTACGTAATTTCGAGTTTACACCGTTTTGTTTAATGCTCGACCTAAACATAATTTCTTTATAAGTTTTGAGCAATTAAGAGTTGAAAATGGAATAATGGTAATTACGTCAGGTTTATACTCCACTTACAAAATTCATTAAATTTGCGAACAAACTAGACAAACGAAACGAAACAAAATCCAATCCACAATCCAAGTTTTTTTTAATATTCAACATCGTTTGTCAATTTTAACCAGAAATTTGCATTGAAAAAAATTAATCAGATTGCCTCTCAGTTTGCAGAAATAGCAATTTAAAAAATGTGATTTAAATCATAAACTCTAGAAAATCTGTGGACTCCAGAAATATAGAAATTTGCACAAGTTATGTAAATCAAATAGCTGCTTGCAATGTAAATATTGCTAATATTTTATTTCTTTTATCTTACTTTGTCGTCTCCCACGTCGTTAACACTTTTTAACTGAAATTCATACTAGGTACAGATCATTTCATTAGATTCGCCTTCAGGTATTTTAAATTTATTCAGACATTTTAAATTTAGAATTAATGAAACAAAATTCACATATACACCTATGAAATTTTGAAACATGCGGAACAATGCAATTCAAAATCTGTAAAATGTCCAAAAGTTTAGAAAATCTTGACTAGCAAATTTGTTTCTTCTAGATTTACCAAAAAATTTAAAAGTTTGCAAGGTTTTGTACATTTAATTGACTCGCAAGCCTATAATTTTCTGGGTTCGCATTCATCTATTTATTGCAAAATATTTGCTAACGGTAAGTCAAAAAGTTAATACAATTTAGAGTCAAATTGCTCACGTATCTATTAATTAATACTTTATGTCAATAATCGCAAAATATATTTAACGGTGTTTACATATCATAGAGAAGTTAATAATTATGAAATGTTTGTAAATCAGTAAAGGGTTTTACGTATACTATGCAAAGTTGTGGTTCAGAAAGTTTTGCAAAATTATATTGGAAACAACTTTGCAAATTTATAAAATTACCAACGACTGTGTGAATTCATACATGTTCAAAAAATATTTATTCATTCAAAATTTATTCATTCAAAGCCTTGAAAAAAAATATTTATTCATTATCCCATTCATAATTTGTAAAAGAAATATTCAGTAATTATTCAACATCTATTCATTATTCACCATTCCTTCATTATTCATGTTATTCAAAATTCACAGTATTAGATGAATTTCTCAACTTTCCTTATGTATTAAGCATTAATTTAAAAATGAATGATGAAAAAAATATGCATTCATTATTCATTCACACGAATTGAGTAGATGTTCACTCAATATTCATTTATTCAAAATCAGAATAAAATATTCATTCAATATTCATTCAAAATATTGAATATTGAATGAATAATTTATTCATTCATCATTAAATGAATGAATGTGAACATGTATGTGTGAATTGTCTCAAAATTCATGAATGTATGCATTTGCAAACGGTATGTGAATTTTGTAAAAGCATTTTACTCAAAATACAGATACTCAATTAATCTCTGTACTAACCATAATTTTCCGTTGACTTGGTTTGTTTTTTTTAAACTTATGAAAAATTTACTTGAATAGATTGTTTACAGATTTTTTTTGTTGTCTTTAGTTTAGAGATGTTTACTTCAATATTTTTAATTTGGTAAACTTTATAAAATTCAACTTTGCAAAATTCAACCAGTAATTTTGAAAAATTTGGGTTCATATTTGGTTTAACAAATCGACGCAGCATTAACAACATTCCAAGTGGTTAACAAAACTGTGCATTAATTTCAAAATTTAGAATTGGCAACAGGACGTGTCAGGAATCCGTTGTAATCTTAAACAGAAACTCATTATTCATATTGTAATTTAGATTTCGTTCAATTTTTTGTCAAATATGTTCTAACTGCCGTTTCCAAATTTAAGGCCACAATTACAAACGTCGAAGAGTTACATACATATTTACATAATTTCGAATTAGTAACGTTACTAGTTCGTTTAAAAAATTCGGAATAAATAACGAATTCTATCTAAAGCTTTAGCTCTATGACCTTAACATGCAAACCAAAATTCAAGCATTCGATCGTGGAATACTAATACGGAAAATGCAATTAATTTGCAAAGTTCAACATATTGGAAAATTGGGGTCCAAAATCGAGGCAGCGGCCACATTCTAGTCCAAAATAATTTTTTAAAATTATTTCTGGTGATATTTAACCAGGTTTGAACGATTTTGACATAAAACTCAAAATTTGCAAAAAATTCGCACATTTTGGCATTTATCTCGAAAACTGGCTAAGCGCCCCCTATTTTTATTCCGGATTGTTGATCTACTCAATTTTACGCAACTTTTAAGGTATCTAACTTGAAAATCGTTAGAGCGCGAAAAAAAACACTATTTCATTGTATATATCTATCTTAAAAATTAGTACATTATTGAATTAAAAACATGCAATTATTAACATTATTGTGAAAAATTATGTAGTCTTTGGACTTATTAATTTCGAGTTTGCACCCTTTTGTTGGACCTAAATATAATTTCTGCATGATTTTTAAAAAAAAGTCAGAATGATTTGATTGTACGCCATTTACAAATTTTCAGAAAATTTTTAATAATATGACAAGCTGAGTAGGTGTCCAGACTGGAATCATTGAATTTAGTAAACTTTGTTTTAGTCCAATATTTGTAGGTAATGTGTATAAATTTAACTTTGCAAAGTGGGTAATTTTTTAAGAAATTAGGCTCAAATTGTGTATAAAAATTATGAAATTGTTTAACAAAAATTAACTTAACACGATTATACAAAATTATGTAGCATTTCGAGCAATATAGTGAGGGTATTCACGCACCCTTGGTAACTACGTAAACAGCGTAAAATCCGTAAACTTACAAACGTTTACAAACAGCTTCCCGTGAATTCAATTTCGCAATTATTTTCGTAAAAATTTATCTGATAATTGAAACAAAATGTCGATCATTTCCAGAAACGGAAATTAATGGAAGAAATTTGTGGAGCTGCATTTATTGATATAATAAATACCACGAACATTGGAGGCTGTTCCTATAAAAATTTCGAAATTTCGAAATTCAACCCTCCTAAATTCTAATCCTAATTTATTTTTGACTCCACACTAAATCTTTGCTGAATATATAAATTCTTCAAAATCGGTATGGGTACCCCTTCCCTATTGCCCATCTGGTTAATTTTTGTTCATCTTTGACTTCATATTCATTGATGAGAAGCTATTAAGCATCACCGTTCCGAATTTCAGCTTTTTGAGACAAGTTATGAAAATCGGTATGGGTCACCCCAACGGTTCCCGGATGTGAAAATTTTACCAATTTCACTTTTCCATTAGGGGCCATTAGCAGTCTCTATAAGAAATTTCAGCTCGATTGGATGATTTTGAAAAATCGGTATAGGTCACCCCCTCGGGTACCTCCGGTTGAAAAAATTTCAAATTTCACTTCATATTCTTTCATTAGGAGCCACTAGCAACCTCTATGCCAAATTTCTGTATCGAACAATTTTGTTCTTCCCCAAATTGAGTTTACAAAATACTTTACAAAATTAAAAGACGCCCGTCAGTCTAGGGATTGACAGTGAATTTGCGGGCCCAGCCCGTGAATTCACGGGCCTGAAAGGCTGCAGATTCACGGGCTTCAAGATAGGAAAAACTGAATTCACGGCCCGGAAAAAAATAATTTCCAGAGCCGTGAATTTCACATCAGAACAATCAGTTAGCACGGCTGACGGCTGGCTTTCACTGAATGTTAAGTAATATTACATATACTATAAAGTTTTACTTCCACTATCTGTATATTGTGCAAAATCATCAAGGTTTTCGAAATGTTCATCATTTTAAGTTCCCACCACTCCCCTTTCGAGTGGGGGTGGTCATATGCACAAATTCGAACTGTGACGGATTTACACATTATTTTGTGTGAAAATTTCGAAAATCTTTATCATTTTAAGTTCCGACCACTCCCCTTTCTAGTGGGAGTGGTCATCTGCACAAATACAAATGTTTTTACGTGGCGTATTTACACATTATTTTGTGAGTAGATTTCGATTCTGACCATAATCTCACATTGCCCCATCTCACATTGGGGGTGTGGTCAAGTCGGGTCAACTTCCCACACAGTTTAAATTTAATATTTTTTCATAATGTGCTGATGCTGACCAAAATCTCACTTTGCCCCCCAATGGGGGTGTGGTCATGTGGGGCCACATTTCAATTTTGTGTCAACAGTTCATGTAGATTACAATATCAAAATAATATATTTAAAATTTCAATGAAATCCGTTTTTGTAATAGTGACGGACATGCCGGCGTGTACATTACTTGAGAAATGTCAGTCTTTTCAATTAAAATTGAATTATTTCGAATTTCGCACGATTGATTTTTTTTCAAATAAACCATTAAATTCATAAAAAAGTATATGCTATTTTTTGGTCCGCTGCGTTTTTGTGGAAAGTTTTCAGAAAAATTTAAATTTTCGAAAAACCAAAATAAAAAAATTTGAAGGCCGTGAAATCACAGCCTTAAAGATATGAAAAGCTGCAGATTCACAGCCCTGGAATTATTTTTTAATTACTATCCTCTTACTTAGGCGTGTCACCTCATTTGCATAAATCTCAATAGCCCATTTTCGGCGATAAGGGCTTTCCATGTTGAGTAAACTCTATGACTCTCACAAATGCGTTAAAATATGCAAGTGAGGTGACAGAGCAGAGTACGCCGATAGTAATTTTCCTCGGAAATATTTGGAGAATTTGGAACAGTTTGTAAGTTTACGGATTTTACAGAGTTACCAAGGCCTGCGTCCATTGCTTCAATATTGTAAGATTTCAAATCTGCTCTGCTGTAGTGCTGTCTAAACACCAGTTACAGTCAATGGAAGAAGTATTGGCAACTCCCAGGCCAGCTAAATAAAATTGGCTATAACCTTGGAATGCATTATGCAATTGACATGAAAATTTGTCCGCATTTAGCAAATATAATGTAGTTTTCGATTATAATCATGTTTTATTGATTAAAATTAGATAAACACAGTTTTTAAATAATTTGTTGGAAAATTTGCAAAATTAACCCGCAAAAAGTATTGGCAACCCTTACCTTAAAAAATTATAAATCAAAGAAACGCCAATTTTATTGCGACAAACTGCTTCTAGTAATACATATCACCTCCCCTTGACGCAATAAGAGCAGAAATACGCATTGGAATTGATTCGAAAAATCTTTTTATAACGCTTTTTAACATGGCTGCCTAATCTTCGTTCGAAATTTTGGCCAGCTCGTTTTTGGACGAGTGGTTTTCCACCAGTCCCTCCTTTCTCAACCCGGACAATTAGATTCACATCGGTTTACTGTGCAACCAACGAAAGAAGCTTAACCTCTTAGGTCTCCAAAAAGTTGCATCGTTAATTGCGGTAACTGTTCTGGGTCACTGCATTTTTGGAATCTTAAATTCCTCTCCAGGTCAGGTTTTTGCCAAATAATTTCAAATTATCATTTGGAATAATTATTTAGACCTCATTGGTCATGATTTCATCGATAATGATCGCGTAAATACGCCACGACCTAGTCATTTAACCCCAAACCGTAATCCATCCTCCACCGTGTTTGACTGCCAGAAGAATGCCTTCATTTTTCAAAGCCTCATTTTGCTTCCTCCAAACTTTAACCATCCAACGTGCACCAAAGAAGTTAAATATGTTTATGCGAGACCAACAGACTCTTCTTTATCCATTGGAAGTCTATTTAGGGTGGTATTTAGCTGATTTAAATATCTTGAGTTAATTCGTATTGGGAGCCTTCTCTTCTATCGGACTACTGAACCCTGAAACCTCAAGACATGATTTTTGATTGGTCACCATATTGTATGAAATATTGACTCCACAGTTACTTCTCAAATTCTAATTGGTTTTGGGTGTTGAAATCTTCCGATTTCAAGTAATTTGTTGCTTGATTAATCATTTGCGTTTGGGCCTAGGTGACTTTTTTTTCTTCCGCATCATGGAAAAGCAGAAACTAAAATTGTCATTTTAGATTCCTTGGCTACATTTCCAATAGTAAATATGGAAAAGTATGTTTTCCATTGATTTTTCGATATCCAAGTTTTTTTGCGAAAAAGAAATGAATATTTCTCGCCGCGCAAAATATAGCTCGTTTGGTGTCGCCATTTTGGTTCCAGACAACACAACTGCGGACTTAAAATGTTGCTATCCTCATATTTTGTCAAATAATTAATTTACCGTAATGAAATGTAGTAGGTGATTAAGAAAATTGTTTCGCGTAATTAATTTGGTCACATGTTGCCAATACTTTTTGCGGGTGAATTTTGCAAATTTTCCAGTAACTTATTTAAAAACTGTGTTGATCTAATTTTAATTAATAAATCATGATTATAATCGAAAACTACATTATATTTGCTAAATGCGTACAAATTTTCATGCCAATTGTATAATGCATTCCAAGGTTATAGCCAATTTTATTTAGCTGGCTTGGGGGTTGCCAATACTTTTTCCATTGACTGTAGGTAAAAATCTACATTGCAATTAAATATATTAAAATTCGCAAAAATATTTTATACGACGTGTTACTCTTACTTTATAATTTGAATAATCACATCACAATTTATTACTTCAGGGTAATAGTAAAATCCGCTCGTGTTGTGAGTGAAATTCGAAATTTTTCATAAAATTTCTAACTTGATTTTCCTTCGTAAATAATGTTTGACAACATACTTTCTGTTTAAGTAATCGTAGATTTTGTTACAAAAATTCGAGTTAATTCTACCTCTAATTAGCACACGTTTCAATTTGCGTTTAATTACATAATTTAAATATGATTAATAAAACAAATTAAGTAAGTAAATTAATCTAATGATATGGTCAAGTTTGTACGCCATTTACAAATTCATGGTATACTTTCAGTACGAAGAAAATGTATGTAGATCCATTTTCCTCGATTTGGCTAACAAGGGACACTCACGACTTGTCGTTTGAGTCCAGGGTACCCACCATGCTTTTTAGAATCTACTAGGACCTTAGATGAAGGATTCATTCATATTTCCGTGTAAAACTCATATTTGGCGCCGTGCCGTGGCGCCAAACTTAAAAATTTGCATTTTCGACCAATTTCAAACCCCCATAACTTTGGCAGATTATGTGGGATTTTCAAAATTTTATGCTTAAAATGATCACTAAAGTCCAAATTTATGAGAAAAAAATAAAAATACAAAATTTCTAATTTTTGAAATATTTTTAGCATTTTTTCGACGAACCCTCATTTCTAAGAAAATTACGAAATTTTGCGAAAATTTAAAAGCAAAAATTTTGGAAAAAATTTCATGGGATACGAAAGTTGAACTCCTTGTCATGATTTTTGCAACAAATTTTGAAAATCCGCCCAGGATTTCAAAAGTTATGGCGGTTTCAAAAATAAAAACATTGAAATTTGGCGAATTTAGCGCCACGGCACGGCGCCAAATATGAGTTTTACACGGAAATATGAATGAATCCTTCATCTGGGGTCCTAGTAGATTCTAAAAAACATAGTGGGTACCCTGGACTCAAACGACAGGTCGTGAGTGTCCCTTGTAAGTTTGTTTAAATATTTTGAATCTGGTAAACTTAATAAAATTTAACTTTGTAAAGTGCATCGTTTTGAAAACTTTGGTTCAAATTTAGTATAAAAATTAATACATGATTGAATAAATAAAAACGAAGTTAATAATGTTATTATTTAAAATCAGGTAGGATTTCGACTTATAAATTTCGAGTTTATACCCTTTTGTTTAATGATGGACGTAAATATAATTTCTTCATGATTTTTGAACAATTTTGGAGTAATAGTGATTTAATTGTACGCGATTGACAAAATTTCAGAAAGTTTTTAGAGTAATGGAAAGCTGCTGAAAAAACTGGGATAATTGAATTGAGCAAAGATTAGGTTACCCATTATGGGATCAAGGATATTTTTATATGAATATCACAAATAAATAGCATTTTTTATGGTGTGTCAGTTTTTTTCGCTGTTCAACGCCAGCATCAGTTTTTTCTTTAAATGTATTATCTAAAAAATGGCAGAGGTGCAGTTTTTGTCAATAATATTATGTAACAGCGTAACACAAATTGTGTTACAAAATTATCTATGTGATTTAAATCATAAACTCTGTAACCTCTCGAAGTTAGTAAAATAGCGCAAGTCATACAAATCAAAGCAGAACTTTTACGAAATTTACTGCAAAACCCATGTTTTTGGTTCTAGCAAAAGTTCGTAAGTATGTAATTCAAATGTTTCCTATTTGCATTTTCAGTTGATGTGAAGGTTAATCTTATGAAATTTTTTTTACAAAGTCAGCCCACGTAAAGAGTGTATAAACTTACAAACGGAGTTACGTAGTTACAAACTTGACGTGAAACCCCTCAACATTTTTGAAGTTGTGTCAGTTTTTTTTGCTATTCAACGGCGTTGTCAGTTTTTACCACAAATTTGTATTCCACAAAATGGTACAGATTTTGTCACAGGTTTTTATCAATACTTGCGTAACACAATGTGATTGAAATCATAAACTCTCGAAAATCTGTAATCTTCCGAAATATTGAAATTTGCAGAAATTATGCAAAGCAAAGGCTGCCTTACTTTTGTTTAAATACCGCTAATTTTTTTCGTTTGACTTACAGATAATTTTCATGATCGTTAAAAGTTTTTACCTAAATTCATATTTTCTACAGATCATGCAATTAGATTCGATTGCTGGTCATTTAATAAAATTAATACATTTAATAAAATGAAATTCATGCACCGGTACAATTATAGAACGGGAGAAACCATGTAAATCAAGCTCTGTAAAATCCGTAACGTGCAAAAGTTGATAAAATGTTGACCTACCAAATTTGTACAAGTCACCTTCTTGATCTACCAAAAAATTTCGAAGTTTACAAGATTTCGCATTTTCCAACTTTGTATTAATTGAGTAGCAAGCTGACATATTTCCTGGGTCAGAATTCATCTATTTATTGCAAAATATTTGCTGACAATAAGTCCACATGCTAATACATATTTTTAACTCAATTCAACGACGTGATCTGGTAATGAATAATTAATGACAATAATCTCGAAATATATTCAACGGCGTTGACATATCACAAATAATTTAATAGTTATGATATGTTTGTAAATCAGTAAAGGGTTTTACGTATACTATGTAAAATTGTATTGCAAAAAGTTTTGCAAAATTATTTCAAACAGTTTACGGATTTTTCAGATTTTACAAGTTACCAATGACTGCGTGAATAGCCCCAAAATTGAACAATTCATGAATATATTTGTAAACCGTGTAAATTTTGTAGACGTATTTTACTCAAAATAAAGGGATGCCAACAATCTCTGTACTAACAATAATTTTCGGTTGCCCTGGTTTGGAGTTTTTTGGAACTTGTGTAAAAATTTTCTCGAATAGATTTTTTACAAAATTTTCTGCGTTATCCAAGTCGTTTGATTTTGCATCGTCATTTATAAATTCCTAATTTGATAAGTTTGACGCCATAATTGTAATTAACTAATTTGCATAGTTGAAACGACAATAATTTAGGTCATTAAGCTGCTCACCGAAAATTGTTTTGCAAAAAAGTACAATGATTTGCAATACTTGTCAAGTCTTATTTTTAAATGTTAGTTCCAATTTTGCTGGTTGAATTTTTGCGACATGTGCAATTTTTGGTGAAAAACCGAAATTGATATTTACTAATATTACGTTGATCACAAATTTACGAATATGAATACCTTGTAAATAAGTATTTAAAAAAGTAATATATGAAAGCATTTGCTGATGTATAGTCGGTTTTTGAAAATTGCATGAATTTTGTGCAAAAAACGAAACATTTATTACGTTGCTAATTTTTACAAGGTCTAAAATGTTTTTCAAAATCAGTCCAATTTATTTTGTTTTTCAAAATTCACTCCAAAAAAAATTTGCATTTATTTTTTAGCAATTACACAATGCCTGCCATCCGGTCCTGTTTCGAATCCCAATTTGCAAACACACAACCTTGAACCTAAACATAAATAATTTCTGAACGTTTTTTCCGGAGATATCTGACAGAGTTTGTTCACATGGCACAAAAAGAAAAAAAATTAAGGATTATTTTTTTTAACGGACAGTAACATTTGTAATATGACCTTTTTTTGGAAAATTTTGCTTTTAAGGTGAAAGTATCATTTCGAACAATTTATTAATTCACATTTTCCACCCTTTTGTTCAACGTTGGACATAAACATAATTTCTGAATGATTTTTGAATAGTTAAGAAAGTGGAAAGTTGGGTGACTTGTACGCCATTTACAAAATTTCAAGAAATTTTCGTTTTTATGACAAGCTGGGTAGATGTTCTGACTTTGATCAATGAATTTATTTAACTTTAGTTAAGTCAATATTTATAATGTATATAAAACTAAACTTTGCAAAGTCCGTAATTTTGAAAAATTTGGGTTCACATTTGGTTTAAAAATTAGTACATTATTGAATATAAAACTGTAATTAATTTGTGCCGTTATGCTATTAAATTGCTATTAAAGTGCTATTAAATTGTGCCATTTGCACAATTTTCGGAAATTTGCCAACAATCTCTGTACTAACAATAATTTCCCGTTGCAATGGTTTGGAATTTTTTAGAACTTGTTGAAAAATTTACTGAAAAAATTTTTTTCCAAATTTTTTTACGTTATCCAAGTCGATTTATTTGCATCGTCATTTAGTTTTATAAATTCTTAAATTGGTAAGTTTGACGCCATAATTGTAATGAACCAAGTTGCATAGTCGAGACAGTAATAATTCAGGTTTTTGCAATGTTTGTCAAAAATTGCTTTGCAAAAAGTACAATTATGATTTGCAATACTTGTCAAGTATTTAAAAAATAAATGTTAGTTCCAATTTTGCTGATTGAATTTTTGCGAATTGTGCAATTTTTTGTGAAAAAACGAAATTGATATTTATTACGTTATTGTTCACAAAATTACGAACTGAATATTTTGTAAGTATTAAAAAATTATAATATATGAGAGAATTTGCTTAATGTAAACTTGTTGTTTGAAAATTGCATGAAGTTTGTGCAATAAAAGAGAACTATTATTAGACTGCACATTTTCAGGTCACATTATTTTCCAAATCAGTCTGATTTACTTATTATTTCAAAATTCCCGAGAAAACAAATTACCACTTATTTTTTAATGCCTCTCATCCGGTCCAGTTTTGAATCCAAATTTGCAAACCCAGTAGGACAATAAGCATTTTCGAGCAATTTTTTGTGCAAAAAAATGAAATTTGATATTTATTAAGTTGCTCATTTTTACAAGAATTAAAACTATTTTGGAAATCCGTCAGATTTATTATTTCAAAATTCCAGAGAAAAATAAAATTGTCATTTATTTTTTAGCAGTTACACAATGCCTGCCATCCGGTCCAGTTTCGAATCCCAATTTGCAAACGCAGTAGCTACTGGTGGTTGGACAATACGCGTTTTCGCCACAGTCGTTCCCTGGCCAGCCTTTGTAGCATCGTCTTCCCACAAACGCGACGCAGTGACCTTCTTCCGGTGAATATTCGCCATTTTCGTGATGATCGCTGAATGCGCCGCAGTTTCGCGCGCAGGCGCATTTTCCAGCCGCCACGGCGGTCGTGTAGCACAATCCGACCGGGTTGGTCGCGTTGGGGCGAAACATGCAAATAATGCTTTGTTCAGAATTATTGGAGTAGGCGGTGCATTGGTTGATGCTGCTGCAAGTTTCGCCGTATTGTGGGGCGCATATGGCGTAGGTGGCCAAGGCGATGGTTAGGACGGCGATGGCGAAAAGTTTTGTCGACATGTTTAGAGGTGTTGGCTGGAAAATGGAGTAAAGTGTGCAAATTTTTAGAGATTGAGTTTAAGATTTAAAAAAAAATTAAAGCAATTAAGATATAAAATTGGTGAGGTTTTGGAAAACTTATTTGATTTTGAGGCTAACAATATTTTTCCTAAGAAAATTTTAAGTTTTTGGGAGGGAATATCTGTAATTTACTAATTTACCAGAGATTTATTTGCCAAGTCAGGAAATTTCAAAATTAACTCGTTTTTATTTACAAACTTCACGAAATACATAACAATTTTGAGGCAAATTGAGATTGTAATATTTGCTGAATTATTTAGGTACTTTCATTGTATTTTTGCTATAAAAACTGTTTACCTACAGTTTAACGTAAATTTTACATATTTTATAAACTTGGGAACCTTAAATCGTTTACAAACTAACTATTTTTGTCAAAATGCAACTGATTTACATACTTACCTCGATAAAGCAATGAAGCTGCGGATGCTCAGGTAGATTTGTGAGTGATAATTTTTCCCGAAATTCAACTCATATTTATTGACGAGGTAAATTAATTTTTATCTTTTAATTGAGGCGAGTACACTAATTTGTTCAAGTGAAATGTTTACAGAGATTGGAGTTTCCCAAATCTCGTGTTCAGTGCATCTTGCCACATTCTGGATAAGATCATCAGGTCTGATAAGCTGCGTATTTTTGACACATGTAAAAAGGAAAGTCATGTTCTTTTTCGTACTTCATGACTTGATGACACATGCTTTTCGTAGTCATAATTTTACTCTCGGGATTTACGCAGTGATGACCTGACCAGGTCTTAAAAACCGAGTGGGGTCAAGTATTAATATAAAGATTGTACATAAATACACTCTTAGAAATCCAGTATTAAAATAATACCAAGCGGTATTCATATATATGACTCTACCAAAGTGGTACTGATAAGAAATACCTTGTAGTAATAGCTCGGTATTAAATCTTTACCGAATCGGTAGCAAATTTTTTCGGACAGGTATAATTTTAATAGCAAGTGGTAGCATCTTTATCACCGAGAAATCAATACTTGTCTGACTATACCAGATTTCTAACAGTGTAACAAATATGAACGAATAAGGTACTTGAATCGGTTTTGCGAAATTTTTCAGATTTCATGCAAATTTTTGTTTGAAAATTAAGGGATTCCTGTCTGCAAATTTCGTAAGATTATGGATGTTCCAAACTATTTGATAAACTGGGTGCGATTGAAATAAAACGTTGACGCGAGTACGCCCATTTCCAACAAATTCATGCCAAACGAATATGAAAAATGTTTAAATTAGAAAAATATATAATTAGATTTACCTTAACGATGCGATTTTATTGTAAAAGGGTAGCTGTAAATAAATTAGTTTTGAGTCTTATCGAGGTCAAGTGAAATCGTAAATTCCGAAAAATTCCTAACTTATTATACAAAAAAATTTACCACCTTCACCAGAAATTATTTAAATAAAATTCCGGATTTGAGTAATCAATGTGGTTGACAATGTGCTTGAAATCAAAAACTCTGCTAAAATCTGTAACCTCCTACAGTCTACAAAATATTGGAATATACGTAAGTCATGCAAATTAGAGACATCATTACGGTTATGTAAATATGTAAAATAAAATGTTCATTTGTCTATTATTAACGTCATTATCAGTTTTTGCGTCAAATTTGTATTCTCTTAATTTTGATCCTAGATCAAGTGGTGCTGTAATGGACAACAAATATATATATATCGATGACATTTTTAAAAAATATGAAAAATGTGATTGTTGTGACAGTTGAAAATTTCAATGCGCAAAAGCTTATAAAATTTTGACCAGCAAATTTGTATCGGGCGTGCTCTTGCTGATTTAACAAAATCAGCGTTTGGGGTGCAAGTTTGCAAACTGCAAGCTTGCAGGTATTTTGACCTGCAAGAAATGCAAGGCGCAAGAAACTACGCCCCGCCGAGATAAAACGTTCATACGGCGCGTGGCTGGATAGCGCAGTTTCTTGCACCTCGCATTTCTTGCTTTTTGCCGTGCAAGAAATTTAGCAAACGTGCAAAAATCGGAACAATAAGTAAAATATTGCGAAACATTTTGTACCAACTTTGAGTCGCAAGCTCATTTTCTGGGTTCGCATTCATCCATATATTGCAAAATATTTGCTGATAAATCAAAAGTACTTTTTAGTCAAATTAAAACAGTATCTATTATTTAGTAATTAAGTAATGGCAAGAATGTCTTAATATTTTGACTTATTTATACCAGATTTCTCACAGTGAAAATTTCCGTGCATTCGTAAATATTTGGCATGTTGTACAATTATGATTGGAAATGTTCTATGATTATAGTACACTGAGAATAAAATGTAAGCAAATTACTACTGGGCGGTGTCTATATATGACCTCACCGGTTTGGTAGCGATTTGCTACGGAATTGTAGTAAATGTTCTACCATCTTGTAGCATTTCCTTACCCCGCTGTTACGGTTAGTCAAAATGTGGTAGCAAATTTACTACAATTCCGTAGCAAATCGCTACCAAACCGGTAAGGTCATATATAGACACCGCCCAGTAGTAATTTGCTTACATTTTATTCTCAGTGTAATGATCTATTCTCACTTTTGCGTTCTCAAAATTCTTGAAAAACCCAAATACGGCGTTACACTTTGTCTAACTAGTTTAATCAAAACTGATTTTAAAATTAGACACTTTTCCAATTAGCACTGTAAAGAGGAAATTATTTATTTAGAATTCCATTTAAAAAAACTAATCTCTACTTGCTTAACAATTTTTGAATTTGTGACTTAAAATTATTGATTTTCTTCACCATGTTTGATTTATGAGCTTTGAAATTTTTGTTACCATTCGGTGATAAATTTTCTCCAGCCTCATAGTGATTATACGAGATGCTGATTTTGTTAGCAGCCGACTTAAATATTTTGAGTTTACAATATTGCGAAATAATTTTGCAAAAGTTTAGAAAATTTCGTTAATTAATGGGGAAACAAAATGAGCAGTCTCGCCGTCCCCCAAACGTATGAGGACCCCACATTAAGCACGGTTTTAGTATTCATAACGTAAAATTGTCCCACATTGAGAATCAAAGGTTTAAAACTTTTGCGCTCCTTTTTCCAAACTTTTTTCTCGAAACTCGTCATACCGCCGACTTTGCTAAAATTTTGCAAAATTTGGGAACTATATCTATTCGCGAATCCCACCATTTCCACAATGCCGAGCCAGGTACCTCCGAAAAGTATGGAGAACCCGGCCAAGAGGGGAAAATCGATTAGCGAGATTTCATTCCGATATCGAATCAGGAGGAAATTGCAGAATTGAACGGAACGGATAATCAGCATTTGAATCGGCATGACAAACGGACGGAATAAAGTGTTGAGTAAGATCCACAAGATGGAAACACTGGTAGCGACGAGTTTAATATTTTGGGTGGTTCGAAGATACGAATATGTTCGGTATTTGTGTTTTTTTGTAGAGGTGAATCTGAAATATGGAATGGAAAATTAGTAGGAACTAAAGTCGAGTAAAATTTACTCAAATAACCCCGTACAATTTACTTGTCGAATCCGGGTAAAATTTACTGGAGTCGACATCGTTAAAACTCACTCAGCTCGACTCGGGTAAAATTTACTGAAGTCGAACCGGGTAAAATTTACTCGAGTCGAATCGGGTAAAATTTACTAGAGTCGAACTGGGTAAAATTTACTCAAGTCCAACCGGGTAAAATTTACTCTAGTCGAACTGGGTAAAATTTAGTCAAGTCGAACCGGGTAAAATTTACTCGAGTCGAATCCGATAAAATTTATTCAACCCTACAATTAAAATTTACTCTACTCAAAATTAGTATTTACACATGACTCACTTAAGTTCATTCGAAACACCGAAAATCGACGTGGCAAAAATCATGGAAAATCCCACCGTTGAGATAATAGATCCTCCCACGGCGCAGATGAACGCAGCCCCCAAACAAGCCTGACCCACGACGAGACTCCAGTGGCGGAACTCTTCGGGCAAATTAATCAAAAAAAACAATGGCACGTATGGCAAAGTCATCGCAAATATGAAGGTTCCAACGCCATATAACTTCGTGAAAAACAAAATAACTCGCAAGAAACAAGAAATATTTTTCACAAGACGGGAAAACTTTGTGGGCCCAACTTTTATAAAACTATCTGCAAAATGTGTAAAAAATGTATTTGTTAAAGAATTTATATATCAAGTTCAAAATAATTTTTAAATATACATTTTCGAAACTTTTTACGTCGTGGTAAAATTATGCCGACAAGGATCGTGCACTCTAAAATAAAAATGAGTAAAATTTACTCGTTTGGTAGGTTGGTTTAAAAAGAGGATGCCACAACCAAAAGGTAAAATTTTACACAACTTCGGACAAATTCTACCATTGGTTGTGCCATCCTCTTTTTTACCCAACATTGAGTAAATTTTACTTATTTTTATTTAGAGTGTGTTAGTAGTAGAAAAACACTGCTAAAAATACAGCTAATAGCCGTATTTTTGCCTACAGACAGACAGTATAGATCCTCACCACGCGGTGATAATTAGGTATGTTACCGATCTATGTATTCACTAAGAAACTTGCATTTACTTAGGTGAAGACAAAAATGCCAGAAACGTTGATAAATTGCAGCTAAAATAAGTTTAAATCATTGAAACAATAAATTATTCCGGTTTTCAAAATTCATTTACATTACAGGTCAAATTGTCCAGCTTACACGCCCGAATTGAAAAAGTTGAAATAAAGGATAAGTATTATGTCATATATAGGTTCCTTTAATACCGCTATGATGTATGTAGTTGAGGGATTATAAACATTGAGACAATTCTGAATTCACACAATAATCAATAAACTTGTGAAATCTATAAATTTTGTTTTTACCATAATTTTTACAACCTTTTATGCACAAAATAAAGAGATACCCTTGATCTGAGTAACCTTGCAAAAATTTGGAAGCTAATTTTCCTTTAAAATGTTCATAAAAGTTTGCAAGTTTACGAATTTTATAAAGTTACCAAAGTCTGGGTGAATTGTCTCAATATGGGAGAATAAGCAAAATCGACGGATGCAATTTAGTTGGAAATATAAACTAGATTTACGGCATTTTAAAAAACCTGACAAAATTTCCGGTTCAAATCTCGTAAATTATTTTGAACAAAACTTGACCCTTTCTTAAAAATGTGCCGTATCACTACTACACTCTTACAATTCCAGTATTACAATACTACCAATCGGTATTCATATATGACACTACCAAAGTGGTATTGATAAGTAATACCGTGTAGTGATAGCTCGGAATTAAAGTTTTACCAGATCGGTAGTAAATTTTTACGGGACCATATAATTTTAATACCAAGCGGTAGCAACTTTAATACCGAGAAATCAATAGCTGCCTGAGTATACCAGATTTCTATTAACAGTGTAGCCAAGTACATCAGGGAGTATAGGTTCTTATTTATCGAAATAATTGATCGCATCGATAAAAACGTGTTCCATTTCTTAAAGAAGCTGCAAGAAATGCAACAAATTTACGACTTCCCAGTTGTACTACAATTATCTATAGCAATTTTTCGCTTAACTAGCGCTGATTTCTTGCACTTTTTTCACTCGTGCAAAAAAATTATACCTGCAAAAACACAATTTTTGCATGTGTTTTTTTCGCAGCAAATATTGGCGTAGATACTAGTAGCAATTTTAGCTTCACTTGCCTAAATGGAAGTTTCTTTCTCGAATAATTCAACCCAAACTGATATATTAATTAATTTTAAAAATACCTGAAAACCACGCATCGAACTTGAACACGGAATTAATCCAGGAGAAAATGTCCCTTTCTTTAATCACATTAACGACCAAGGTGACCATTGGCACCTGTCCACCCATAAACAGTAAGAAACACCGTGTCGTCCAGTAGATCGGTTTCTCATGAAAAATTAGCACATGAGCTTCATACGCGAGAAAAACGAGCCATCCGTACACAACAAAGGCAAATTTGACCAAAGCCCAGGACGATTTTGTGACACGAATTTGACGCTTTTTCGCATTCCAGAGAAATTGAGATCCACTCCAGAATTTTGCCCAGGACATTATTGACGCGAAAATGGATATCGTTTTATCAGGGATGAGAGAACACCGTGATGGTATTGCAGGCGCCATGGCGCTATAGTTTGCGTATGTATGTATATTAAATATTTGCGAGTAATAATCGGGGTAGATGTGTCAAAGTTGATTTTACAAATAAAAATAATATTTTGAAAAATGTTATTCATGCGTCTCTTTCGTAATCTTTGAAAACTTGTATTTACGAAGTTTACAATGCAATAATACAGTTTACGTGTATTAATTATTTGCCAATAATTTTCTGGGTAGACGTGACGTGTCAAAGTTGATTTGCAAAAAAAATTCTTTGCAAATAGTTATTTATGAATGTTCTTCTTAAGCTTTGAAAACTTGCATTTACGAAGTTTATACGATTTACTTGAACCGTCAATTTAGTTAGTTTAGATTTAAATTTGGCAAAGTTTGATGCCAAATTTTACAAGTACGTTTGATAGTTAGAGGTGCCGCTGTAAATTTAGGTAGTAATAAAATTTTTGCGTACAAAATTATTAACGGGATTTAGAAACTTGTAAAAATTTTGGCGGAGTAAAAAAAAACTTTTTTTACCACGAGTTTTCTTCAAATAAATTGACAAAAAACGAAATGCTCGTTAGACCTGAATGTGTTTGACTACTATTCAATGAAAATTTTAATATCAGTTTTAAAATTGGATTGCATGTCGATAAAAATCATTAATTTCGTTATATGGACTAGATAGCAATTTCCGTGCCTGCACGGGCTCGGGGTCAGGAACACGTTCATTTCGTTAATAATGCTTGACCAGAAACAATTTACAAAAAATAGCTACATATAAAGTAAAAATATAATATTTTTTAGCAATTTACTTCTCATCAATTTATATCTGCAGATGACGTTTGTAGATACTAATGAATTTAATTAAAGTCGGCACCAAATTGAAAATTTCTTGCATAAGATCGATATTTACAAATTCAAATTTTGAAATTTCTTCAGTAAAAAATTTCATGTTTGTAAATTATATGTAAGAAATCAACAAGTTTTTCAATAATTTTTTATGATTAAAATGCAAAATAATGAAAATGTAAGATGTGCACACCGCTAGAAAAAAAATATGAAAAGTTAAGATGAACTAATTATTAGATAGGCTAGTACAGAGGGTAAATGCGAAAATCAAAATTTCAAAAAATAATAATTCAATGATCTATTCTAAAAGAAAATCGAATTTTGTCGAAAATTTAATGTCTAATTACAAATTGGATTATTTATTGACTCTGTCAAGATTTGAATAATTCATTACACTGTAAATACAGTTGTGTAAAATTGCCACCAAGGCAACTATTGAGTAAATTTTACCTTTGTCAGGGTAAATTTTACTCAATAGTTGCTTTGGTGGCAATTTTACTCAAAATTGAGTAAATTTTAATCAAAATTATTTAGAGCATACTAATAATAAATCCTTGTTGGTTAATAAGTTTGAATCAATTTCACAGAAATTTTTAACCTTATCAATCCCCCAAAGCTAAATTCGAGTATAATCCACAATTTGAACTGGTTAATACAAAATTGCCAAACTAAAAAATGATCCATCAACGTCTGACAATTATCGTGGTTTCCGCTTATCTCGTATTCCTACCAAAATTAAAATTCAGATTAGATTAACAGATGCATTATAAGATATGCAAACTTGAAATGTGTGACACATTCCTGGTTTAAATCGCATCAAAATATTTAGACGGGCAGATTTATTTAAAAGTTGAATTATTTCTTCAGCAAAATGAAGGATTCGCAAATATTGCGGAAATTATTCGCACTGCTCTTGGTGAATATATCGGCCACCATTGGGCAACGATGTAACGAAGACACGGAGGTAAATAGTTTAGTCAATTGTTCATATAAACTGTGAAATTGTGTTTGAAATTATTTTACCAAATGGTACCAATATTTTTTAATCTGGACTCAAATTAGGTTGGTAACAAAATTGTCACCGTGTGTGGTCACTAAATAATATGAAGTTATACCGTTTGATAACGAATTACGTTATACTGGTAAAGGTCATTTCTATCGAACCGGTAGAAATCTGGTATTGATTTCTCGAGTCACTTCATTTTCGTTGTTACCATTTCATACTGAGGTTTTAGTAAAACCTCAGTTAAAACCGTTTTATATATCAACATTTCGTAGAATTTTTGGAAACAAAGAAACCGTTTCTACAATACTAAAAAATTTGCATAGAACAATTTTCACTTTTCTTGCTGACATCTCAAGACTATTTTATACAAATATTTCTAATACTTTTTTCTAGCGGCGTATAAATCTACCATTTGCAATTGTATATTTTGATCATAATTTTTTTAAACATGTGAATTTCCTACACATAATTTGCAATTATGTAATTTGCGTATAAAAAATATAAATTAATAAAGTTACAATTTTTCTTTCCGCTCAGCTAATTTATGAACATATCAAGGGTCATAATTTGTGCAAACCAAATGGGATTTATGGATACGAGTTAAGATCGAAGATGTGCAAATACATTGTTAGAAATCTTTTATTGTCAGGCAGGTAATGATTTCCCGGTATTAAGGTTGCCACCGCTTGGTATTAAAATTATACCGGTCCGTAAAAAAATTGCTACCAACATGATAAAGCGTTAATACCGAGCTACAATTACACAATATTACTTGTCAATACCAATTTCGTAATATTAGGTGGTGACATTAGACTCCTATATGAGTACCGCTTGGTAGTATTTTAATACTGGATTTCTAATTTTGCTTCCTCACTGTAACGGTTACAATTTAATGATTACACGCGGTTGTACTTTGTTACCGAATAATTAAGTTTTTAGCGTCCGTAAAATTCTCATCGTGAAGATTTTTACACAGTTACAAAGCTTCTTCTGTACAATAAAAAATAGTTAATTGATTTCAGTTCGCTTGTGCTAATGGGAATTGCACCAGTAAATTTTATATCTGTGACTGGGACGATGATTGCGGTGATTTGAGTGACGAGAATGAAGAAATGTGCAGAACTACTCCGTGTTATGCACGATATGTAAATATTTTATTAAGAATAATGTCTCAATTTTTGTAATTATGTCAACTCTCGTAATAATTTTGAATTTATTTTCAGTGGAAATGCGAAGATTTTAAGTGTATTTTTGACCGTTATAGGTACAGGGTTTGGCACGTACGTGGATACGAATTTGACCTTGAATAACCCTGGAACGGTTTGTCGTAGCGGGTCAAAATTTTGAACAGAGGAGCATGTTATCCTCAAATAGTTGTGTGCAAAAAACCAACTCTCTACTTTCAAAAATGCCTCCCCCAGAGCCCCCAGAAGGTGAAACACTCATTTTTACTTTTTCCAAACTCCGTCTAAAAAATTCGGTCTCCGCAGAAAAATTTTTGTTTTCAAGTATCCTACCCCAAATGAGTTCATTTGACTTATGTCGGGGGATTGTACAGGTATTTCACTATTCGAAATGATTTTTATCCCCAATCTAGCTTCAAGGTCCTTTGCATTATCTTGGATCAACTTTGCCGTCTGGGAAGACGCTCCGTCATGATGAAAACTCACCTTAATTATTTTTTTACCGTGCAATTTAGGAAAATGTTATTCTAAAAGTGGTTTCAATACACGGTCCACATCATACTTCGAAGATTCATTCACTTTTTGGGGGACTTTGATAAGTGGGAGGACACCACGACCCGACATTGCACCCACGACCATCAACTGTTTAAAAAAGTTCTCCTTACAAAGAAGCACCAACTTGAGTGAATTGTTTTCAACATTTGTCGTGTAGTAAGCTCTTCGAACCTAATTAGTAACTTGTAGAGAAATTAGTGCTTCGTCAAATGTCACTAATAACTCACTCTTATTCCTTCACAAAAAATTCGAATAATTTTTTTTGTAAACACGGGCGCGATTTTTTTCCTACTTTTCAGTCAGCTGATGCACACGGCTTTTCCGACGAAGTCGTTTCTTCAAAATGTTAATTTCTCTTTTCACTGAACGCTTAGACACCCCAACCTTACGGGAAATTTCCTTTTGGGTCAGTGGATAGTTTTCGAAGGTCAATAGGTCAATTTTCCTATGCATGGTCGAAATTAACACTTTTTTTGCCTTCTTTCAGGGGGTGGTGGTTGCCCTTTACTCAAAATTTATCGTTTTTCACCTATATTTTTCAATACCATATTGATTGTAGATTTCGAAACTGTTTTCCATTCACTTTTAGAATGTTTAGCAATTCTGTTGTACAAGTATTAAAGTTTGGAAAGAGGTTTTATGGGTGTCCCACCTCCTGGGGGCTGTGGGGGAGGCATTTTTGAAAGTAGAGAGTTGGTTTTTTGCACACAACTATTTGAGGATAACATGCTCCTCTGTTCAAAATGTTGACCCGTTGCGACAAACCGTTCCAGGGTTATTCAAGGTCAAATTCGTATCCACGTAAGTGCCCAACCCTTCTGTAAGTCAAGGTACATATTTAGAAACTAATTTAACCCTGTGTATGAATCATAGCTGTTCATTTCATCTCACCACAATCCACAAACCAATCCACAAACCACAAACCTTTCCACAAACTACAATCCACAATTCCACAAACCACAAACCCTTCCACAAACTACAATCCACAATTCCACAAACCACAAACCTTTCCACAAACTACAATCCACAATTCCACAAACTACAATCCACAATTCCACAAACCACAAACCTTTCCACAAACTACAATCCACAATTCCACAAACCACAAACCCTTCCACAAACTACAATCCACAATTCCACAAACCACAAACCTTTCCACAAACTACAATCCACAATTCCACAAACTACAATCCACAATTCCACAAACCACAAACCTTTCCACAAACTACAATCCACAATTCCACAAACCACAAACCCTTCCACAAACTACAATCCACAATTCCACAAACCTTTCCACAAACTACAATCCACAATTCCACAAACTACAATCCACAATTCCACAAACCACAAACCTTTCCACAAACTACAATCCACAATTCCACAAACCACAAACCCTTCCACAAACTACAATCCACAATTCCACAAACCACAAACCTTTCCACAAACTACAATCCACAATTCCACAAACTACAATCCACAATTCCACAAACCACAAACCTTTCCACAAACTACAATCCACAATTCCACAAACCACAAACCCTTCCACAAACTACAATCCACAATTCCACAAACCACAAACCTTTCCACAAACTACAATCCACAATTCCACAAACCACAAACCCTTCCACAAACTTCAATCCACAATTCCACAAACCACAAAAAAATCTTGTCCACTTTCCACACCACAGTCCACTTTGTGGATCCACACTTTGGTTTGAACAGCTACATATGCTAATTACTAGTAATTACATACATAATTAAACACGTGTTTCAGAATTTTTCATAATTCTCAGTTGCAACGAAGTTATAACGTTATACGTGAGCGACAATTCGCATTTTTTACAGCGAAATTTTAAGATCCAAATTCCCGCTTACGGATTATAACATGGTTTTCAGTGTGCATTTTGAAAAATCATGAAACGTGTGTTTAACTATTTATCTAAGGCTATATCATTCACAGGAATGCCTCAAAACTTAACCATAACTATAAACTACAGACCTGCCCACATTGTGGACCAGTCTGTGGTTTTGTGGATTGTAGTTGTGGACTCCACAACTACAAACCACAAACTACAATCCACAAATCCACAAACCACAAACCCTTCCACAAACTACAATCCACAATTCCACAAACCACAAAAATATCGTGTCCACTTTCCACACCACAGTCCACTTTGTGGATCCACACTGTGGTTTGAACAACTACTTTCCACACCACAGTCCACTTTGTGGATCCACACTGTGGTTTGAACAACTATGGTATGAATTATGTTTAAAAGTTGAGATATGAATATATTTAACAAATTTTGTAAATTTTTTTCATTTTGAAAACTATCAATTTAATTTTGTTCTAAATCTAAATCTAAAAACCAAATAAAGGGACAATTTACGCAGTCCTTGATAACTTTGTAAAATCCGCAAATTTTGTAAAATAGTTGTACAAACTTTTGCAAAATAAAAAGCCGCCCTTGATCTGAGTAAGTTTACACAAATTTGTACCATAATTTTCCTTATATTTCCAAAAATTTTGTAAAATTGTAAGTTAATTCTGTTAGAAATATCTGTCAAATTTTGTAAGTTTACCAGTTTACGTATTTTACAAAGTTATATACAAAGGACTGTAACTCTTACAAAACTTTGAAGCATAATTTTGCACAAATTTTAAAGGATGTACATAAACTTTAACAAACGAGAAAAAAATTGTCAATTTTTAAATAGATGCGATGGATACGGTGATTGCAGAGATAGTTCTGACGAGAAAAATTGTCCATGTCCGTCACCGGAAGCAGATTGGGTGAGAATTTTCTGTAATTTTTGTACTTTTTTAAGACCAAATTAGAATTTGAATGTTTATCACAAGATGAAAGTATCAATTAATTTTTTTGCAGAGTGTAAAGATAATTTCAAAATTATTATATTGATGTCAAACAAATTTAGATTTATTTGTTTTACATAATTTTTTTTTACAGCGGAGATGCGATGATGGCACTTGTGTCAAGTTGATCCATTGGTGTGACGGTATTGGTAAGTTAATTGTTGCATAATTGAGCAAAAAAAACAATGGTTTAATATCGTAAGTAATTTTTTAGTCGAAGATTGTCCGGATGGTTCTGACGAGATAAATTGTAGGAAGAAAACATTGCATGAGATGAGGAATTAGTGGAGGCTGCAACGGAGACTTACATATTTCTTAAATTTCTTAAATAATTATGAATAATTAAGATTACACAGTTGTAGAAAATACCAAAACACTCGCATCTCTCCTTACTAAACTGCAATAAGTGTGCAAATAAAATCATGTTGTCAAAATTCTCCAAAAATGTTCGTATTAATTTTTTTACTTTCGTAATTTAGCTTCTATTTCTTATTTTCCTATCATAATTTTGCAAAACGAATAAGAACTTATTTTCAGAGGTTGCAAAAAAATTGGCTTGTGGCTGTCTGTTTCGGGGATTTTTTACTATTTCAACTTACTTGTATTTTGTTTTCTGAATTTTTGCGTAAAATAATCTTGTATCTGTTCATCTTTAGTGTGTACTCTGCTACAGTGGCGGCGGAAGACGGCCACGTTTCGCCTTTTTGCTATCTTCCTTCGCACCACGCCATCTCCCGCCGCCACTGCCGAGTAAAGTATTTGTAACAATTATCTAGACAGTTCTGACGACGTCGTCAAGTTAGTTGAATGAAATCTCTGCGTGGACTGTATGCTGGAAATCTCCAACTTGGAAATATATGTTCTGTAAGGAAATAAACCACACGGATTAGTTACGAGTTCGAATCCCGGCATGATTGCAAAAGTCCACAATCCCCGACACAGACCACTCAACCAACAAGCCACGGGTGAGAAATGGAGGTATTTAACTCGTATTTTAGTTCTTCGAGCTAGGAAATATTTGCCACTTCTGTACTCAAATAAATCATCAATTTCGTCTTACAGCTTTACGAATTCATTAACCGTAAATCATCCCCACCACCAGCGGCTTCTTATGGCGAGTAGAATCAACAACTCGAGCTTCTCTCTTCATATCTTAACACATGCTAGATAATTCTACTGTGATTTTTACCAAAAATTACAATATGCGCTCAATTTTGAAGGTATTTTGATGTTCAATATCTCAAATTGTTCACAAGAACATGCCCTATAATTGCCTTAGATGATTTGTTGGATTTTTGTTTGTAATTATTTTTACACCAATGCAAAGTTTAAAAATTTGGTGGAAATTATTAGAAACAAAATTTCAAAAATTCCTCTAAGGCAATTATAGAGCATGTTCTTGTGAACAATTTGAGATATTGAACATCAAAATACCTTCAAAATTGAGCGAAATTTGTAATTTTTTTTGAAATATCACAGTAGAATAGTTTATCATGTGTTAGGAAAGGCAGAGAAAAGCTCGAATTTCTGACTCAAATCAACATAGGAGTCGCGACTCACGACTCGTGAGTGGTGGTGGTGAGTTATGCCCAATGTATTTCACTCCATATTCATTTTTAGGCAACTACGCGCCACCTACGAATTTGCAGAACTAAAGTTAAAAGTATTCATCACTGGGAGCGAAAGTGGAGCTATCAAGGTTCTGGCTGGCCTCCGTCCCATGCATTCTTAACGTAGGACTAGAAGACTCGTCAACAAAATCTACATATTTTTAATCATTTCTCGGGAACTTATTTAAAAATTCTGGATGACAAATTTGTAATCTGTAAGTTTATTCATGGAATGACGCTGAAAGAGTTTCTTACGCCGGTTTCGATGAGTCCAATTTTTCTGAAATCTCCTTTAAAAACTATTCAAATCTGGAGTGTATATTTTATTAAATTTTCAAAAATTTTCTCTACAAATTTATCGTCCAGAATTTTTGAAAATCTGTAAATTCTGTAAACTAAATTTTACAAATATTTCTCAGGAAAATTAGCATGCAAATTTTTGGAAGATTACTCAGATCAAGGGTGTCTCTTTAATTTGAAAGAATTTGTAAAATTATTTCCCAAAATTTACGCATTTTACAAAGTTACCAATGCCTGTGTGAATTGCCTCCATATTTGGCACGTAAATTTTATAGATGGGGGAAAAATAATTATTTTGTGTAGGTCAGAAGCCGGTAGGTATGTAAAGTAGTTAAATGCAATTAACAACTCATTGTCAGATTTAATAACAATATTGTATTAATGAATATAATGGGGGTACTTATTTCATATCGCAACTCATTTAGCAAATTTGTGGGTTTACAACCTGCGTGAATTGTCTCACTATAAAATAAATGTTTTTTTTTTAATTTCAAATTCCAATTTCCAATTTCTAAATCCAAATATTAATGCTGGGTGGATGAAAGTTTAATATTGTACTTGAAATTGAAAATTATCGCCCATTTTTCGCAATTATTTTATTTTTTGTTTAAGCTACGATTTTTTACATACAAAAGATATAGATTTTCATACGCATACTAATAATATCAAATTGGACAATATGGTTGACGAGGTGATCTTTGTTACACGGACGTGGGTAAAATGCTGGCTTTGACTATTTTAAGGTGGACAAGGGCTTCAGGATATTCTTTCCCGATATCTTCGGCCAGTTCCATGAGGGCGAAACAGTCTCCTGGAAAGTATAAAAATAGTTCGGATTAAGCAAACAGCAATTTTAAAAATCATGATATTTCGTATGGAGAAATTATGTTTCCTAATGAAACCATGATTTTTGTCCCCGGACATATATTCGAGAAAAAAAATCTAGTTTTTCTCAAACTTGACAAACTTATTTGTTTGTGAAATTTCCGAATTTCCCATTTATTTCCGGTTAGAATATGTATTTGAAATTTGAAACTCACTTTCCGCTTCCTCCAACATTTTGCCGATTTCTGTCACACTTCGTCCGGCAGGTTTGTACCTATTGTATTTGATTGACTCGAGAGTTCTAAATTTTTCTTGGCGTAGCACGATCTCCACCAAATTCTGAAAAAGCGAAACAATTTTAGTCCTCAAATATGCAAAATTTTGATCCGGACGAAATTAACTTGGATGATTGTAACGCGGTAAATTTTTACCAAACAAATTGGAATATGTGCAAGGTTGCAAAGTTATAAATTGTTGAGCCAATTCACGCAGTCATTTGTAACTTTTTAAAATTCTTAAGTTTCGTAAAATAATTTTACAAACTTTTACAAAATAAAAAGACGCCCTTGATCTGACTGAGCAAGTTGATAAACATGTGTAAGCTAATTTTCCTCAGAAATATTTGTAAGATTGTGTAAAACGTTGTAAGTTTATAGAATTTACGAGTTTTACAATGTGGCCAAGGACTGTTGACTGTGTGAATTGCCTCAATAATTTATAACTTTGTAAACTTCCGGATTTCACTGGGTTACAAAAATCCGAGCCAATCGTAGCATTAAAAATCCAACCTTATGCTTAAGAATTGACGCCTCGGCGATTTTCTCCTCACACGCGAGAATCGTCTCCTTTACGCGATTCAGCTCGTTTGAAGCCTCCGTCAATTTTTCCTCTAATTGGTGAATATTGTCCATCGTGGTTTTCACTTGCTGCTCAACCTCTCTTGCTTCCTGTCAAACATTACGTTAACAAAAATTAATAATAACGCTACAAATTTTAGGTATTTTGTATTTTTTGCAGCTTTGAATCATGAGGTTTGTAAACTGCGTAAATTTTGTAAAGTTACGCGGTGACATAATTTTATTAAAAGAAAGATTTGGACACAGTCCTTGCTAACTTTTTTGGATACATAAATTTTGTAAAATAATGTTACAAACTTTACAAAATAAAAAAACGCCCTAAAATTTCTAAGCTAATATTCGTAAAAGTTTGTAAGTTTACGGATTTTATGAAATTACAAACGACTGCGTGAATTGAATTGCCTCAATAAAAACAAATTTCTGACATCAAATTTTTCAATTCAAATTACAAACTTTTTTAACCACGTTCCTAACTTTATAGAAATGATTTCCCAAAATTTGCACAGTTTACAAACTTTGCGTGAAGAACAACGTACCCTCGCCAACAACTTGTTTTTCTCCCTCAACGAGGTAAAATTCCTCTGAATGTTCAACTTTGTATTGCGAACGTTCTTATTTTTGTGATGGAGCGCGATATCGGCTTGTTGAATAATTCTGTCGCGACGCTCAATCGACCGTTCCAAATCAGCCATGAGTTTCTCCTGGGCGCGAATAATGTCATGATAGCGAACCGTCATGTGATGAATGTCCAACTTTAAGGCGGAGTTGGACCCTTCCTGCTCTTTTTTCAAGTTGTCCTTTAACTCCTTGGCTAATCGGACCTGTAGGAAATTTGGCAAAGTTAGCAATTATAACCAAAGGGCGGATAGGTATTTAAGAAAAATTGCTAAAATATTTACAAAATATGTCGAAAAAAACATTTTCGCAAAATTTGTATGTTTGAATATGTATGTATTTTTTTGTCAAATTTTTTGTAGAAAGAATCGTTGAAAATTTTTTTAAAATATGATTTTTTTAATATCTAAAAGATTTACGTATTTTGCAAATAATAACGGAAATATTTATAGATGTCTGAAAACCTAGAAATATTTACCACTATGTAAAAATATTTTGATCTAAAAGAATTGATCAACCCACCCTTAAAGTTTCACAGTCGGTTGTCATCAAATGCAAAAGTTGAAAATAAATACATATCCGCCCTCTAATGATAACTCAATAAGCTTATCTTGACGATAACCCACCTTCTTCTCCCAACTGAGGTTCTGCTCATGCGCCTCACGCAAAGAGTGGATGATCGTTTCCCTTTCTTGTTCCAGATATTCGATGTCTCTCTCCAATTCGAGCGCTTCCATTTCAGCGTCCTGTTAAAAAATTATAAATGAGTCAAAAATTCACTCGGAAGTTTATTAGCTTTGTAAATTTTGAATTTTCTGACTTTGAGCATGGCGACGAACTCGTTCTGAATGAGGACATTGTCCTTATCCATCTGGTCATGGCTTGACTTGTCCCGATGCAGTTTGGCATTCACGGCGGAAATTTCCTTGTTCAATCCTTCCGTCGCTTTCCGGATGCGATTTATCTCGTCCTTTTTCTTTCCCACTTCCGTATCCAGCCTTTGACGTTTTCTCTCCATGATGAAAACCTCTACAAAACAGACAGATTAATTTTGAGGCAATTTTAAGATGGGGGAATTACTCACGCGGATATTTGTAACGTAATAAATTGTGAAAAACTAGTAAAATTATCTTACAAAACTTTTACAGACTGAAAAGAAAGACTCCCGTGATTTGTGCAAGTTTGCGAAAAATATGTGCCATAATTTCTGCTGTGTATTTTTTTAAATTTGGAAACCTGCGTAAATACGTTTTTAGATCTTATCGAGTTACAAACACCCGAGTGAATACTTCACAAAAAACATGTCGAATTTATCGAATTATTTTACGACATAAATATACTCAAAATAGAAATCTTAACATTTTCACGTCAACATTTTCTTAAAATTTCACAAACTTCCCAATTTTTAACACAAATTTCTGCGAAACCTTTATAAAAAGGTCTGCCCCCAACTACACCCACCTTTTCTCAGAAGTTCGTTCTGATGGAGTAAATAATCCCTCTGATTGCTCAACCGGACTAAATCGTCCTGTCTTTTCAACCAGTCTTCCTGCAATTGATTAACCTCGTCCTTTTCAGTTTGGATTTGCTTCTCCAAATTGCGAATTTCTCGTTCGAGCGGACCCATTTCGACACCCTGCAAAAAATAAATTATAATCTCAAACTTAAATGTCATTTACATACAATGGATGTCTCCCAGCGCATGCTCTCAGATTTTGGCCAAATTAGTGTCAATTGATCACAAAAATTAATAAGAATTTTGCAAATGACACGATCTCCCAATGGTCACGTTTGGCAGAGACATTTGCACCCGAAGAGAAGAAAAAGCACAGAAAAAGTAGGAAAATATGAAATTTGGCAACTTTACTGCGCGTTTTCTCCTCAAATGCGCATTAGGAAATCGTGTAATTTTCAAATTTCACATTAATTTTTGTGATCGATTGACCCTAATTTGGTCAAAATCGGAGAGCATTTGCTAGGACACCTCCATTGTGAGTTTCTCATGTCAAAGAAATCAAACTTACGTCCTCTTTGGTAATAAATTTCTCCAACTTTTTGTTCAACTTTTCTACTTCGGTCGTCTTCTTGGCGATGATTCTCTCGCTTTGCACAATATCACGGAGTTGTTCCTCTAAAACTTTTTCCTGGGCGATGCACCTCTTTTCCAGCTCCGACAAGGAGGACGTCTTCTTGAACAGGGACGATCTCAAATGCTCCACGTCTACGGCGAGGAGACTGTTCTCGTTTTCAACTTTGGTCACTTCAGACTCCATCATGCTGTTGAGAGAAAGGGAGAAATTAATTAATTAATCATTAAGAATTTCGATTTCTAAATACATGTTTACACATTTGGTTTAAAAATTCAAGAGTCGAAATAAATTCCAGCAGTGTCAAAATACGAAATAAAATTTTGAAAATTAATTTACGGAAACGAAAATAAGGTCAAAAATAAAATAAAAAGTCCTGCAATAAGTACAAAAAAGCCTCAACCACCTATATTAAAATTATACAACCTAATAAAATTTTTAAATTTTCTTGTCGTCAAACTTGTGCAAAAAAAATCAAGATGACAATTTTACACTAAAAACGTGTCAAAATTCGAAAAAACGTCAAAATATCGAGACCCGCATCAATTAATGCACATACAAATTTACCAAACCGAATATCGCTGTCAACTAATTCACAGTAAATTAACTCCAAAAAATCAACTAACTCTCATTCTCATTACAAATTAATTTACCGCGTCTTAATGCGAGCTTCTTTAATCAGCCCTTGAATATGAGCTGACGTCTTGGAAAGTCCGCTTTGTTCTTGCATCGCGGTCAATATTTTGTCCTCTAGTTTAATCTTTTCCAGGACCAAGGCTTCCAATCGGCGCCTGGGTTGAATTAGCTCCTTCTCCCTCTTCGAAAAGGCCGCATTTGCACGAAGGAGCTCCATTTCGACGGTTTTTCGGACTTGGCTAAGCTCCCCGAGTTGGTCGCGGAGTCGTTGGTTGATCGCTTTAAGGTTGGCGAGACGTCTCCGGAGGACGCGTTCCTTTTTAAAAATTATTAACAGTGAAACAAATACATTTTTGTACAAAAAATTGTGTCAAATTTACCTCCATTTTTCTCCGCCGGACCAAAATTACTGAACGTTCGTGTCCCTCTTGTTCCTTGGCGATAAGTCGGTGCATAGCTCTCAACTCACTTTCACGAATTCGTAGCTCCTCAACGACTTTTCTGTAAGAAAAATGTGAAAAATGCAATTTTTGTAACCACATTTTCATAATAATGGCACCATTCACGCAGATGTTTGTAAACCGGGGAAGTTACTTTACAAAACTTTAGTAATCCTTTTAAATTCATGGATTTTACTGGGTTACAAACATCCGCGTGAACTTCACCCTTAATTTGACATACTGAAAAGTCTCTCTGGCCGCTTTTATCGCGTCATCTCGCACTCTCACGACCGCCACGGTTTCATTCCAGGCTCTTTGGAGGTGAAGTTTCTCGATTTGAAGGGCTTCAATTTCCGTCCTGGGCAATAAAAAACAGTTGTCAAAAATTTTGCGAAATGTTTTTTGTTCTTCAAAATTTTGCAAAAATTAAAATTCTACTCACACAGCTTCATTAATGTACGTATTGAGCTGACTCTGTTCATCGACATGGGCCTGGATTTGCCTCTTGATTCCGGCGTTGATTAACTCCATGGATTGCATGTGCGTGAGAACCTTATCCAAGTAGAAGTCTTGATCTCGCTTATCGGATTCCGCCTTGGCACGCAACTTTTCCAACTTTTCGTTCACCAAGTGGCGAATTTTTAGCTCGCCTTCGTATTTCTCTGCCGCGGTGCGAACGACGTGTTCCGTGTAGTCGAGCGCTTTCATGGAGTCACGAAGGGTCAGTTCTGTAAAAAAAACAGCAGGATTTTTCAATAAGTTAGTCGAGAGGCCAAAAACTTAAGCTAAAATTCACATTTCAAAAAGTTAAACGCTTCATCGCCAAAATCGCCACAATCTACACATTTGTAATGATTTTTCAGCTTTGGGAATTGATTTTTAATTTCAGGACGAGAAATTTGTAGTCATTAAGTTGATAAATTGAATTAGAGTGAGTTTTTTCAGTTGAGATGCCAGTCGTGATGAGTTCTAATTTCTCTGAACGCTTCCTAAACTTGAGATCTCCTCCTTCAAAAAGTGTCAAAATCTGGAGTGTATATTTTTAAAAAATTGGCAACTACCTGCTCTACAAATTTTTCGTCCAGAATTTTAAAATAAATTCCCAGAGCGGAGAAATAATTAAAAATATTAATTTGACAATTTTGGCGAGGGGACGTTAGTAAACTTCATAACGCAATTTTTTTGGACACCCCCACCCCTTTTTAACATGTGTCACATAGGCACGATATCATTGGGCGCTGAGCACCTACCCACCACTCTTTGCATTACGACGTATTTACGTATTTTCCACGTATTACATACGTATTTTCCAAATTTACATGACATCTTCCTTAATTATTTTTCAACCGGAAGTCACAATCGACCCACTCACCCTTCTCCTCCTCCTTCCTCACTTCCGCCTTCATCTCGCCCAACACGACCTTCAACTCTTTCGCCTTCTTCTCAATCTTGTCCCGTTTCTTGTTCATAGTATCCATTTCTTTCTCGTACCGTTCCATCGTCTCGGTTTGGCGTTGGATTTCGTGTTGATAATTGTACAACGAGGCTCCCAGCTCGGTTCGGTCTCTCCTAAAAAATAATTCATAAATTTTCAAAATTCCAAAAAAAAGTGTTTCCCTAAAAAATCAGCTCTCTCACGTTTTAGACTTCAGCTCATTCTCCATATTCCTAATTTCCATATCCGCCAGGTAAATCTGTTTCTTCAAATGGGCGTTGAGCGCGGCCTGAAATCTCGCCATTTTTGGGTGATCTGGCCCCAAAACGATCACGTTTGGTTCGTCGCCACGATCCGTGGGTGTTGCTTGGACGGGAAGAAGATTCGTTTCTGGAGATTGGTCTTCTTGTTCATCATTATCGCCCAAATTGTCGCCTTCTTCGCCTTCCCGTTCCTCCTCCAAGAATCGGATTATGGCCGCGAGTTCCTCGTCGGAGGGGAGTTTTGGCGGTGCGACGTTTTCCGTGGTGTCCTCCTCTTCTTCTTCGTCATCTTCGTCACCTTCCTCTTCGTCGCCCAGGTCGAGACCATATTTTTCGCGGAAATCGGCCTCTTCTGATTCTAATTCTTCTTTTGACAGAGTTTCTTCACGACGGTCGAGGTCGGTCAGGAAGGCGAGATCTTCTTCTTCCTCTTCCTCCTCCCCTGCGGTTTCGTCGCCTTGTTCTGTTGGAGTGGAGGGAGGGAGGACGACGCCAGGTTCGGAAGGGGGTGAAGATTCTTCTCCACCAGCGACATCACTTGGTGGTGAATCGTCTTGTTGTGGTGTGACGGGTGTGGTGGGAGAATCTGGTTTGGGTTCGTCGTCCTTATTTTCTGGGGGAGATTGTGGCGCTTCTTCTGCGACGAGAGGCGGGGTGGGCGCAGCTGCGGTTTCTTCTGCGCCGGGAGGTGACGTGGGCGGAGCGGTTTCTTCTGCGACAGGGGGCTCGGTGGGCGCAGGAATTTCTTCTGCGCCGGGAGGCGGGGTGGGCGCAGCACTTTCTTCTGAGACGGGAGGCTCGCTGGGCGCAGCACTTTCTTCTGGTGTGGGGGTGGTCTCTGCCTCTGCTGGAGCTAAAAAGAGAGAAAATAATTAATTACGAGCTCAATTAATGAATGCAAAACAGACAATTATAATTTTTAATTAACCAATTTCCTCCCCACTGATGGGAGTGGTTTCCTCCTCCTCTCCTTCTTGTTCCGGCTTATCCGCCATGCCGTTGACGTCGCTGTGAGATGATTGTCAGTTTCTGTAAAATGAGGAAAACGCGTAAAACTTGGATCCGGTCTAATTTTGTTTAATCAATATTTCTCCGTTCGATCGATCAAACGTAACGAATGAGTCGTGATTTTAATTTTAAAGCGATGATGTGTAAATAAACAAAGTGAGCACAAAAGTTTGATCGATTTTAAAACACTTACTTGTTTCCTACGTTTCCGGAAATTGGATCGATTTTTTCGTAGCGAAGACACTATCACCTTTGTAATTATCATGTCATTTAATTGAACAATTAAAAACAAATTATGTTTTTTTTTTATTTCAAAATTTATAGAAAATCAGATATGAATAAAATTACAATACAAAATTATGTTTCCCACTAATTTTCATGGAGCATAAAGAGAAGCATTAATTAATTTATTTATTTTCTCCGGCTGAATCCATTTCGACGTTATCGACTTACAAACAATATTGCATTTTGTAAAATATAGTGAAGAATTAACTACTATAGTATAACTTTTTCTAAGGCATTTTAACCAGTCTGGATTAATTAGGACAAGTTTATAATTAAGTTTTCATACGTACATAAATTTAAAATTAGTTTTTAAAATTAGGATTTCAAAGATATGCAAATGAATAAGAAATGCAACTATGAGAATTCATTCATAGGCATACTCACGTCAAGTCAAATCATTTCGCATCGCAACTCATTTAGCATTTAGTTTGCCAATTATCTGAGTAAATGTGAACAAAAGTCCCATCTGCTGATATGATCAAATTTCTTCACAATTTCCTTACCTAATATTTAATAGCAAAATAATTGTTTTAAATTTTCGCACTGAGAAATACTAGTAAAAGGGCAAATTTTTTGTTAATACGTTGAATCGTAGATATCAAAAAATAATCCTGATTCAACGAGTAATGCACGACCTGACTAAAGA
Source organism: Folsomia candida (assembly GCF_002217175.1). Lineage (NCBI taxonomy): Eukaryota > Metazoa > Arthropoda > Collembola > Entomobryomorpha > Isotomidae > Folsomia > Folsomia candida. Next base: position 3,109,825 of record NW_019091207.1, on the reverse strand, counting down.
TTCGAAAAATTTTAGAAAAATTATTACAGTACTGTCCTCGTATTTAGGCGTGTCATCTCATTTGCATAAATCTCACTATGCCCATTTTCGGTGATATGGGCTTTCCATGTTGAATAAACTCTATGCCTCTCGCGAATGCGTCAAAATATGCGAATGAGGTGACCGGCTATAAAAATTCGACATTACGTACTCAACCTCTCACTCAACATTCAGCTGACAAAATTACGCTGTTTTTTTTTATTTCCCGTAAGATAAGACACGGTGAACTGAGGCCAAACTTGGCCTCACTTCATTAAAAACAATGGAGGTCTCCAAAACGTATGCTCACAGATTTGAAATAAACTATATAGCGTCAATCGATCACAAATATAATTAGTATGAAATTTGTAAATAGAACTATCTACCAATGCTCAAGTTCAGCGGAGATATTTGCATAAAAAGAGGAGAAAATTTGTCAAATTTTTTAAAATTTACTGCGAATTTTTCCTGCTTTGGATGCAAATATCTCCGCCAAACCTGCGCATTGGCAGATAGTTCCATTTGCAAATTTCATACTAATTACATTTGTGATCGATTGACGCTAGTTTGGTCCAAATCTGTGAGCATACGTTGGGAGACCTCCATTATAAGCCTTCTGAAACATTGCAAATTGTTAACATATAACTGCACGAAATAAAACATGCATCTGTTGAAAATCTAATTAATTTCTAAATAAACATATGTCGTGGATCCTGCCTGTTCCATCCGGACAACTCGGTAGAGCAGAAAGGGTGACAGTAAAATCTCATTTTCTTCCGCATATTCTGAATGACTCTTCATCGGGATTACCTTCTTTGAAACCGTTCCACCATTCATGATGACAAAAAATGTCTCTAAAACAATCAAGTAAATCAATTTCTTTGAATCCTTAAAATATAATCCTTAAGTTGGCATTGTATGCGGGTTTTCAGTTTGAATTGTGTGTCTCAACTTTCCCTTCTTCCATATATTCAAATGGCGATTTTGAAACCTATTCATCTCCTTGGATTTTTTATATGAAGATTTTAATGCACCCAAAAACAGACTTGCTAATTTCTGGTGCGGCGAACCACCACACCTAAGTTAAGTAAGTGAGCGCACCGGTTCGCCGAGCCAGAAACTAGCAAGTCTGCCCAAAAATCGATAATTTTTAGGTTTACAAAGTTACGACTGTATAATTTTGATTTTTTTCTTCCATGAGGAAATAAATATGAAATAGATGCAAAATAATAAGTACAAATTAAATACTTTCTCATTTAAGAAAAAATCCAAATTCTACACTCCTAACTTTGTAAACCTAAAAATTATCGATTTTTAGATGTATTAAAATCTTCATATTGTAAAAAACCCACGGAGATGAATACTTAAGTTTCAAAATCTCCATTTGAATACATGGAGGAAGGGAAAGTTAAGACCCAACAATTCAAACTCAAAACCCGCATCCAAGACAAAAAAATTACCCATCTTCCCCCCACAAAAAACCGTTCCTTTACTAGATTCGATAGTCGTCGAAGTAAATTGCCCGAACCCGATAAGTTCCCCGATCCTTACATTACTACCCGGTTTCCCGGAACAACCACGGTAAAAGTAACTTGGTTCCGCGACAATGGCCATGTTCTCCATGACATAGCTGATCAACAGAAATATAGAAAAATTTGGAATACTACAAAAATTCGTCCTGCCGCCGCATGAATTTCGCGAATTGAAATTGAAATGTAATAAACGCTGCCTTCGTTCCCTCCCATGGAATACAAGATGAGGGCAATATGACACTCATCGCCAAAATCAGACCCATCCATCTGCTTCAATGCCCCCTTAAAGCTATTTTTCCTTCTTTCAAATTTCTCTTTAGCTGACAAGGGACACTCATGACCTGTCGTTTGAGTCCAGGGTACCCATTATGTCTTTTAGAATCTACTAGGACCCCAGATGAAGGATTCATTCATATTTCCGTGTAAAACTCATATTTGGCGCCATGGCGTGGCGCCAAACTTCAAAATTTGGCCATAAAATTCCTAAAGTTTTGCACAACAACCTTGTCAATCTTACGGTTTCATCATGTTTGACCAGCTCATCCATCAGATAAGGACTTGTCACGTAGTCGTATTCGAGATTTGTACAGCAAAACCCATATTTACATACACTCTAAATAATACTGGGCTGCTGAGGGGGATCCGAAGTGTAAATAAATTTGTTAATTGTTCTTAATATCCTCATGAGTATTTGTTGTATGTCATTTTTGATTTGATATATAATTATTGCCTCAAGAATTTACGCTGTGCCAAAAAATTGTTAATTGTTCTTAATATCCTCATGAGTATTTGTTGTATGTCATTTTTGATTTGATATATAATTATTGCCTCAAGAATTTACGCTGTGCCAAAAAATTTTCCTAAAATTTTTAAGCCTTTTTATATGTATATTCATTTCATATATTCATATTCATATTTCATTCATATTTCATATATTCATTCGAGTGGATATAAATGAAGAATTATGCATTTGAGATGATAGATGAATGAAGACCTTCTTCATTCTCTTATTTTTTAATAAAGGAATGAATGACTTTTGAATGGTCGGAAAATTAGCTTTGAACAGTTTTTTTACATAACAAACTCCAAATTTATTCCATTTACTGAATAATGTGAATAAATTTGAATTTAACTTCTGATTTTTGCAACCAATGGGAAACAACAATAAGTTGAAACTGAAATTGCAATATATTTTATTAAGGGTGAAACGTGCGTGAAATGGGTAATTTTCATGAAAAACTTTTTTGCACGCGTCCCATTGGGATTTTTTGCACATTCTGTGATGCAAATTCTGTCAATCATTTTAGCCATACTATGTCCCACTTCAAGTGGCTCAGGGCTACTTGAATAAATCACCATGCTCGATGTACATTCGAAAACAATAAACTTTTTACTCTTCTTTCTCCTCTCGCAATGCGAATTTATCTCGGAATATAATTTGCAACTTGTGTAAATAATTACAAAATTCGATTCATAATTTGATCAAAGTTCATTGATAGGAAGTTTCGATTTCAACAGTAAATTTCTTCCGAAAGATGTCCCACGACGGTCGAAATATAGGTAAAGTTTGAAAAAAAATTACAAAAAATTACAAAATTACGAAATAAAGAACGTCCGGGAATGAATGGGAATGGTCTGAAAATGTGGTCATAAAATCACAATGAGTTATCGGAATTTTAAACTTTTTGCATATGTATAATACCAAATACGTACCTACATAATTTAATTAATAGCTAAGGCCGCCACCCCCCCGGTGGCGACTAGTTCGATTTTCTTGCGAAGATTTTTCATTAAATTTTTTCCCGAAGTTTTTGCCACTTCCGAGGTGATTTTCTTCCATCGTCCTTTGAATTTTCGAAAGGTGTCAGGCACATCTTGAAGCCGGGAGTATACTGACTTAGAACGTGCATAGAATTTTTCGATTGGGCGGAGTTGGGGTACATTAGGTGGGTTGATATCGTTTGGTACGAAATCAATATTTTTCTTTCTGAGGTACTCGGTCACTTTCTTTGCATAGTGACAAGTGGCGAGGTCAGGCCAAAACAAAACTTTATCATTTTTGTGAAACCTATTAATAAATGCTTCCAATCCAGCTTTGACACAATTTTTCAGATAAATATCTTGATTGATATTCCCTTCGAGAACTACCGGGTCTGATACATGTCCGTGACTGGAGATGCATTGCCAAATGCAATATTTCTTTGGAAATTTGTCTTTTTTTCGTACTTTTTCTTCATAAGCCACTTCAGAGGGATCCGAGCTATGAAAAAAATGACGCCCTGGAAGATTTGAAGGGTCAACCGGAACATACGTTTCGTCATCCAGGATCACTACTTTTCCACGCATTTTCTTCAACAATTTTTGACATCAATCCTTGATCCGACTTTCTTGTACGGGCTTGTAATTTGGTGCAGGTTTTTTGGTCCTTGCTTTGATTCCTAGTTTATGGACCTTAATTTCCCCCACGTAGCTTTTGGAAATTTTGACTTTCCTGGCAGCTACAGCTACTGACGTTGATGGCTTGGTTTTGAAAATTTTTTCAATTCTATTTTTCACTCGAGTGGTCGCTAGCTTCGCCGGACGACCAGCTGGCTTCTTGAATTGCACATTTTCGGAATCCTTGAACTTTTTTATGTAGGAATACACATTTGAACTTGGAATTCCTTCCTGCTTAAAAAAGTTCCAGGTCACCTTGGAGTCTCGGTTGGCTGTCGTGTTGTAGAACTCCATCACTCGTTTTGCTAACAGCTCCCTTTCAAACAAGCTTCTTCTACCCTTATCCATTTTTGAAATTTAAGAGTGATATACCAAATTGACCCTAATGAAGTGGGCTTTCAGAAATTTAAATTATTATAGTTCGCGGGTTTATTTATTTGTCAATATACTCGCTAGAGCGCGCATTCCCATTCATTCCCGGACGTTCTTTAGGTTGTATTACGTAAATTGTGTAATGTTTAATGCTAAAATGCCAAAGTCAAGACAAAATATTGCGCCAATTCACGCAGTCCTTGGTAACATTGTAAAATTCGTAAAGATAAAAACCTTTATAACATTTTATAAACACTTCAGAGGGAAATTAGCTCACAATTTTTTACAAACTTACTCTAATCAAGGTGTGTTTTTATTTTGTTAAACTTTGGAAAATTCTTTTACAAAATTTTAGAAGTGAATACGCCTGAATTCTCTCATTGCATAAATTTAACTGAATTTTATCCCTCAAATATTCACAAAATTTCTTAATCTTACTCACTTTTTACATGGCTACAAAGCATTACGCGAATTGATATAATTTCTAATTTGAAAAAATCCACATTAAAAATGAAAATACTAATTAAACTTTTACCATTTTTTCCCTAACTTCAAAAACCACCCAAGATTCCATGGACATTGACCATGAATCTAACCCAAGAACAGACCCGATGCAGATGCCAATGCCGTCAATTGAAAGGCATGAAGCTAACCCGAACCCCGACCCGAAACCGAGTTCGTCCCCAAGTGGAATAAGTGAGGAAGAATGTGCCAAACCTTCCAAACTGTTCGAAACCCAGCATCAAATCAGCGCAAATCCCCGGTTCGGCACGAAGTTTAACTCCAGCCAAAATTCGGATCAAGTTAAATCCTGCCTTGGTTTCGAAAATATCGAAAAATCCGTTCGATGGGGCGAGTCTAAAGGCCAAAATCGTCCCCAAATCTCGACCTCCACGATCAATCTAATCTACGAGTTACGAAAAGATCAAGATTTTTCCATGTTGCACAGCCCAAAATTTAACCCCGCCACGATATCCGCATCTTCCTGGGTGAGCGCCATCTGGAAGAAATTCCTGGAACACAGCATTCCCCAAGATATCGGGATGAAAGTCGTGAAAATCGGCAGGACCGGAAATGAATACGACGTTACCGACTTTCTCCACCGTTTACGGCCCAATTCACTCATAAAACTGCAACTTTTCTCGAGAAACGAGGAACTCAACGTGACCGGGATCATAAAGCGGGAACTTTACTCGAAAAGCACCCTTTCAACCGAGGTTATCACCTCATTGAAGGATTTGGTCCGGCAAACCGTCATAGTTTCCCCCGCCCAAAGCACGCATTTCGGCGGGTATCGAATCCCGCGTAGGGTGCAATCTTCAAAAGTCTATGTTTGCGACTTGTCTGCGCTCCAATTTCAAAATAAATTTAATACGGGGCGTCTCGTCCTAATTTCGAGGTACGATACACTCCAAAAGGGTGTTTTGGATGACGAAATTTCTCGAAATGTAGTCGGTGAGGCTAAATCATGCCCAGAATTCCGCGAAACTCAAAGATACATCCCATGTAAAAGTAGCATCTTTGGAGAAGTGCTCTTTGACAAGGTGGCGTATAAACGGTTCGTAGCGAAAGACGTAGTTTTGGCGGGGTTAGCTTTGAACCGGGAAGCAGCGCGGGATCACGAGCAACCGATAAATTTCAAATTTTTGAAATATGGGAGCGGTTTTTTTGCCGGGGATTTTACCCACATTATTGAAACGAATATATTATCCGGGGTTTTGGATGGGCTCTGAGCTTTGGATAGAATTGTTTGGGGAACTTGAAGTCCGCTGTATTAAGCAAGTGGAACTTCCCTTTTTTCAAAATTCGGAGAAAAAACGGGTGTCCGAAATAGAGAAGAGGTTTCAGAGGAAAATCGTATTTTCGGCGGAGGACTGTTTGAAATCCGGGGACGACGGGTTGGTCACCGCCACGACGAATTGTGGCGATCCGCACGCCGTGTTTGGAAATGAGATGGGATGTCACAGCGTGGATGCGGCGATTGCGGAAAATTTGGTGGGAAAAGGGGGTCAGTTTTGTCCCTTGATAAATGAAAAGTTTGAGGAATTTTTATTTTGAACTGTTTTTTTTAAATTTCGATATCTAATGCGAGATGGAGGTCGACGTTGTAACTTGAAAGGTCACGGTTGCAGGTCATAATAGGCTCTCGCCACTTCATTATTCCTGTTTTTGACGAGTTTTTCATGTGGAATGAGATTTTATGTAAAATCATTAATTCTGTAATTCCTATACAAAAATTAATAAAATTAATAAAATGGAAATGGTAATTTGATAATAATGCCAATTTTTAAATAATTTATAAATAAGTCATGCCGAAACTGTAACTTTATGAAATCATTTTACAAGCTGGTACCTACACGAAAAGAAAGTAATAAATTAATTTTCAGTTTGCAAAATTTGTACATGTCTATTTTTATTAATCGCAAAAAGGATTAATTTTCTAGTAACGTGTTAATTTTTTAAATTTGTATTTATTAAAGCGCAAAACTATTATACATTTTTGATCATTATCATTCATTATGCATTACCGTCAAAGATAAAATTAACCTTTTTATATAAATTTCGGATTGGACACGTTCAATGCGAATTTTTGACACAACTTTATTAGGAACATCTCTGTGCTTACGAATTCACAAAACCTTACGAAAATAAAAGGCATTTTGTTCGTTCGTACGCTGATCTTCGTAAGTTTACATGGTTACGAACTTACGAAGATGACGAGAAATACCTCTACATTAAAGGTTGAAATTGTATAAACTATTCTGCCCCAGCATAAGAAATCAGTTATATATCCGACCTTTTATTTGTGTAATATTGTATTGAAGAAATTCACGCAGTCTTTTGTAACTTCTAATAGCATTAAGTTTTGTATAATAATTTTACAAACTTTTACAAAATACAAAAATTGCCCTTGATCAGAGTAAGTTTACAAAAATTTATAAGCTATTAAGAAAAATAGTTTTCCTCGCAAACATATCTACAATTTGGTATGTTTAGGGAATTCGAGGATTTTACAATGTTACCAAGGCCTGCTAGAATTGCCTCATTGACTCGGCTTTTTCAATTCAATTCAATGACCTGCTTCCTACGGAAAGCAAGTTGCTGGAAAAGTCAACCTGAAGATAGAAGCGGATGGACACCTGACAGAGAAAGTTGGCCCAAATCCAAGCTACCGCGTACCCGGAAGTAGTTCAGTTACGTAATTTTGGTAATAAATATGTGGCTAGGTTATATTCGAGACTGTCTTATTTTTTTACGAAACAAATTTTTAAATAAAACCCGATCCTAGTTTTCATCAGTTTCATAATTTTATTATTAATTTAATTCAAGAAGATCCATATTCGTGATCCGGTTGAAATAAGTACGCATATTTTTTTTAATATTGAAGCAATGCACGCAGTGATAATTTGGTAAAATCTATAAATTCTGTAAACTTACAAACTTTTACAAAATTTTAAAATTATTTCGAAGAAAAATTAGCTTACAAATTTTTGTAAACGTATTCAGATCAAGGGCGTCACTTTATTTTGTAAAAATTATTTTAAAATGCGCACAGATTTACGAAGTTATCAATGCCTGTGGGTTATGCATATATGTAAAATTGTATATTATTTAAAGCTGCTTTTGTAACTTTCAAAATTTTACTTTCTCACAAATTTCATGAGTTTAAATTCCTTTATAACTTAACATTTATAGTGAGAACGAGTTCAACTCAGGAATTCTGAATATGCATTTGCAGCTTTCATTCCACAGAATCCGAGTCCATGCATCTTTGTTAAATGCGTGCTTGTGGATTTTGGTAAATATTTGACCCAGATTCACTTTCACTTCCAACTATTCGTGTTGGTTTGATACGAGTGAAAGTGTGAAACTGTTGTGTTCAGCTGAAATTTTCGACTGATTTGATGTAACATTTTGCATGGATTTTCGAGTTCTTCACAATTGTGAGGAATTCATTGCGTTTCTCACATCACGAATTGCTTAAGCTGATCTATTGCGATGTAGTTTGGTTTATGTAAAGAGATTCATTTCATGACGTGATTTCCTGGATTCACTAGGAAATCAAAATTTGATGAAAAACTTCTGGTTTTATTTTCATAAACAAGTTCGCGAAGAAATTAAGTAGCTTCTCTTAAAACTATTAGATTTCGAAATTAATCCTTTCAGAAATCTGGTAAGTCACGCAAGTATTGAATCCTCAGTATTAATCTTGTTACCGGCTGATATTAAAATTGTACCGGTCCATAAAAATTTCTTACGGATATGGTAAAACTACCTAGCTATTCCCGCAGGGTATGTATCACTTGTCAATACCGATATGGTAGAGTCGTATATGAATAACGCTTGGTATCAGTTTAATACTGGATTTCTAAGAATGTAAGATTATTGCGCTGCTTTTATCATGTATTAATTTGCGATAAAAGTGTTCATCTTTAAAAATAAGAATGGAAAATTGGTTACTGAGATTCTTTGAGGTTTTTCGACGCCGATTTTAATTACCGAGAAAAAATACTTCGTGACACTACCGGTAGATATCAATTTTCCTACGAATTCTTTGAATATTTTAATACTAGTAAAAAATATGTACCGACTTTAATAACTTAAATATGCAGTGCATATTAGTCAAGTAGCATATTTAGTTAAGTTATTTATTTTTCGAAATATGAGTATGGTAGATATTCGCCAAAAGAATCGATTAGTTGACCTGATGGAGTGTTTAACTAAAATAGTGGTCACGCAGAAGTATTATTTATATAAGGTTTATTTTTTTTATTTTTTTCCCGAAAATATCTCTATTAATTTCGTAATTTCCAAATAATTCGGAATTTAAAATCCATTCTTTCAGACCGTTTTTGCATCCTAGTACCTATTTAACCTATAATCCTAAAGTCCTATGGTTAATAATTTGATTTGGCTTTAATATCATACAAAATTGAATAAGTAGAGGAAACTTTTCAAGAAAAAATGAATTCAAATTTTTTTGGCTTTTAATAAGTGTGTCAAGTCTCAAAATTGGTATATGTAAGTTGAACGGGATAGGAAGAGCCCTCTAATGGTATGTATAGTTTGACGTGGTGAATGACGTGTCACCTTTCTCATTTTTTACTTTATGAAACTGGGCTGTTCCTTTTCCAACTCATTCCAGAAGTAGCAACCTGTGAATCAAGGTGTGTAATTGGCTTGTATGTGAATGTCTAAATTTCCTAATAATTCGAAATAGTAAAGATTGGATATTTTGTGACATATTTAACTCATTGTGTTCTCGCTTGTTTATTTGAGTTCCTCATAAAGTCAGTCAGTCAGGGCAATAGGTCATATTTAAAAGTCACCGTCCAGTGCACAGTATTTAGAGATTTCCCCGTCCAGTGGGCGGATCCCAAATCTCACATATTTTGGTGACCTCGACGTGATGGTGTTGAAATACTGTCTCCTCATCAACGACGGAGGACATTGGACGTGACTTGACCAGTGGATATCGTGGTGGAAAGACAAGGAGTACTTGGGGGCGTTTCCCGACGACGACAACTCGACGGGTAGCGGTCGCCCAAGGACCGCTTGAATTTGTGGTGTACCGGAGCCCTTAGTCCGGACACTTCAGGTCAATATTTGTTCCTGATTCAATTTTTACAGGCAAATATTAACTTTTTTCGTTTGTCTTTTCCTTTCCTTTCTTCTTAACATGACGTCCAAGATTCGTAGCGCGTGGAGGACGAAGGCTACTACCTATTGCAGACAAGCAACAGAAGAGTTTAAGAAGCTTGCGCCTAACAAGAAATGGCTGAAGATACTAAAGCTAAAGTTGGAGGAGGTTCGCATCAAATTACAAGCCATTGAAGAGACCAGTATGAATGAAACGACCACCAGTGGGGATGGTGAGGATGAAAAGTATGAAGAGTACGATGAAAAAATCCTCTGTTGCATTGCCGACATTGAAGAAGAGTGTCAACCAGACCCGCAACAAGCGCAGCAACAACAAATGGGTGGTGCTGGCGGCGGTGGAGCGGCGATGGGCGGTGCGGGTGCGACCAGCAGCAGCTCATACTACTTTCCCAGGCTGAAGTTGAGGGAGTTTTCTGGCGAGTTGACTGAATGGCTGGGGTTTTGGGATTCATTCAAGATTGTACATGATGACAAGGGATTGGACGATGTGAGAAAGTTCCAGTTCCTACTGGGGTGCATGGTACCAGGGTCCAAGGCAAAGGAAGTTGTGGAATCCTACCCGATGAATGCTGCAAATTACGCAAAGGCGGTGGAGGCCCTGAGATCAAACTTTGGCAAGGAGAAACTGCTACAGTTGGTATATGTAAGAGAGCTCTTATCTATGAGTAATGGGAGGAATGGGCATGAATCTTTATCAAGTTTGTTTAACAAATTGAAATCGAGATATGAGGCCTTACAGACTTTAGGAGTTACCACACAGCAGGCGTCGATATTTCTGTATGCCATTGTGGAATCATGCTTATCAGAAGATGTGTTAACTGCCTGGCAGAGATCGTCCGATTTTGGTAGGGATGGGAGCAAGGAGCGACCACCCAAGACCGATATGGATTATTTGATGGATTTCCTGCAGAGAGAAGTGGAAAATGAAGTGCAGCGAAATATGGCCAGGTCAGGATATGGTGAAACGAGTGCAACACCAAAGTCGTCGAGTGAAAAAGGGCACCATCGTGAAAGGAGAGACACTCCAAGTACGGCAGCGAATCTCTTCGGTGGTGCAGTCCATGACGGAAAGCAGCAGTGTTTGTTCTGCAAAAAGGGTCATCCTTCGGCAAAGTGTTGGAAGGCGCAGAGAATGAGCCTAGAAGAAAGGCAACATTTGGTTCGTAATTGCGGTGTTTGTTTTTCTTGTCTTCAGGGTGGACATTTGGCAAAGTCGTGCAAAGCTGGGGTCCAGTGTTCTCTGTGCACAAAGAGGGGTCATCTCGCGCTGATGTGTAGGCTCGGGAGTGACAAGAAGACTGATGAGGGGCCTGATGCTAATGTGGCAGCCCATATGGTCAGTCAATCTGTGACGAAGGATGTGCAACTTTACACCCTCAACGTGAAACTGAGGGGAAAGCGAGGCATTGTGGATGCAAGACTCTTATTCGATAGCGGATGTCAAAGGAGCTATGTTAAGAAGTCGACAGTGGCCAAATTGGGAATCAGTGCTGTGGGGCGAGAAGAATTTCGCAAGGCGCTGTTCGGTGGCCAACTAACTGAGGTCAAGTCGCATAATCGGTATAAGCTTGAATTACTGAATGTTGATGGACAGAGACCGATGTCATTGGAATTTCTTGAGGAGGACACGATATGTGCAAAGATTGGTCGTGTCCCACCAGGCCCAGGGATTGCGGAGCTGGCCAAGAAGAAGGTCACAGTAGGGGACGTGGGTCATGGTTCTGCTGAAATTGATTTGCTGATAGGTGGAGATCAATTTGGACAGCTACTCACCAACAAAGTTATCCAGTTAGAGTGCGGCTTGACGGCGATAGAGACAAGTCTTGGGTGGACAGTCGGTGGTCGTGTGCCGGTGGTGAGTGAATCAAGTGCGATGGTCGTAACTTGTCTTTCTGTGAATGAGCTACAGGTTAGTCAATTGTGGGACCTGGATGCTATTGGGATACGTGATGTCGTAAAACAAAAGCAGAATGTGAAGAAGTGGCGAAACAACACTTTCAAGAGAATGTCACGAAAGATGATGATGGGCGTTTCTGTGTCGCTCTGCCTTGGAAAAATGGGGAGCAGAAGATGTCGTCCAATCGTGTCGTGGCTGAGAAGAGGTTGGAGTCGGCTACTAAAAATTTGGTGAAGGAAGGGTACTTGGAAAAGTACAACAAGGTGTTCAGAGATTGGGAAATGGATGGCGTTATAGAGGCAGTGAAAGAAGAATCCTGCGACAACGCTCATTATCTTCCCCACCGTGCCGTTATTAAGCCTGAGAGTGCCACCACACCAGTTCGACCCGTGTTTGATGGGTCATGCAAGTTCGGAAGGAACCCGTCGCTCAACGATTTACTTGAGGTCGGTCCTAACTTATTGGAATCAGTGCCATCAATTCTGTTGCGTTTTAGGAGAGGTCGCTTCGGTGTCACCGCGGACATAAGGAAAGCGTTCCTTATGGTGGGAGTGCGCGAAAGGGATCGTGACTACCTCCGCTTCCTATGGTGGGAGGACATTAGCAAACGGGATGTCTACAAAATTTATCGACATAAGCGGGTGGTTTTTGGGGTCAACTCGAGTCCATTTTTGCTCGGTGCAGCCATCAATCATCAATTGGAAGCTAAAGCCGATGAATTTCCATCAACTTGTGAAATATTGCGAGAGTCTTTCTATGTGGATAATTTGGTCTGCTCCGTGGATTCAAAAGAAGATCAAGACCGTGTCGTGTCTCAAGCTACATCGATCATGGGCGAGGTGAAGATGGAGCTAACGCAGTGGGGGATTAGCCTTGGCGGCTTGACCAGAGGGGCGACTCTCCCCTGTGAAAGCTCCCTTAAAGTCCTCGGCATGAAGTGGGACACGGCAGAGGATTGTCTGACGTTAGACATTCCAGAATTTGACATGGGCAGAACAGTGACAAAGAGGACAGTTTTAGCAGACCCCGCAAGAATATTCGACCCACTCGGTTTGGTATGTGCAGTAATGGTGCTGCCTAAAATCATTCTACAGAAGTCGTGGAAAGATAAGACAGGTTGGGATGAAGCACTAGGAAAAGCAGAAGAAAGTGAGTATGTCAATTGGCTGAAGCAGTTGCCAATGTTAAGTATGTTGAAGATCCCTCGCCATCATTTTGCTGGATGTGACCGGCCGGAGGGAGGAGAAATTCATGCGTTCAGTGATGCAAGCTACCGTGCCTACGCTGCAGTCATTTTTATAAGGTTTAAAATTGGAAAAGATATTGTGGTAAAGTTGTTGCAGGCGAGGAGCAGAGTTGCGCCGATGCAAAAGATAACCATACCTCGTCTCGAACTGTTGGGATGCTACATCACCGCTAATTTGACAATAGAGTTGAAGAAATCGTTGCAATATGAGAACATGCCCACATTCTTCTGGAGTGATTCCACCACCGCGTTGGCGTGGATCAAGAGGAACGACGAGCTAGGAACATTTGTTGGGAACCGGGTGTCATCTATTCTGGAGAGCACAGTTGCCGAGCAGTGGAGACACGTCCCGGGCAAGATGAACCCAGCCGACCTCCCGTCAAGAGGTTGTGGGGCGGCTGAATTCATTCGGTCCAGATGGTGGGAGGGACCGAATTGGTTATGTAAGAGCAAGAGCGAATGGCCAAATCAGAACGTGAAGGCGGACGAGAATGAAGTCGCTATCGAACTGAGGAGGAAAATCGTGTCGACAATGCCAAGCGTTAGTAATTCATGCTGGTATAAATTTTCTAATGTCTACTCTAGAAATGTGAAAGCCGTGGCCTGGATTTGCCGATTTGTGAAGTGGCTTCAGAAAGGGCGGCCCAAGGAGATAGACCTTCCTAAATACATCACAGTGGAGGAGTTCAAGGACGCGGAGATCAAAGTACTCCGTCTCATTCAGAAAGAGTCGTTTCCCAATTCAGATATCATCAATAGAAATGTGGTGGAGCGTGACGACAACGATTTGATTCGTGTGAGGACTGCTGTCATGAGGCGGAAAGATCACTCAGCGTTTCGTTTTCCCGTTTTGTTGCCTCATAATCATCCAATTATAGAGACACTGGTGATGGAAGTTCACATGGAGAATTGTCATGGTGGAGTCCAGGTTGTGCAGTCCATATTACGTGAGAGATTCTGGCTCATCAAGGGGAGGATGACCGTGAGAGCCATTCTGAGAAGATGCGTGAAATGCCGTAGATTTCGAGCGAAGGCCACTCGACCACCACCAATTGCGTTGCCAGAAGATCGTGTCAAGGATTCAAGAGTGTTCCAGACTACAGGTGTCGATTTGTGTGGCCCATTATTCTTGAAAAATGGGAAGAAAGTCTGGGTGGTATTATTCACTTGTGCGGTTTATCGAGCGGTGCACCTGGAATTGGTCACCTCGTTGTCAACTGAATGTTTTTTGGATGTGTTTCAGTTGTTTGTTGACAGGAGAGGAAAACCGGAGACAGTTTACTCAGATAATGGGACCAATTTCCATGGCGCTGTAAACCTGTGGGGAAAGCTCTACTGGTAACGAATTGTAGCGGAGACCAGCTCCAAACCGATTAATTGGAGATTTTCGCCTCCCACCGCAGCGTGGTGGGGAGGATTCTGGGAACGCCTGGTCCAGTCAGTTAAGGACCTACTTAAACGAATGCTGGGAAGTGCCAAGTTGTCAGAAACCAAGTTAAGGGTGTGCCTGACGTCGGTGGAACGAGTCGTGAATTCCCGTCCACTCACAACTGTTAGCGAGGACTCGAACGACCTCGTCCCACTCACCCCTGCGATGTTCCTTATTGGTGAGGCTAGCACTGACTGTCCTGAAGCCGAGTTGATTTCGACAAGCTGGTTTCGAGAAGTCTACGCAAAGAAGAAATCTGTGAAAGAAGAGCTACAGTCCCGTTTCCGGAAGGAATATTTAAGTCAGCTCCTTCAACGTGCTAAGACTCTCAAACACGTTCCTATCAAAGTGGGGGATGTAGTGTTTCTTGGGAGTGATGACAAGAAACGACAGTCATGGCCACTTGGACTTGTGGTGAAAGTAATTCCGGGTGAAGATGGAATCGTCCGTACTGTTCGAGTCAAAACCGAGTATGGAGAGAAAGTTCGTCCAGTCGGTCGCCTGTATCCAACTGAAATCAGTGCGGTTTCAGAGGTAACAGCGGAAGTTAAATCAATTGCAAAGAAAGTCAAGATGATCCAACAACAACAAGACGAAACTGATCAATGTGAACCTGATAAGCAAGTTAGAACGAGATTCGGCCGAATTGTGAATCGACCTAAATTATTTCAGCCATAAATTGTTTTGTATGAATTTGATAATGAAATGTGTGTCGTGTATGTATTTATCTTGACTATGATTAATTAGGCAATTAATGTGGGAGTTATGTCAAGTCTCAAAATTGGTATATGTAAGTTGAACGGGATAGGAAGAGCCCTCTAATGGTATGTATAGTTTGACGTGGTGAATGACGTGTCACCTTTCTCATTTTTTACTTTATGAAACTGGGCTGTTCCTTTTCCAACTCATTCCAGAAGTAGCAACCTGTGAATCAAGGTGTGTAATTGGCTTGTATGTGAATGTCTAAATTTCCTAATAATTCGAAATAGTAAAGATTGGATATTTTGTGACATATTTAACTCATTGTGTTCTCGCTTGTTTATTTGAGTTCCTCATAAAGTCAGTCAGTCAGGGCAATAGGTCATATTTAAAAGTCACCGTCCAGTGCACAGTATTTAGAGATTTCCCCGTCCAGTGGGCGGATCCCAAATCTCACAAAGTGAAAGTTAGTCACAAAATCTTCCACAATAATGAAGAGGAGTAAGTCTCTTGTCTAAATTTCATGCATGCATTTATTATTCGACACTTTCAGATCACGTTATAATAAATACATTTTTAACTTTAGTTATAACCTAACAAAAAAAATATTTAAAACAAAATTTAATTTGCGATCATGGAATAGTTGATAAAAAAATGCGTGGTGAATAAAATTACTTTCTTCTCATGTCGCACAGGATATTAAACACTCGGAATTATCTAGTAATTTGTTCAGTGAGTAGCTCATCTAGGTTTATTTTACTAAAAATATAAGCATTCATACACAATAAATATAAATACACTTAACATAAGTTGGTAACAAAACCGTCACTGTTTGTGGTCAATATGACACCCAACTATTTATTAATTTATTTCATACAATGAAACATCCCAGATAATTGGGTCATTACGTTTCAAGGATAGACACGTTGGTATCGATTTACCACCGAATGTTCACAAAACCTTCCTCGGAACTTGAAATGGACATCGTCCGGTTAAAAGTTAACCGGAATTACTTAGAACAGGGAACAATTTTGAAACTTGTGGAAATTATTGTTACCTTCCGGTAGCAAATCATCACCAACGTAGATGAGCTTGCCTACTGACGAAATGATGACGATTTTCGACTACTCGGTGATGATGTTATCACCGGTTTTTGTAGCGTAATAATAACTTCTGTAAATTGTAAAGTTTAGACGACTTTATGTACAATGTTATAATAATCAAATTTCTAAAATTAAAATAGATCGCTTAAACAAGCTGCCTTGTGCAAAGTTTTTTGATACAAATAAAAAATTTAATGAAAATATGAAACTTTATTTCTGTAGACGCATGTCATAAAAATCGGAAAAATCTGCAAATCTGTGCAGACAATTGTTACCCTATTTTAAATTAATTTGCATGGATTACTTCTAATTTCTTAAACATTTAATAAAATTGATGAGTTTGTGAAATAATTTTTACGAAATAAATAAATAAATAAATATGAAAAAAATCCTATTGTTTTCCAAAAAAAAACGTTTTGCGAAATCTTGCAAACTATGCAAGTGATTACTAATTTGCGAGATATGCGAACGCATAAAACTTCCAATCCAAGGTTTATTACAAATCTATCTATTGCAAATTTTTTAACTTGACAGGCTCAAAATGTTTTGAATGACGTAGTAACATAACATAACTTAAACAATCAATACTATAGTCATTTCACGTCATGGATTTTGCATTTCAGAATTTCAAGCTGTTTTCTTTTTCTGGGTAAAATTTTCCTCCACTTTCTCCAATTGTGTCTGGTAAAAGTTGGCAGGTCTTAAAAAATGTGACCAATTGTTAAAAGAAATTTTCTCTCCCGGAAACATAAAAGTGCGAAAGGAAACGGAAGACAATTTAAAAAATGTATGATGCAGAGCTTAAGTTCTGCTTTCACCATTTGTGAAAATGTTTACAAAATAGGGACAGACAGTTAAAGACGTAGGAAAACATATGGCCCAGTAAATTAAAATGGAATACAATGCTTTGAAAATAATTTGAGAATGTGTGAGCATAATGTTTTCTGCAAACGTGGCCAAACACGAGAAAATTAGGAGCCATGCCTAATGGCAAACTTTCTCCGAAAAAACGTTAGAGAGAAAACCGAGCAAGTTGTGTCAAAGTTCAGGTTACGACGATTTGAGGCAGCATATGCAGATTTTTAATTTCACCCTACCCCGATTCAATGTCTTTAAATGTTAAATGTGCATTTCTAACATCAAAGTTTTGAGATAAATGCAGCTTTCCATATTTTAATGTAAATTTAATTTTTGGTACTACCAAACCATCGATTTAAAAAAAATAGAGAATGTGAGGAAATATATTTCGTACATGAATGAATTTGCAATTTTTACTAATCGATCGATTTGCAATACTAAAAATTAACGTGTAAGCGGTATGAAATTCATGCTCATGCATTTTTCGTTATCATAGACGTCACAGAGCGAAAAATTCCAAACAAATTTGGTGAAATGTGACAAAAGATCACATGAGGAGTCAAAAATAGAAACTTATGCCATCATGTTACAAAGCATAAGAATGTTTACGCGTGTGAAACGACGTAAACAGCTTATCGGACGAGTTTATCTTATAAAAAAATGTGGCGAGATTCACGGCAGACACGAGATTTGGAAAAGTCCAATCTTGTCAACGAATGGAATCAGCCCGCTTGAAAAAATTACATGCTAATTAAAACGATATCAATTAATTTAACTCAACACTATCAGTATTTGTATAAATTCGACTTGAACTTGGACAAAATCGTCAGACGCGAACTTATCATTGAATCCACAGGATTCTTCTTCTTCAGGTAATGCATGTTCATAAAACTTGATATTTAATTTTTGAATAGATAGTTATTGCTAATATTGAATTTAATGATTCTATTGAATTTATTAATTCTATTGAATTTAAATCATTTTTACAGAAAAAAAACACACTTTTTAAGTAATTTAGTAAAGATTAGGTATGATTTCAGCTTCCCACGTTAATTTGTTTTACGCAGTTTGTAAATTTGAACGGATTAATAATAAAATTTCCAAACTTGTTTTCCTGAATTTCTTGCAAGCAGAAAACTTTGTTAACTACAAAATTTGCAGTGCAAAATTTATGCTGCAAAGCGTTTGCTACTTTGACGTACGAATCAAAGTGCGCAAAAATTGCTGCACAAAATCTTCACCAATTTAACGATCTTCTAATTGTCATAACTACCGAAGTCTCTCAAAACTTATACAATTTTCTCAATTTTCATCCATTTAACAATCTAATTTTCCTTGAGTTCAATTCTCGCAAAATTTCAAATTTCAAAATTTTTCTAATTTCCAGCCACCACCACCACCATGTCGCCCAAACCCTTCGCCGTAATCGTTACCCTTACCCTCGCCATCTTCACCACCGGCGTCATCTCCGCTCCAGAATATGGCGAAATTTGCAACAGTATTATCCAGTGTAACAGATATTCCGAAATTTACGACCAGAGCGTTATTTGCATGCTTCGCAAGGCCACCAACCCGGACGGATTATGCTCCACGGTCGCCGTGGCGGGAGGAAGATGTCAATGCGCGCGGAACTGCGGGCCATTCTACGATTATCATGATGACGGCGAATTTTTACCGGAGGAAGGTCGCTGCGTCGGATTTGTGGGGTCACTCTGCTACCCTGGCTATGCTAACGATTGCGTCGAAAACGCCTATTGTCCAAATAATAATTGGCACTGTAAAAACCAAGCTATCACCTACCCGGAGTATAGTGTCTTTACGAATATTTAATTGTGCTTTGCTCGTTGGAATTAAAGAAGGTGACTGAGTGAATATACGATTATTTTATCTACTTAAACTGGATTTTATTTCCAACAAATTACTAATTGTCAACACAATTCAGAGCTCTGCACTAACACGAGTTGATTGGTGACTTACTATTAACAAATTAATCGTGGACATCAATTACAAAGAATTAACAATTCTTACTCTTGATTTCCTACCACGACGACTAAATCCAAAATGTCTGACTTTGACAACGACTAAAACTCGACTGTGTAGATTTCTTCTACCTACTTACTTACTACGACTTATAACAAAGAGACCCAAAATCCCACCCTGACGTCACCATGGCAACCACCACCACGTCACGGGGCAATCTTACACGCATATTCAACAATTTACAAAAATACATAAAACAATTTCATAAATACATCATTTTACATTTAACAGGCACTGCGTTTGCACATTGGGATTCGAAACTGGGCCGGATGGCAAGCATTGTGTCGCTATTAAAGTATAAAAAGATGCAATTTTTTCGGTTAAATTTCTGAACAATAAATTAACTTGATTTATAAGATGAAGCTTTATTTGTTAGTAATATTACTAACAAATAGTTAGTATTTACTAACTTCGCATTGATACGGATATAATTTCGAAGAAAACCTACTGGGATTTTGGATTTTAAAATATCACACATTTACAACATAGACTTCAAAGTATGACAATTTATTAGTGACCATTTTAAATTTATCATCCCAAAAATATACATGTTCGAGTAAAAGTATTTGTCAAGCAGTGAAAATCCAATCTAAAGAAGGTTCATGAAGCAATCTGCTTATCCAATTGCTTAGAAAATTAAAATCCTGAGAATGTGGTAAATATTTGAAAAAAATCAAATTTTTGAAATTGAAATTTTTTTAGAATTAATTTTTTTAGATCTTGTGGCTAGTTAATTTTTTTAGTAGGTATTACACAAAAATGAGCAAGGAGTTTTAAAGGAACTTCTGTTTTAAGTGAATACTTGGTATTTCAGTGTGTAAATCCAAAACAAATGTAAATTTGAGCTTAGAATTAGTTCATTTTTTTGCAGTTCTACAATTTACCTGTCATTTACGAATACTTTTATGTTCACTTAAATAATTCAGCTTTCAGAAAGAAAAGTACATATTTTATTTTCTAACTTTTAGAAATAAAATAAAATAAAGTAAATTTTAAATTCATAAAAATATTTCATCTATGGTGAGTGTCGTCACAAAAATCTTTTTTTAATCGGCGAGGCAGATTAATAGTTGACAACATGCAGATCAACAAATCCAGATAAATTTCGTGCATATTTGTAGGTACACCAATTTTGAAACTGCTTGCCCTTGTGCAATTTGTTGAGAAATTTTACCTTGGTCCTAAATATTTTAATAATTAATATTTAATTTTAACTAACAATAAGCGTTTAGTGAATTTAATTAAGTTGGCTGCTTTTATTTACCTGATGGCGAATTTCTCCGTCTCTTCCTTTCTGATAATAAGTACCACAAGATTAAAGTGACCACTGTAACAATGGCCAAAGTTTGGAAGGAGATCTGCGGCAAAATCTGTAAAAAAAAGTTTACATTTCATAAGAAACTTTTAATTTGTTATTTTTTAAGTTTTCCAACAAAAGGTTTCTCATTTTGTATTTCAGTTGCTAATTTAGTTTTTTTAACGGTTACAATTTTTAAGTAAAAATTCAGAAACCTTGAAAATCAGTGTATGCTTTACGGGTTTTGTAACAAATTTGAATAATTTTACACGAAACAATTTAATTTTGCTGCGTTCATAAGGCAGAATTATAATTTTTTTAAACGAGTAACGCAACTGGGTCCGAATGATATTCTTAAAACAAATATTCAGACGTATTTAATTTCTTTAAAAAAGGCAAGATTAAATAAAAACTAAGAAAATTTTATGATTGCAAAATGTTGCATTATTTTGAAATAGTAAGTTTGTTTTTCAATAAGAGATTTCATCTTTCGCTTTTTTAATGAATTTTATAATACAATTAAAAATTCGTATTTATTTTTTCGACGAGACTGAACATTAAGAATATTGCAGCATTTATAAATATTGAATTATTTTGTTTGCATTGTTTCAAAATTATAAAATGCATTAAATTACAAAATCCATGCAGCTTAAAAATTTTGGGCAAAACAATATGTCCAATCCAAACGACACTTTCATCTTTGCATTAAAAACCGAATGCAATTTCTTAATATTCCAAAATCGGCGTTTGGATCGATCAAAAGAATTATAAACACACGGTTAAAAATCTGGTAGAGTTATATATCGTGCTGGTATTGATTTGGTAATAATTTCCTACCGGATTGGTAGTAAATTGTTCCTGAGTGATAAATTTTTCATTACCACAACATTACTGAACCGTAATTCCCGTTAATACCAGTGCCGGTAGAGTCACATATGTACTCCGGTCGGTAATGATTTAATACCAGTTTTCTAAGACTTCAGTAAAATATCCATTATTTCAAAAATATTAAGCTTACAGATTTTAGAGGTCTCCGTAACGAATTACGATCCATATTAGTACGATTTTAGGTTCTGTTGGAGCAGAACGATGTGAGCTGAATGACAACGACTAAATTAGTGCATGATGTGATGCAGCACTCTTTACGAAACTGGAATAATTTACGCACTAAATAATAATCATAAAAAAATATTGAACGGTTGTGTATGCTCTTAAGTAAACAGAACTATAGCAAAAATATGAAATCTTCCAGCCATTACGGCTTCCGTTGTTCTTAAAAAGTTTGAAGCAATGCACAGATTTTGAGGAAATAATGCTCGTACTGATTAAAGGGGGGGGGGGACGAGATAAAATATTAAGGAAATTCACACAGTCATTAAGAAATTATAAATTTATTGAATAATTTTAAATTTTTTTACAAAAAATAAAACAATACAATACAACAATAAAACAATAAAACGACATCCGTGATTTGAGTAAGTAAGTTTACAAAAAAAACCGGAAGCTTATTTTCTTTAGAAATGTTTGTCAAAGTTTGCAAGTTTAC
Organism: Folsomia candida; assembly: GCF_002217175.1. Lineage (NCBI taxonomy): Eukaryota > Metazoa > Arthropoda > Collembola > Entomobryomorpha > Isotomidae > Folsomia > Folsomia candida. The sequence continues at coordinate 3,087,691 of NW_019091207.1, read as the reverse complement.
AAAATTTTCCGATTTTTTATCTTACCGAAGACTAAACTGCCTTTTTTAATAACTAAATTATTTAGTGCGCAGAGAAATTAAAGCAAAACTTGTAGTTCAATAATGACAGGATATATTCAGACAACGATGCGGATGGCAGTATGCAGAAAGGTATCAAAAAAGTGCTAAATTAGCACTGCTAAATACACTGCTAATTACACAGAGACTTGTAAAATAGAAAGTATATTGCACTTGCACGTTTACATAGTATAATTATTGATCCAAGGACGGATTAATGCATTAATAACGTCATTATAATGAAGCTATTTCCTTCCATAACATATGCACAAAAAAGGAGATGTGTTTAATGCTTTAAATACACGGCGTGACATAATGAGACAATTTGTGTATTAGTAACTTGTAAAATGCTTACGTTTTGTAAAATAATTTTACAAACTTTTACAAAATAAAAAGACGCCCTTGATCGGTGTAAGTGTACAAAAATTTGGGAGCTAATTTTCCTCCTAAATAATAATAAAATTTTGAAGAGTTTGTAAGTTTACAGAATTTATGGATTTTACAATGCTACCAAGACCTGCGTGAATTGCATTTATACGTAGAAAATAGGATTGTAGTGTGTTTAAAACCTCAAATTTGTAACATATATCGAGTGAAAATGAAGTTCAAGATGTAAATCAGTGTATAGGCAGATTTGTAAACTGGATGAATTCTTTGTTCTTAGTAAGTTTACAAACTTTACAATTTTACAACTTGCTTATTTTTTATTAAGGTTTTAACAGCTTGCTCTTTTCAGGCTTGTTTTATCTATAACATATAGAACCAGAATAATCTATGCAAATCAATCACTGCATTCATGTAAATGAATACACACATTTTTAAAAATAAATAATCATGAACTAAACTTAACTTTGTAAAAAAATGCCTGTGTTGTTTATGTATGGCTTACAAGCCATTAAATACAATATGTCTATATTATTATTAATTTTAAGGTTTTAAAGATGCTTGAATTAGCAATGTGGATCGAGAAATATTGTAAAATAAGTCTTAATACGACTTCATAATTTAATCTAAATTGCTGTCAAATTGGGTAATGCAATTTGGAAATAAATATCTCAGAAAGTTTTATTTATTCGTCCAGTTTTCAAATTTTATGATTGTTTGAATTTGTGATGTCGTTTTTTATGCACTTTGTTTGTATGGAAAATGATTACATATCTGAGTTTCAAATTGTATTTAATCTTGTTAAGAACGTTAGTTTAATTTTTATTAAACAGTATTATAAAGACGTGTTTAGTATTAAGTTTCGTACTAAATTAAACTGAATTAAAAGCCGTTATGTATATTTTTCGCTAATCAAGTTGCTCAATAATAAATAGATTTTTACACAAAATTTTAGGTTATTTACGTTATTTGAAATTTCGTGTAATCATACTCCATATTGTCCTCACATTTGTCCATGAGGGGTCATCTTTTTTATACAAGTATCGTTATTTTTAAAAAAAATCTGACGAACTGTATTTCAAAAACTAACCCACCAAACTTACGCAAATTTTCCCATGATGTAAATACGCCAACATATTTATCGATTTTAACAGTTTAGTTTATTTTAACAGTTTAAGTAACATTTAGTGTATTTACACGTCGCCGTTACAGAATTAAATATTTAATCAAGTTGTACCGTTATTTTTTAAGGTCAAGCCAATTATATGATGCAATTAACGCAGTCCTTGGTAACTTTGTAAAATCTGTAAATTTTACAAATATTTCTGAGCAAAATTAGCTCACAAATGTTTGTAAACTTGCTTAGATCAAGGACATCTCTTTATTTTGTAAAAGTTTGCAAAATTATTTTACAAACCTTACGAATTTTACAAGTTACAAATGACTGCGTGAATATATTTCCTATTTCTAGCATTTCCAGATTACTGGTTTCGAATTTTCTGAATTTCTTATTTGCTGATAAATATTTGCACATTTTAACATTCCGAATACTGCACTTTGCTCAGAGGGGGATGCATTAATTCTAATTCTTCGGAAGTCTCGACAGGGTGAAAATGCAGGCAAGAATGAAACAAGAAAAGTTTGATTGGCTCGAAACTCCAGGCAATTTTCTCCTCAAGGGACTAACGCAGGCTCTGCATTTGTGGAACAAATAGTTTGGTTCGTTTACGTAAGCCATGAGGGAGACAAGGGCTAATACCTCACTTAATTAGTAACAGAGAATGAGACGTGTCTTGTTTATTCGGAAGAAGTGATACTTGTGCTTAGTGATGGTAATCCGTAACCGATCCTATCCTAGGATCGTAAAAACTCGGATAGGATCGGATTTTCACACGGATCGGATAGAGGATCCGAGGATCAGACAATCCGATCCGATCCTAACCGATGAGATCCTAGGATCATCACACAGGATCCTCGGATCATCCGATGTAAACTCGTTTCACATTTGGTGAGTTCATCACATGGCGTACATTACCCGAACGAGCCGAATTATGTTATTATTCTACACCAGTTATTTTTATTTTGGCGTTGAAATCATACTAAATTGAATAATTTGAACGCCAAAATAAAAATAACTGGTGTAAAATAATAGGATAATTCGGCTCATTCGGGTAATGTACGCCATGTGATGAACTCACCAAAAACCGTTCCAATAAATAAAGAAAAGCAGCTGGTAAAGTATTTCCATAGTTAGACACAAGGTGTTTCACACATATCATCCGCGGATATCCTAGGATCGGATCGCATCGGATTTCGAGTAGAACCGGGAGCCGATCCGATCCTAAAGCGAGCAAATCCGATCCGATCCGATCCTGTATTTATCCGATCCTATCCTACGGATCGGTTAATTTAGGATACGGATTACCATCCCTACTTGTGCTGATTGCAAAAAACGGGAGACGAAATAGGGGACTAAGAAATATTTTGCACTCGTAAATAGAAATCAATCCAGTATTAAAGTAATACCAAGCGGTATTCATATGTGCCTCTACCAACGTGGTATTGATTAGTAATACCGTGTAATAATAGTTCCGTAATAAATTTTTCCAAATCGGGAACGAATTTTTAGGGACCGGTATAAATTTAATACCAATCGGTAACAACTTTAACACCAAGAAATCAATACCTGCGTGACTATATCAGATTTCTAACAGTGTTCCCTGTGTAATCTCCCGACATTTAAATTTGTACCATAATAAAACCAATTTTACAATACGTGTCCATAACATTTACGCATTGTTCAAGTCATTCTGGATTCCAGGGCAATTCATAGCAGACGATTCATAGTCATATATCTCGTAGCATACAATTCATAGCATGTACATACCATAGTCCTTATAACTGATAGTAGTATATATCCATACATAGCGCATCTTTTCGTAGCAAGTACAATACATATTTATATCGCTACGTAGCATTGCATAGCGAGAAACCAAATATGCAAATTTTATCAACTGACAAAAATTTTAACTCGAGTCAAAGGTTATACCCCTGCTTTGTCCGTTTGTTTATCTGCCAATAGCCAACATACCCTTAGTTATTCTCATCTTGTTCACTTGAAATTTTTACACAACTGATTTTACACATACTGATTTTTCCAATTAATCAAATCGAACCTCTACATATTTTGTATAGGGTTTGCAAAAGTCTCTTAATAGCTTCACATCGCATAGTTTGAAACCCACTGAAAAATTACGTCGGCAAACCTTATTGGGGATACATACATAATTTGTGCGTAAGATTTGGGATTCAAAACGTACAAAATATTATGTGGAAGGTGGTGATTTTTAATTTTAGCTGACAAAAAACACTATGAATTGTATTGCTATGAATCGTGTTAAGCTATCAGATTAATAACTACGAAAAAAATGTGCTACGAGTTGTAACATGCTACGAATTTCATGCTATGAACCGTCTGGCACCCGTCATTCTGCATATCAGCACAAAACGTGATATTACGCATCAGTCAAACTTTATCTTTTGCGAAGAAATCGTTACAATTAAATAACCGTGTTCCAGTGTACCTAAAAGTTATATAGCTTAAATCATAAATATTGTAGAATGATTATTGCGGCATCAAGAATACTCATATTTGGGTAGGAGTTTTTTCACAAATATTTGTGGAATTTAGTATATTTATTTGTATTTAGGTCTTATTTTATTTTAAAAATTAGGAAACTTTAACAAAAAAACAAAAAAAAAACAAAATGAGTCATATGCATAAAAATAAGTAAATGCTTTTACTCCAAAATTTCCTTGGTAAATTATTTTTTTACGCCGGAAATTTTGAAGTAAAAGCATTTGCTTATTTTTATGCATGTGACCAATTGACTCGAAACGGGATGAAATTGATTTTCTTTTTGGAGAGGATTTCTTCCTGACGTGACAAGGAAAATCTTCGCTCATGAAAAATCCATGACTTTCTTTCTGCGTCGGATCGGAAAAGAAATGCGATATGCAATTTGGACTAATTCTACAACTTTGTTATTTCCGCCGAGTCTTGCATGTAGCACGTAAATATTATCAATAACAACATATCCAGCTTAACTAGAAAACAATAAAGGCGACAAATCCGACTTGTGGGGAAGAAAACACGATTTTTGTTGTTACTTTCAAGTATAGTTGTACGAATTCCGAGTTGAAGTTATATTTCAAATTTGCCGCATTTGCCTAGCGTTTAAATGTATGCCCAGATAAACCAGCAAAACTGAGCACGCTAGTCATCTCAAATTAATTTTTTTTCAATTCAAACAAATTTTGGGAATTTAAGCCCTTTATTAGTTTACGCATATTTAAGATTAATTCATACAATGAGAATTCCAAACGCAACTAATCTAAGAAAAACGGAAGCCATCATAGAAATACTGTTATAATTAGGCCATGATTTAAAATATGCTGAAACAATTCAAAATTAATTCAAAATTTACATAATTGGCATCAAATCTCATCCTCAAGTACAACTCGAAAGTTTTATAAAGTTTACAAACATTCGACTGAATATTAAGCTTATTGGAAAAAGCAAGACAAGATCTGAGTTTTTATAAAGATAAAAATGTTCCGAAAATTATTTATTGCTTATAAATCTGACAAAATTGTAGTTTTTGAATTTTGAAAATTATAAATCTGACAAAATTTGCGATTTTGAATTTTGAAAATCTCTCAAAAAACCATGCAGAAATTATATTTCTGTAAATTACTACACAATATATGCCAACGCAAAATTCACAATATTGCTCGAAATGCTACATAATTTTATATAATTATATTGAGGCAATTCACGTCAGCCTTCGTAACCACGAAGTCACGTAAACTTGCGAAACTTACGAACTTTTCATGAAACTTGGGAAAATCTCGAAGGCAATTTTGCTTACGAAATTACAAAATCTTACGAAGATAAAAGGCATGTTTTTGATTCGTAAGCTGATCTTCGTAAATTTACGAAGGCTGGTGTGCATTCTCTAAATGATTCACCAGGGTTTCTCCTAAGGAGAAACCACGGACAACAAAAAAGTTTATGCACCCTGATGATTCACATTAAAGAAGTTCTGGGTGATTTTAAAGCTTCCATGTAACAGAGCAATCTTAATTGATACATGTATCTTGAATATTGTGGATTGCATATTTAATTAGGTATGTATTTGCAAAAATCCTGCTTGAACCGAATCCTTCACGACTAAAACCTAAATATGTTTTATATCGATCATTACTCAATAAGTTAACAATTCGACGTCCAACTCGACCAATTTGAAGAACTTTAAATTCAACCTGCGCATATAATAATGCAAGAATACATATTTTGGCTAAATTTACTACTAAATGTGCAATGCTGGAAAATGGAGAGCGAGCTCGCTTATTTTTCTTACACATTTGAATTGTATTATTTTAAGCTTGAAATTACACTCTAAATAATTTTGATTAAAATTTACTCAATTTTGAGTAAAATTGCCACTAAAGCAACTGTTGAGTAAAATTTACCATGACAAAGGTAAAATTTACTCAAGGTGGAAAGATTTTTGCTCAACCTTGAGCAAATTTTACCTGTCAGGGTAAATTTTGCTCAACAGTTGCTTTGGTGGCAATTTTACTCAACTTTATTTACAGTGTATACCATTACAGCGTTCTACGTAATAAATAATTCAGAAATTGAGACAATTCACGCATCATTTGTAATTCATCCAAAGTGAAAATACACACACTCTCAATAATTTTTTGACGATATTGTTACCGGCGGAGGTACTATGCAATAATGCAATTCTACTGCTCGGGTAATAATTTATCACCGAAGGGTAACATATATACAGGGGCTAGATCCTGCTAAGTCCCCTATGTAAGTGTCCAGGTTAATAAAAATATTACCGATACCGGAGGCAATTTCTTACCCTCAGACAACAATTTGTTACTATAGTGTTACCACGCGGTAGAATTTCATAGAATCTCCACCGGTAACAATTTTGTCAAAAAATTATTGAGAGTGTACGTACTTAATTAGTTGGTTACTTAAAATTCAAGGAAGGATTTTATAATTCGCCTAATTTTGTACGTATGAAAAAGTATATCGGCTAATGATATTGATTGGGACCTTGAATTGGTATTATTTTAGTACAACTTTTCTGAAATTTTGGGAAACTATAAAATTAAAGAAATGTGATATTTTTAAAATTTTATTAATATGTCTTAATTTTGACTCATTTGGTTCGACGCCGGATAATGCAGTTCTAAATAAACCTAAATTTTTTAAATTGAAAGATATTGGAAGTCATTAATGGGAATCATAATTTTTTAGTTGATCCAATTAAGTTGAAAAATGGATTTATTTTGCAACAATGGGTATGAGATAGATTTAATTTTAGGGTTTACGCAGTTTAATAAAAGTTTAATGTCAAAATTTTTAAACTATTAAAAACAACGAAGTAAATCGAGTTTTAATATTTACAAAAATCGTAAATCTAGAGATTTGCGAGTAGATCTGCTGGTTTCTCTGAAAATATGTACATATTTAGTTGAGCAAATATTTAGTTTACATTTACAAGATGTAGTTCAAATTTTGTTGATATTTTGAGAAATATAGTTTTGGAATATTTACCAAAATGTAAATCGAAATAAGGAATTTTGAAATTTTTGAATCTTTTACAAAATTAATACAACCGAAAAAATAAGGAAACGATAATCTTGCACATACATAATCATATTTTGACCGATGTGATTTGGTAAAAAATTGAAAATGCAAACTCAAAAGATATCAAAAATGTAACTTACCGTGGGTAATTAGCAAAACAAAACTGTCCTCTTTTTCATGGTAAGCACGAAACCAGTGATGCGTGATCGAATTCTAAAATGTTCGTTTTTGCAGTTTGTTAATGATGGAAGCAAATATTAAGGACAATTTTAAGTCAAGTTTTGACAAATACTTTATTTTGCCCTAACAAACGCCGCTAATGCATATTTTTAAGCATTGATGGTTTATTAGGCTACAAAAGGTAATCCATTGGGGATATGTCAGTGGTAAATCGTAAGTATAAATGGATTTATACACAATAATATAAGTCTTACATGTAGTATTAAGGATGGTTCTCGATATACTGCTTCGTTTGTTCGGACTTTTTAAATCGAGGATACAAGTATAAATACTGCCCACTTACCCAAGTCACAGAGCGCAACGTGAAATTAGGTAAGTGGGCAGTATTTATACTCGTATCCTCGTTTTAAGAGGTCCGAACAAACGAAGCAGTATTATCAAAAATAAAACAAAAATATTATCAAAAAAAAATATCAAAAATAAGAAAAATATCAAAAATAAAAAAATATCAAAAAATTTACTCCTAAATTATTAGCAATTATTAAGGTATCGAACGAAGCTCATTTTTCGTTCTAAGTAATCCACGCCGGTAATATATTTGTTAGAAAAATGAGCACACTGCCCAATTTACGAGATCAACTCCACGTCACGACTCAAGTCTGAAAGGGTAAAGTTATTTTTATTTACAATGCATTACTAAACTCTGTTTCATTTCTCGTGATACCAGCGGGAAAGTCACGTGCCCATTTACTTAACATAGGCACGTGACTTTCCCGCTGATATCACCAGAAATGAAACAGAGTTTAAACGATAATTCCCGTTATTACCAGGGCCGCTGGAGTCATGCATGTACATACTCTGGCCAGTAATGATTTAATACCAGTTTTTTAAGAGTGTACTAAATTACGTTATAAAAGTGGCATATTTTCGTGAGGCACATACATAAATGAGATTTGGCTTTCTCTTCTTTAAACACTTTTTCCATTTTATTTCACGCGTAAATAGGTCAAATTATCTGTTTCTTAATGGCGACAAAGATGGACTTCCTAATGCTAATTGTCAAAAATGTATTAATATTTCAGTTATCTGTTTCTTAATGGCGACAAAGATGGACTTCCTAATGCTAATTGTCAAAAATGTATTAATATTTCAGAAACTTTTAGTTATTAGTAGTTTTTCAGTATTGAAGTTACAAAACAGGATCTAAGGAAATTTACTCGCGCTTACGAACAATTAAGTTATATAATATACGTCGTCGATATTTAACATTATTTCTATTTCAGAAGTAGAAAATTTACTCGAGTCAAACTGATATTTCTTCCATGGCAGGATTATGATGAATGATCAGCTAACAGACAAACCTATTTCTATGGAAATACGAAATTGTAACAATATGAATTCTTAATCAGATAAGCCTCCCTTGCATACGTAGCTTTTATAAGACCTACACTCTTAGAAATCCAGTATTAAAATAACACCAGGCGTATTCATTAACTCTACCAAAGTGATATTGAAAAGTAATACCGTGTAGTAACGGCTTATGGTATTAAAGTTTTATAATATCAGTAGCGTATTTTTCCGGGCAGGTATAATTTTAATACCAAGCGGTAACAACTTTAATTCTGAGATACCAACGCAGCCTGACTATACCAGATTTCTAGTATAGTTTTTTTCTCGAAGTATACATTAAATCTGACAAAATACTTTAATAATACTTCATTACCCTTCAACTTCATAAACGTCGTTGATACCTGACAATATTTTTTATTAAACTTTATTTACAAATTTAGTGAAAAGCTGGAATATAGAAAATTATCTTACAGTGAACCCTCTGTTACTCGGTGGTATTATTGATAATAAATTAAACAGTATAAAAACGAAGTACGGTTTTTACCCCTTAATGGACAAATATAAGCTTGCAGTTCTTATGAATTTTTATATACGATGACGATTTATTTACTAAAATATGTAACTATCAAATCGTGGTGATAGAAGAATTTTAAGAGGTATAAAACACATACGAAATGTATTTTTAATTAAATTAACCGCTGTAACGTTAAAAGTGTTCAAAATAAGGGTTTAGCTCATCTGCTCAACGAGTACATTTAGCGACTACTTTATTTAAGATCAAGTCATGTCGTATATAAGCAAGTACAATTAATGCATTCATAATGCATGCATAACCTAGCAGGTTAATAAACTGATGCAAATCCACCCATAATAGTTGGTGGTCTAATATTTGATGCTATGCACATAATTGACCTACATCATTGGCAGATCATATCATGATTATTTTTAACAAAAAGTAGCTCACCCTGTTATAATAATTTGGATATAACTTTGCACTAAAGGTTCAAAATCAGCGGACCAAGTAGGCAGAATTTTGATATCATTTTGGATCAAAGGTGCAGAATAAGCCGACAAAGGAGATACAAATTTGACACAATTTTGCACCAATAGTGAAAAACGAGCGTGGAAAATAGATACATAATTTTAACAAAATTTCGACTAGAAGTGACTAGAACCTCGCGGGGTCAAGATCGTATCATTATTACCTCCAGCTACTCTGCACTTTTTTGGTTGGTTTTGCATCGATTGCCCCAATTGTTTCGCATCATTTTGGATAACCGATTGTTGAATACCACCAACGGTGCTACGAATTCACTTTAAATAATTTGGTAATAAACATTACCGAAAATCATAGTATATGACTCTACCAAAGAGGTAATGATAAGTTGTACAGTGTGGTAATGGCTTGGTTATAAAGTTTTACCATCATGGTAACGAATTTTTACTACCTGGTAAAATATTACTACCAAGTTTATTACCGAGAAATCATTACTTGCGTGACCTTACCGGATTATTAAGAGTGTACCAAAATTTAGTCCTGATTCGCAACGTTTGAATCACGGATTGTTCAATACGAATGGTATGCTCCTCGGTTCTGTATTAATGGAGCAGGGATTTTTTAATTAGCACCAATTGATACACTGTAAAGCATCCGGTAGAGTCACATATGTACTCCGTACTGGTATTGATTTGGAAATAATTCTTTACCGGATTGGTTATAGTTTGATTCTGAGTGGTACAGATTTCATTACTACCTCATTACTACGCCGTAACGATCGATATTACCGATGCCGGTAGAGTCACATATGTACTCCGTCGGGTAATGATTCGCAATAATTCAATACCAGTTGCTTAAGAGTGTTAAAAACCTCGTGAACACACAGATGGAAAAGAGGAATTAAATAACTTTCGTGCTACGCAGGGCGAGCTAATAAGTGTAAAATTTTAAAAGTTTTGTAAATGTAAAATATAAAATTGTAAATTGTAAAAGTTTAAAGATTTGCGGACCGGACATGGCAATCGCTACATGGCAATCATTGCATTGCAATTTTTACATTGCAATCCTTACAACACGTTATCATTACATAGCATTATCACTACATGACTTTATTATTACATCGCACATCATTACATAGCATTATCATTACATAGCTTTATCTTTGCATAGCATATTCCTTTAAAATTAGTCAGCAAAAATTGTGCACGTATATAGTCAAGTCAAAATCCAATCAAAAATAAAAATAACAGTAAAATTAACTTTTTAGGTCATTGTAAATTAGGATTCAAGATTCTTAAAGACAGTACGCTATTTTTCGTAAGTACTCCATATGTGAAAAGTCATCTAATCCATACTTTTCAACCGTTTCTTGTAATTTTAGAGCTAGCAATTTATATTTATTCCCAGGAGTGGCCTCGGTTCCGGCTAAAAATTGATTCATTTTAAGTTCGGTCAATGTTTGTTGATCCTTAAGCCCTTGTATAAGTTTGAAAATAGTTGGATGGGATGCACCTAAAAGGGTAGCGAAGCCGTGATGAAATCCCTCGCACGCATTTGTTGTCTTAGGAAGACCTTGTAAAACTGCGTGAAAGCAGTTCCATAATTTTATAGAGAATATAGGCTCCAACCAAACATTCCTGCCACGGTTCCATTGCCCGATCCATGTGCGCTCAAAGTAGTTAATGAACTCGGCCAGCATGATTTCATTCGTTGTAAAGAACTCATCTTCCATGAGAAGGTCAAACGACATAACCACATCGTCAGGGGGAACAAATGCTAAGCTCCTTAAGTGTTTCATCATAAGTGAGAAGTTCGAGTCATTGCTGTACAAATTGTGTATATCCGGGTGTTTTTGGATATTGCGAAATATGCACTGCGAATAATGGAAAAAGCAACCATTTTTCTCTGCTTGTGGAAAGATGTCCTCCATTGCCCTTATTGAGGCTTTCTCATAGTCACTCAGTATTGTTGTTGGGTCCAAATTAGGTTGAAGTTTCTTGATTTCCGAAAGAAGACGAATATATGTGCCGCATGTTCGATTAGGAGTCAAGCAATAGATAAGAGGAAATGTGCTTTCATTACGCATCCCGTGTAGTATGAAAAGTTGGTCAAAAAGAACGGGCGAAGACTGTAAAACGAGAATTCCAATTAAATGTTTGTCAATATAACGTAACAAAAAATTACCCTCACTTTAAAAGTTCCGTCGACAAGCCAAACATTGCACTGAGATAAAAATTCTAGGTTACGGGCAGTCGAGAAGATCATTATTCGATCCGCATGTGACCCACTATCAAATGCCAGGAAATTCTCGTTGTTTGAAGTTATTTTAAAGGAGTCAGGCAACTTGATATCCTCCCTTTTGGAAGGAACGATAAGTGACCCAGTTGTCACACCTCTGACCTTCCTTATACCTCGTTTTATATTATGTGCCAGGGGCATGTGACCTTGACTTGCAGCTGGCATTTGTCTAACTTCATTGGCAATTAGTTGTGCTGGAGCAATGGAGGAACTGCTGGCTGCTTGTCGAATCTTGGTCATGACTTTTTTCACATCACAAGCAATAGGTTTTGGCTCATGATTATGTGACCCGACTTGCCGTAATAGCTCTGGGTTACGTAAATTATCACTTGTGTGTAATCTGCACCGGCACTTGCACTTTTGAAACTGATCGCATCTCCAAGTCTTTTTTTCTAAACCATCTCTTTCAAACTGGAAAATGTTTCCATTAAACGTAAGCAATGGCCTTCCTCTTCTCGATGCTAATACTTCGATGTTAGTTGCCATTATTGAGATAGTTTTTAAAAACTTTAATACTTCTTTTTGGCACGGAATAATATATATAGTTTGACTCATGGATTGGTTGTGTCACAATACAATTCTTGTGGAACAGTGAAAACATGTGTAAGGAAGATGCTATGTAGCTGTCATGCTATGTAATGATAAAGCTATGCAAGGATATGCTTTGTAGTGATCATGCTATGTAGTGATAAAGCTATGTACTGATAAACCATGTAAGTCGCCGCCATGTAAAAATTGCAATATAAAGATTGCCATGTAAAGATTGCCATGTCTGGTCCGCGTTTCCTTTGAACAAAGTCTGCATGACAGTGTGCCAAAAAAAGTCCAAAACGAATGTCGACAGTAGAAATTTTGCGTACCTAATTGCTGTACGTAAACTTGAATAAGTTCAGTACTTAAAGTGACAACAATAAATTTTGCAAATTCTACGGCGAAATCATCCTCAAGCTATTCCAATTTTCATAAAAATTTGAAAGAAAGTTTTATTTAAAAAAAAAATTGAATTACTTTCACCCCTCAAAATGTCTCCACGCTTTGAGCAAAGTCTGAATGACAATGTGCGACAAAAAGTATTCTAATCTTGCTAAAAAGTTGGAAAGTCCATGAAGAAGTAAAAGTTTTAAATTGCACTCGGTAAGATTAACTGGATGCAGTTTATTCCATTTATTCTCGGATAACGAGCCAACTCTCGCATGCGAGACACGAACCAAAGTGAGGATTTTATTAAACATTTTATTGCCACTATTTCTCTCGAGTCACCAACAAAGAAAATTTTCACCACTGCGAGTAAAACACGTTTTATGGCCGCGTTTGTTTCCAACTTTTGAAACCCTTTTGTGTAGAAGTGTGCATTTTGAGGATGATTTTTAAGTGGAAGAAAATATGTGTTTGAATTTTTTGGGAAATTTTGTATATTTGGGATATGCATTTTAGTTGGTTAGAAGAAGATTTCAGGTAATTTGTGAAAAAATGCGAATTTTAAGCGTAAACTCTACGGATATTTAACTCTTAAAATTGCGCGAGTTAAAACCTGAGAGTAAATACTTATTAGTTATTAGCGTAAGTATCCGACCTTCAGATCCTTGGAATGAATTGAAACTTACATACACTTAAAATTTGACAAATTAACAATATTCGAATTAATTATTAATTTTTTGCAAACTGTTGTGACCTTTTTAAGCATATCACATGTAAGCAAAAATGGAAGCATTCTTATTCAATATTTCTCCAGATATTTTTGTAAAATAGGGTAAATACACTTTACATAATCTCAAATGTTTGCGTGAAATTGTCTAGAGTAAAATCACAAAAATTTACATGGTCATGAAATGTAGGAAATTTAATAAAAGAATATTTTCATTTATATTTATTTATACTAAATAATAAGTAATAGGGTCCGTGGTTTCTCCTAAGGAGAAACCACGGACAACAAAAAGTTTATGCACCCTGGGGTCAATCATTACGAGTTCGCATTATAAAACGCATATAAACCAGAAAAAGTGCAAAACCCAATTAGTTTCTAACTCTATTGCATACCATTCACAATTTTTGCAAAATACTTCTTACCGTATATAGTCATTTTAGAAATTGCAATTGTAAATACCATAAAAACATTTTTTGTAACAATAAGAGTAAAATCTTTAGTCTGTATGTAAATATAACCATATTTCGCAAATGAATTTTTTTGCGAATTTTTTTTTCCAACATTGTTAACGATGCATCCAAACCTGTAATGAATAACCATGATTTATCAATGGTCGATCGACAAATGCTCACCATTATACCTGTTATAAATACGTGTTGCAATTTTACTTTCTGCAAAATATTTATGTTGGCGCAAAACCCGTGCAATATTGCAATGGAAACAAAATTTCACCTGAAATTGAACCTTCTTGAGTTGAATTGATTTCAGCAATTTCGTTTCGACACGAGGCAATAAAGATTACGTTAGGGCTTGTGCAAGATTTATGTTTAGTTACATTTGTCGAGAATGAAAACGAGTCATGAAAGGAACCTGAAGGTTAATATTGAATAATTAAATATGTATAACTTACTAGGTATACTATTTAGGTGGGCGGAGAGTTCAGATATCCCATTATATGCAAATATTGCACACTGTATCGGTGTGAAACAATATGCAAAAATTTCCGTGTTAAAATCACTTTTGAAAAAGTAATGACGATTTTAGTGACGCAAGTCTAGCAATTTTCTCAATGCTTTAATAAAGGTGAAATTTTTGCTTTTGACCTCCTTTACGGATTATACTCTCTCTCCACATCTGGCGGAGACATTGTTTCGCTACGGTTCTAATCGTTGTCCAAAATGTCCAAAACGTGCAAAAAGTGACCAAAATAAGAAATGGGCTAAAATGTTGCAATTTCTTTGCTACATTTTTTTGGAAATCTAGGTAGATATATTTTATTCTCCTTGTTAAGTCATTTTGAGCATTTATATGGTATTATTTGGAATTTTTTGCTTAAATATGTTTCCTTATGAGAAATTACGAAATTTTCCAAATAATGCTGTATTACAATTCAAAATTCTCATAATTAATGGGAGATTGCATATCTTGGGAAATATTTGAAAAACATGGTGATACCTAAAGCAAATTTAACATTTTAGCCCATTTTCTATTTTGGACACTTTTGTTCATTTTGGACATTTTGGACGGCTGTTTTGGACAATGATTATGTAGAACCGTAGCGAAACAATGTCTCCGCCAGAGGTGGAGAGAGAGTGTAATCCGTAAAGGAGATCAAAAGCAAAAATTTCACCTTTATTAAAGCATTGAGAAAATTGCTAGACTTGCGTCACTAAAATCGTCATTACTTTTTCAAAAGTGATTTTAACACGGAAATTTTTGCATATTGTTTCACACCGATACAGTGTGCAATATTTGCATATAGTGGGATATCTGAACTCTCCACCCACCTAAATAGTATACCCAGTTAGTAAACAACGTTAAATCAAACAAACACCAATCGACGAATAAGTTCAAGAAAATCTTGCGATAGGGTTTCCGCAAAAAAAATCTTACGAGGACTTTTTTTAAAAAGTGTAAACATTTATAAAAACAGGCAAATAAATATTTGTACTCATTATCGTATATTCATATCGCAACATAATTTTGAAAAAATACGAATTAAATACTAGCCTTGGAGAGGCACAAATTCGCGAATGAATTTTCAAGTACTTTTTTTGCAAATTTTGTTGTTTATTAACTATGCGAATTCGTAATGAATACTCACATGAACGCCATTTACCCCGAGGTACTAAACTCCTCGAGATAGTCAAACATTTAAACACATTACAAAGTTTACGCTGAAAAATCAGGTTACAAATCTATTTTGCATAACTCAAACGGTGTTGCTATATTTTTAAGTAGTACTGTATTAACTAATCTTTCTAAAGGTAGAAGTTTGACTGGGTCACAAACGTCGCCTGGCCTCAAGAGTGCATGGAATAATGAGGTCAATTTCATTTCATCATTTGTTTCCTGCTTTCACTTGCAAAGTCCTAAATCGCATTAGAATTATCTTAACTCTTCCGTGTTTTTGGGTAAAGAGACAAAACCTGGGAAGCTATTAGTGTCCCCGGCTAAGGAGGAGAAAGTACGTGCTGAGCAATGATATAAATCTTTCTGGGTCGGTTGTAGAGGAACACAAAACGAAATAAAACGACCTCCTCATCCAATTGTGTACAGGAGAACAGTGGCCGCGGAAGCATGGGGACAGAAGGACAATGTCCCTAAACTCTTAGAAATTTAGTTATACGATCATAACCAAAATGTAAACCAATATGACTCCACCGCCGTGGTTATGAATTTATCACCAACCGGTTATAAATTTATTAAACTCTGGTGACAATTTAATACCAAGTCGCTGACAATTGTAACCACTCGATAACAAATTTATAACCGCGGTGGTAGAGTCACATACGTTTACTTTTTGGTTAAAATCGTAACCGCATTTCTAAGAGTGTATGCTTATTCGATGTCCCCATCATCTTCCCATGTTGTATAAACCCCTCCCTTCCCTATCCCATGATGCGAATGTCCCCACGGTTCCCGCGGCCACTGATGGAGAAAGAGAAAGTCGACGAGCAGACAATAAATAAGAGAAAGTTGTCCAATTGTATAATTTTTATCTGCCCCGCAACGACCGGATGCTCACACCATAACTTCCGCTCTTTTATCATCCATTCTTATTTTTATTTGGTTGGGTTGTGTAGTGTTTTAAGGAAAAGTTATTAACGCGGAAAACATCTCGGTGTGAAAGAAAATGGTGGAAGAAATTGGCCCAGAAAAAAAGTAGTTATGTGGAAGAGAAAGGTGCAAAATTAGGATTTTTTTGGGACAATTATGTTGAAATTAATCATTAATCATTAATCAGATTTTTGAATTAAGTAATTTTAATTTTGATTAATTGCTAAATTTGGGGGTTTTCTTCGAATTACGAACCGAAATTGTCTCATTTTTCTAAATGTCGCTATATATCCTTGCTATGTACATACGTTAAGATTGCAAAAGTTGACGTGAATGCGCCTAGCTCCACATTTCGCTTTCCAATTTCATACATTCAAATGCAAAAGTCTCATGTTCCTCAAAACCACACGTAAGTGTGGTTTTGAGACCTTTTAAACTTCACGTTTAAAAGGTCACGTTTCATGTTCACTTATTTAAATCTGCATAGGGCTGGCTCCAAAAATATGTTCCTGCTTGTCAAAACGATACCAGAATTTACTCAGGGAGGAAATTGAACCAGAAATCAAAATCATTTTGTTTATCGAAGCGGCGTATTTGCAGATTTCAGGGTAAATATATGCACATATCGTCGCTAACATGTTTATCGATTCTCCCTACATATAATCTATCGTCGTCCTGAATTTGTCACCCAATCCGTGTCTTGGGCTGTCATGAGCTAAATCTACTTTACTTAAAATAGGCGAATCTAGCAATGCTAGGTCGGTGGCACTATCGTTTAAATTCTCTGCTTGGGGCATACGCATAGATTTGTAAATATATAACAGTAAAGGTAAGGAGAGCAGTCTCAAAATATAAACGGTGTGAAAATTATGATGGTTATACAGTGAGATTTCACCATATCTACCCTGCATTACCAATATCATTCAACAAAATATAATGTTATGAGTTTTAATTTCCGAATTAGGAGCAATTAATGAAAATATTTTGAAAGAGCATCAAAACCTTTATTGCGTGCGCAGAACTGCGGAGTGTTATGAATGATTATATGATTAGTGTTATAGAGTGACATCCAAAAACTGTCTATATATAGACATGCGATACATTTTCTAATAATCAGCAAGATTTATATTATATTTGCCAAAATTTTCATGATAATTTTGTAGTTGTAACGTACTAATGTAATGTATGTATGTATATATACAAACATACATTTTAGTAATGCGTATACATTTCCCATAATGAGACATGCATTCATGCCGTATCCTTTACGTTGAGGTCAAACGTCGGGCGTTTATACTAGTATTTGTATTTTTCATCTAACTCATCCTGGTCCTTTTTGCTAAAAAATTTGATACTTTTTTTGCCCAGGCAACAGCCAGCAACGTATGTATGCACATAGTCTATTCATAAGTCCCCGCACAAACATTTCTGGTGATAAATCTCAAACCCTTGGAGATATTTCTTAGAAATTTTTGTGTATGAACAAGGCGTTAATATTGTTTAGAAATCATAACTTCGTTTTAAAGATTTCGTCCACGGGCCTACATGCAAGACATAACTCGTGACGGGCATTGCTCGATCGCGGCACGCGCCGTTTTCATGAGAAAAGTGTTCCACATTTTTCCCTGTTTGAGAAAAATTTAAAATTAAAAAATGGCCAGATATTGGCTCAACAGGCGTCTGACATTCATTTAAGTATGCGGAAGTTAATAAGAAGTCATCACGATGGTGTGAATGTGAGCGAGTTTGCTGAAGAACGCAAATCTCTGTTTTTTAGGAGTAAAGGTTCGAGTCAATAATTATTTTCATAGTGTTTTAGAGCCAAAAGTTAATAACCAGAACCCTGAGTCCTCCGAAAATCAACATGGGACCTTTCAACAAGACTCTGCTCCTGCGCAAAGTGCAAAATAGTCCAAAACTGGCTTCAGACAATTTTGTTTGACTTTTTTTCATCCGTGGAACGGTGCTCAACATCTGCAGACCTTAATCCCCTAAATTATGACTGCTGGTGAAAATTATAGACACAACTATGCTCTAAATCTCACCCAAGTGTGGAACGCCTGAGGTCACACTTACTGAAGATCTGGGCACTTTTCCCACGAAATCCGTGCGTGCTGCGATCGAGTAGTTTCCGCCACGACTTACGTCTTCTGTATAAGCCCGTGGACGAAATCTTGAGAAAGAAGTTATGATTTCTAAGCAATATTAATATCTTCTTCGGCCATAAAAATTTCTAACACATAGCTCTAATACTTTGGGATTTATCACCAGAAATGTTTGTGCGGGGACTTATGAATACACTATGTATAGTGGAATTATTTGTGTTAGTCATCTCATTTGCATATTTTGACGCATTCGCATAAAATTTCTTCAACATGGAAAGTCCGTATCACCGAAAATGGACCTAGTGAGATTTATGCAAATGAAGTGACACGCCTAAGAGGATAGTAAATACTTAGGATTAACGTTGCAAGAAAATATGCCCAGAAGGAATTTTTAGTCTTGTTGCTAATTTTGTATACAAAATCTTTCAAACGCAGCTACTCTCCGCTAAAACGATTAATTTCATATTAACAAAGCGAATCGTAGAACGTTGTGCAAACGCAGGTTCAGAATCACTGAATTTATATAGGAGTGAGTAAGGACATACATTTACTCCATAATTCCTGGAAAAGGATAATCTCCGTGTTGCTTTGGAACATGGGTTGAATTAATTGACTAACAAACAATACAAAACGCTCTTACGTGAGACTACTGATTTGATTTTACTAAAGATACAAACCACACGATTCCTTTAATATAATTTATTTTATGAAATGCCCGTAATAATTTTGATCTGGCCTTTGAATATTCAATTTTGAAGGTTAAACCTCACAAATTTAATAAGTATTTTGAGAACCAACGAAATAGAATCCTCTATTTGGTCACTTTAGACATGCGATTTCTACATGAGATTTGTACTGGACGGATATTATGTTTTTATGATGGATATTATGGTTATTATGATGGATATTATTCTCCGTGGGCAGTGCCCACGGAGAATAATTTGGACCGAGGGGACATATTGTAGAAGCCAATTTTTCAAATCCTGGTTTTGTTTGCAAAAAAATCCACGATTTAAAACAAATTTAGCGTATGAAACACTAATCTGAACGTTAAAAAATGCAAGATTATTATGAAAATTTTGGAAAATCAAAATGTAGCTAATTGTTAAATGAATCCCACCAATTACAAATTTAATTAATTGGAAATTGGATTGGAAAGGCAATACTACAAAATTGTAATTGCCATATAATTTTTAACAGAGTTGGTCGATGTTTTTGTCCGTCAGTCTCACCTTGGGGACAAATTTATTGGATGTCCCACTGCCAACTTTCGATTAGGACATTGTCCCCACGCTTCCGCGGCCACCGGTCCTGCCATCCGACTTTGCCTCACCTAACAAAAAGTCAGTTCGATTAATTAAGCAATGAGCCGCGTCCAATTATGTTCGCTCTTATTGTATAATTCTGTAACGCAAGAGAATAAATCTTGTGGTATTGTCATACATAGTAAACATTATTCATACGTTTATACATTTATAACGTATTACTTATACGTAAAAAGTAATGGTAATACGTTATATAAGTAAGTACGTGCACGTATGCCTCAACTCTTTATTGGCTCATTTACCTGGACCCAAATTCAATTTCTTTGTCAAGGGTGAAGTTGTTAACGTAAGACTCGACATCACCAAAATCAGCACATTTTTAATCATTGCACACCTCCTGGAATTCATTTTAAAATTCTGGATGACAAATTTGTAGTCGGTAAGTTGACTAGTATTTTGAGCCTTTTTAAGCCAGTTTCAGTGAATTCGAATTTTTCTGAAAGTTTCTTAAATGAAAGATCTTCAAAATCTGGAGTATAAATTTTTGAAGAGTTGGGAACACCCTGCACTGTAAACATATTTACCTGTTCAAAAAAAACTTTTTCATTCAAAAGTAACTCATCTGAAATGACTGAATCTTTCACTCATTTTCATTAAAATCACACAAAATTCATTTTCATTCTCTATCATAATCAGTCACATGAATGAAAGTGAACAGGTATGATTCGTCGTCCAGAATTTAAAATAAAATAAATTCCCAGAGCCGAAAAATGATATGCTGATTCTGACAATGAATCATCGATTTCACCGTTAACATAGTTCATCCGGAAATGAAATATTCAGTCGCACGTGCACGTGAATAAAGTTAAAACTTTAAGTTACTTGAACTATCTGAGTCGTTAATCTTCACGACCTTGTCGGCAATACATAATGGAAGACGTAAAAAATTGGCTACTTCGCCTCCCGTATTTAACGAGGCACTGGTTTATCGCAGCTATCGTGTTACCCTTACTGGTGAGATTCGGCGTAGTTGGGGGCGATCGAGTTATTTTATCGTTGGACCGCATTGTTTATGGATTCCAGGCAAGTTTTTCATTATTAATTACGAACGGGATGATAAGCTAATTTAATTAACTGATTATTAGATATTTAGAAATTAAAAGTATAACTTTTATGTTGCAAAAAGTTAATACACTGTTAGAAATCTGGTATAGTCAGGCAGATATTCATTTATGGTATTATCTGTAAAGTTGCTACCATTTGGTGTTAAAATTATGTAGGTACGTAAAAATTTACTACCGATATGACAAAACTTTAATACCGATCTATTACTAACGTTATTACCTATCAAGACCACTTTTGACTTTATTTAAGATAAAATGCCAATACGTACATAGGTGCACACCAAGAAATCAGGCAACAACGCCATTACTTGGTGACTATATAACCATAATTAGTTACCGCGCTGGTAATAAGTACAACCAGGAGGTAAAAATTATTACCGTAGTTGTAATAAATTTAGTGTTATTCGGAAACAAATTCATTACCCTGGCGGTAATGTTGTGGTACTGAAAAATTTCCCACTCAGAAACAAACTGCTCCGGTAGGAAGTTACTACCCTATCAATAACAGTTTACTTATATAATGTATACGTAGGAAGTAATCGGAAATTATGGTTTCAACTAATAATTTCTTTAATGTTTTCAATTTTAAAAAATCTTTCTAGTTATGGAGACCGGTGACAGCTGCAATCTATTTTCCGGTAGGTTTCCTCTGGCTGATGAAGCTCTATCTGTTGGTTTCTTACTCCAGAAAATTGGAAGAAGGTAATGCAAAAAGGTAAAAAAAATAAGGTCAACTACAAAAACTTTGCATTCTTCGTTTTTGCAGAACACTATGCCACGAAACAAGGAACATACGCGTTTCTCTTGGTGGTAAATTGGTTCGTATGTTTCAATCTTGGACTTGCACTTGATTATCCAGTAAGAATGTACATAATTACACAAATACAATGAAGCAATTCACGTCAACCTTCGTAACTACGTAAACTTTCGATACTTACGAACCTTTGACGAACGCCTCAAAAGCAATTTTTTCTTACGAACTTACAAAATCTTACGATGATGAAAGGCATTTTTTTCGTTCGTAATCTGATCTTCGTAAATTTACGGGGGTTACGGAATTATGAAGGTTAACGTGAATTTCCTTAATATAATTTGTGATTGAAGAAGATATTAATGTCAATATCATAACTTTCAATGTCGTCTTTATAGATTCTGCTGGGCCCAATGATCAATTCCGTGGTTTACATTTGGTGTCAATTAAACCCAAATGTGATTATCCGGTTTTGGTTTGGGACCGAGTTCAAGGCTAAAATTTTTCCCCTTGTCCTCGCCATTATGGATCTTATCCTTTACAACGAGTAAGGAAATTTAAAACGGATTATCTATTCATTAAAGGGGACTTCTTAAATTACGTAACGCTAAAATGCAGTTTTTGAACCCTGCCCTCCCTATGCAATGCCCGCATAATGCTTACCCAAACCCCTCTACTACGCCGTAATGTGACGATTTTTTAAAATTTGAATCCCATACATTTTTATTTTAAATGCTGGAATACATTTTAAAGTAGTAAATAGATCTGGAGCAGTAGAATAAATTAAGATTGCCAAAAAACACAAATAGATCGTTTGAAACCCCTTTTTTTGTGAAAATCACATTTTGAAGCGACCAAAAAAAAGTTATCCTTGTCGCAAACCCGCATTGGTAACGGTTCGTAACGGAATTTTCAAACCCCCTCCTTTCCCTTAAAGCGCTACGTAATTTAAGAACGTCCCCTAAATAGTTGGTACATATTTTGTCCGTTTGGTTTGATAGTTGGATAGCCCAAGCCATTGGAATTCTTGCTGGTCACGCGTACTATTTCTCCACCACGGAATGGGCCCGGCTTCATGGGAGACCACTGTTTGAAACGCCACGGTTTTTGTAATAATACTAATTCTACTTTTGTATTAGTGAGACAATTCACGTCAACCTTCGTAAGCCCAGAACCACGTAGATTTTGAACATCTCAAAGGCAATTTTTGCTTACGAACTTACGAAACCTTACGAAGATAAAAGGCAGGTTTGTTGGTTGATACATAAGCTGATCTTCATAAGTTCACTTTACGTTACGGAGTTACGAAGTTTGACGTGAAATGCCTCATTATTTATTATATCAATGAAGTCATTCACATTTAACCGTGTTCAATTTAGCCAATCCCTTTTCCGCAATCCAAGGATGGCCCAAATGTCTGAAGGGATTTATGTCGAAGACTATCGAGACACTGGACCCACAAGGCTGACCCCGTCTACGTACAGCTTTCCTGGTACGGGGCGTGTTCTCAGTGATACTGCTCAGTGAGCTAAAATTTTTGCACTCAGAATATCCTGTAACCTAATTTCTCTATTTTAATTAAAATTTGTCTTAAAGAATTTTTCAAAGTAAAGAATATTTCCGAAACTGAAATTTTAAAATAGAACAAGAAGTAGAATCTGAAATTATTTAAGTTAAACGTGAATAAGTAGGGAGTTTGCATGTATACTTCCGTAAATAATTTCCGTGACGTAGCAACGTGATTCCGTAGCTTTTCACGGAAATTTTTCACGTCTTCACGTTGCGGAGGGCGACAGTTTGCATAAAAACACGCAACGTGACCCGTAGTAAGACATCCGTAATTTTTCACGTATTTACGATGTTTTCTCTGTCGCTACGTTTAAAAATCAACGTGAAAAACTAATTTTCACGGACGTTCTACGGACTCAACCATTTCTAAAAAATTGGTTCAAATAATAGCGTAAATACATATACAAAATAATTCCTTAACCTTAAACAAATATTTTAACAGCTTTCTTTCGAATGTTTTAATATGTTAGGAGCAATACTATCACAATTAAGAATAATAATTTGACTTTATCTCCTCACTATTTGCATAATTAGTTATTTATTGCTTGAATTTACTTACAATGAGGAGGTGTTACGTGTTTATTTCCGATTTTGACAGGAGTAATTTTAAATTGTCACGCTCAGAAATATGCCGACCCATATTTATGCGTTTTTTTAGAATGCGCATGTTTTCGCCCGTAGCGGAATTTAAAAAAATTGGCGAAAATAAGAATTTGTCAAAACGCTGTCACTTTCGAATTTTAACCCGATTTCAAAAATTATACACAGTTTGTGCTCAGAATTAGTCTGAAATTATAAAAAACCTATTTAAAAAACTTATAATTTTCAAAAAATTAACGGTTTTGCGTTTTAAAAAAAACTTAGAAATAGCATGAAAATATTTAAAATTTTATAAAATGAATTTTTATAGTACTTCTTATCAAAAATTATGTTTGTTCAAATTCGAAAAGTGGCAGCGTTTTGAAAAATTCTGATTTTTTCAAATTCTGTAACTGGCGTAAACATTCGCATTTTGGAAAACCCCTGGATAAATTGGCGATAACCACCTCACACCTCCTCAGTGTTAGATTGACTAACAATGGAGGTCTCCTAACGCACCTATTCTTACAGATTTCTAACAAAGTATCAATCGATCAAAAATTTAACTAGTATGAAATTTGCAATATTTGCATCCGAAACGGACAAAACGGAGAGTAAAATCGGTGCATTTTGCAGATGAATTTATTAATATTAATTAAGATAAACTAATCCAAGGACTTTGGTTAACGATTTTATAATTGGCATTAATTAGTAATTAGAAAGATGTGGAAGAAGGACTGAAATTGTTGAAATTAATTAGTTAACTAATTTTCTAAATGCAACTCGGATTTGGTGAAATACAATCTTTAAAAAAAGCTTAAAAATGAAAAGTGTGGGGTGCAAAGTGTCTGGTGCAACCGCCCCCAGGTTGCTTATCTCCGTCAAGTTAATGCTGGGAAGGGTTTTGAAATTTAAACAGAAACTTTTGTTGATAATTCTAAAATAATTCACAACTAAAAATTGTAAAGTAAAAATTGGAAGAATAGAAAACATAATTACGTATTTATTTATTTGTGGAATTGCAAACTATAATTCCGTAACCGTGCAACGTAGAAAAAAGATGCATTTTTACGTTACGGTTTACGACACGGACGTCAATTTGCAAACTGTCACAACGCAACGTCGACGTAGTTTCAAAATCTACGGTTCTACGTCACGTTCAGGGTCCACGGAAACATTCATGCAGACTCCCTAGTATTTTAATATAAAATATGGCTTTAAAATCTGACAAGCAAGAAATGTTTTCATAAAAATGAAAGATCTTATTTAACAATTTATGCATATTGGCATCAAATATTGTCACTAATAAAGCAGTTTTTTATCATATTTCCAAATTGATAAATTCCCATAGATTTTGATAATTTAGGCTAATTTCCTAATTTGCAACGCACAGTTTGTCCCTAAAAATTAGTAACCATATTTCGAAATTCGAATTTGTTCTAGAGTTATCGTGGATACGGATGGACGGACAGACAAGACATTTCTATATAAAGCGATTCTTCCCTTCGTTTACCCCTTATATAATAATCATAACAACACCGTTGCACTTTGTTCATTTCTCTCCCAATGTATTTGCATACAACTTTTTATGCAATCAGTAGTCGACTTGGTACTGGATTTTCATTGCCAGACAGATAACCAGTTTTGTTAGGCTGGTCCGTGTTATCAGATCACGTCTGGATTTTCATGGCCAAACAGCAGCCAGTTCTGTTGGAATGGTCAGTGTCATCAGTCTACAATTCCGCATGCGAGTCGTCTACATACATATATTGCAAACAGAATATCATAAACATTATCTTTGAATACATCAATTTCTGTAGAAAATCCTGCTTACAGAAGTAAAATTAGTGTAAAAATGTTACCGATAAAAGAGCTCAATAGGTAAACGTGGTTCAAAATTGACTAGTCTTCAAAGCAGAACTGCATTTTGTTTTGTACAAATAAAAATTACTTAATTACACAGGTTCAGTATTTTGCTGGGAGTGAGACCATTTTCGATTTCTTTAGCCAAATTTGCCGATTTAGAGGTGCAAGTTGAGAACGGAGTTAAGACTCTCACCATTAACAGACCAGCTAAGAAGAACGCCATAAGTACACAGGTAATTTATCATGTTACATGAAAAATGCTGACGTTAAGAGGAAAAGAGGTTAAAGAGGAATTTGGTTGGACCAAATTCGTCATATGACGTATGCCAAAATATGAGCTCAAATACGTCATATCACGTATTTTGAAAAAATGCAGATTTCTCAAAATTTTCCAAAATGTTAGCATTTTTTATTAGTATTTTGTGGAAAACTCGACGATAAAAAGTTGACTTGTGGATATTTTTCTTCACAAATTTTGGAATTTTCCCTATACCGACCAATGTTAAAAAGTGTATTTTTCGTTATTTTAGTTAAAAAAAACTCAAAACGTAGAAACTGACTGACATAAAAATATTAGTTTTTCACAGGAAATCATGGAAATTTAATCGTTGTTAACAATGCGATGACGCCAGCCGTCTCGCTCCTATTTTCACGAAACCACGATAATTGTGTAGCCGTATGTAAATAATTAACACGTGTTTCAGGATATTTCATAATGCTCAGTCGAAACGAAAATATTACGGAATCCGTGAGCGATAATTTCTTTTTCTCCCTCGCGAGAAAAATTATACGGTAAAAATTCAAATTTTCGATCACGGATTCCTTAATAATTTTGTTTAAACTGAGCATTATGAATAATCCTGAAACACGTGTTTAATTATTTACCTAAGGGTACACAATTATTGCTGTCTCGTCAAAATCGGAGCGAGACCGCTGGCGTTATCGCATTGTAAGTTATGAATTCAATATCGTTCTCAAGAATTTTTTTAGAATTGCGGTTACGTAAGTATCTAATTAGCCATGCTTTCCCTCTTCTCCCCAGATGTTCCAAGAAATGACGAAATCTCTTTACGATAGTAATGACGATAAGACCACAAAAATTATCGTGATCCGTGGAACAGGCAACTTTTTCACTGCTGGAAATGACCTTTCCTCTCTTTTCGAAGATTGTCAGAAAAAAACGACCGTGAATGAATTGGAAGTCTCAATATTCACTAAAAGCCTAATCGATTGCCGAAAACCTATTGTTGCTCTCGTTAATGGTCACGCAGTCGGAATTGGCGTCACAATGTTGCCTCATACGGACACGGTGTTCGCGTCAGATAAGGCAATCCGTGCATAAGATAAGCAGTGGCCGCGGAAACGTGTGGGGACGGAGGGACAATGTCTCCATAATGCATACCTGTTCACTTTCATTCATTTGATTGATTATGAAAGTGAATGAAAATGAATTTCCTGCCATTTGAATGAAATTGACTGAAGGATTCTGTCTTGCTGGATGTATGAGCGTGAATGATAGGATTGTTCTCACCTTTCGTTTTTCACTCCTTTCGGGACGAAATAAGAAATGAAGTCCGATGAAGTGAAGTGAAATGAAATGAATTTGACGGAAAATGACTGAATGTGAATAAAATATTCAGTCAGAAATCGGTATGTCTGATTTTTGAATCAAACCCAATTTTTTGAACAGGTATGGTCCCCTAAGTTGTTCGATGTCCCCATCATCTGTCCATGTTATACATACCCCGGCCTCCCCAATCTTACAATGTTAATGTCCCCACAGCTTCCGCGTCCACTGAAAATAAGCTGGCATAATGTCTTCTTTAGTTAAATGATTTTTACCAATTTGCAGGCCACTTTTACCACACCCTTTATAAAATTTGGAATTCCTCCTACTGAATGTTGCGCAGGCTACCTTCTACCAAAAGTTATGGGTCAAGCGAAGGTAAAAGTAGTGCATAAATTTGCAATTTAATCAATTTAAACCTCTAATTTATCAAAAGTATAAACCAGGCCGGCGAAATGCTCCACTTCAACGCAACTCTAACTGCGGCAGAGGCTTACACGAGTAATTTGATTACGAGAGTTTTTCCTGACGCCGAGTTTGATAAGAAGGCGTGGGAGAAAATTTACCAAATGGCCGAACATCCATTAACTGTAAGATAATTTTTAATGAGTTCTTAAACTGTTTATTACCATATTTATTTTTTGTCCATGTTATTAGTTTGGAACAGAACTCTTGAGAACAACATTTAGTGCTGCACTTTCGTAGATGTGAAAAATTCAGCATTTTTTGGGCGCCCAAATTCGCAAAAGCGCTCAGTTTTCTAGTAGAATCTTTGCCTTGCTGCAGCAGTTACGCGTTTTTGCCAACATGCGGAGCCCAGAACTTGCTGAATTTTTCGAATCTACGCAAGTTCCGCACTAAACATTGTTTTTAAAGAGGTGCTCTTTCAAACTAACATGGTCAAAAAATTACTCGGCTTGAACATGGTTTGCTTCCCCATTATAAATATTTCTTTTTTTAATTTATAGTCACTGGTTTCTTCGAAAGAATTCCTTCGAGGAAGGGAGCGACAAGTTTTGCATAAAATTCATGACGACGAAGGAGCAATTGTAAATATTAACATTTTGGCGAAAGCAGTAATGAAATTGATGTCCCAGCAGAAGTGAATTGATTGAAATTTAATTGCTGGAATTGTACAAAACTTATTATGACTGAGAATTCATTTATAACTCATTTAAGCTGATTAAGAAATAAACAAAGTGCGCTATTTTTACACATTGATTTACAATTTGTTTGCAAAAATTCGTAAGATTCTAATTTTCTTTAGAAATTTGTGTCAAGTTTTATAAATCTTTACTGATTTTACGAAGTTATAAAGGACTGGATAATACATTTGTAGCCTGATTTTCCTCCAATCGTAATCTTTCCATTTTTTAGGAATTTATGGAGTTTTCCATGTTTTTTTTTAGGAATTGATGGAGTTTTCCATGCTCCAAATATTTAAAACAATTTCGGTATTTCGTATTTAGTAACGTTACACAAAGGGAAATATTTACTGCATAATTAAAAAAAATGTAATATGTTAACGCCGAAAAGTATATATTTTGAGAGTTAAAGTTGCCTTTCAGAATATAAGATTGCATCCCACTGTGGTATATATGTTCCCATATTTTTCAAATGATTTGGAATAGATTTTTAGATGTTAAATTTGGTAAAACAAAAATTTTACAAATTTTGCAATAGGTTTCCAATTGATTTCTGGATGTTGCATTTGTAAAAAAACAAACAAACAAGCAATATTAATTTGTTGCAAATATGGGAAAGATTTTATTTTGTTTCTTAAAATGTTTTGTGAAGCGTGATTTTGCAACGTCGAAAACATATATTCCCTGATATTCGTAAAGGCTTGTGCACAATCTCAGATATTGATTCGTTCTGTTCGAAACTTTTACGAATTAGAATTGCATAATTACAAATTTTTATTTTTGAGAGAGATGGCCAGTGATTCTTGATTCAGAATGAATCTTGAATGGGTTCGGCAGTTTCGGCAAAAAGATGGTGCAATTTTTGGGTTCGACGATTTTTTAAGTGCATGCTACAAGTAGTGGTCTCAACGGTTCTCGGTTCTGACAGAACCTAACCGGAACCGAACCGAACTTTTATTACCGGTTCAGTTCGGTTCCGGTTCTAGAACCGGACCGAACCGGGCGGACCGAACTTTTTAACTCAGTTTGTGGACTTGTTTATAAACTTGTCAGCAAAAATAGGTCAGGTAGAATTGTTTTTAATGCAGCTATTCCATCTTATCATAACACTACTGGTTGGGCCGCAACAGCCGGTTCGGTTCCGGGTAGGTTCTCCATTCCTTACCGGTTCGGTTCCAAAAACCGGACCGTTGAGACCACTAGCTACAAGTGACAAGGGTTTTTACATATCTTTATATTTGTAATCAACTACCAACAAAAAACTAACTTTGACCAAAATGGTGTGTAAGTCAGACTTTTGTAGAGCAATAAACTTTGTTATTTTTGTAAATTTATGGGTACTTAAATTTTTGTAAATACAAATTCCAAAAATCTGGATAAATTTGTTATCGTTAATTTTTATGAAATTGATAGAGTTGGCCGTTGTGGGTTATTTGGCAACAGTTCTTTTTACCAAATTTATAAATTGAAGGTTTGTAATTTAATTTGCTTTAGTTGAATTTTGACTAATAAATTTGATTTAGCTTCGACTCTAATTGTGAACAAAAATATCTCATGATTTTTCAAAATAGAGCAGAATAAAAAAATTAACCACTCAATTTACACACTTAGATTGCCGTGAGTAAGCCAAATGTCTCATTTTACCTCACGGTTTTCAATTTCATGCTTAACCGAGCAAAAGTTATGTACGAATTGGGCTCCCTCAAGACCAAACTTTCACCCAGGTCACCGTTTTATGTTCAATTATTTGAATCTGCATAGAATTTGATGTTTCGATTATTAAAAAAATATGTTGCTGGTTGTCAAAACGATACGAGAATTTACTCGAGGAGGAAATCGAACCAGATATCGCCGTCATTTTTTATGCAAGGCTCGTATTTGTAGATCTCAAGGTAAAACATACATATCGTTGCTAACATGTTTTATCTTCATGTTCGTAGTGTGATTTTGTCACCTGATCTGTCATGTCAGGGGCAGAGGTGAAGTCAAATTCATTTTTTTTACCTCTAAAATCGTGCAAAAGACATTGTTTAATACGAAGAGAAAGCAACAAGAGAAAAAAATGTATGGGATTTTTTTTTAATTTTGAATAAAATTGAATTCCTGTAAACAAAGAATATTTTTAAAATTGAGATTAGATTATGATTTGACCAAAACCTACAAATTTACAAGTTAGCCATCATTAAAATCATTGCTAATTCGGAACTTGTCGATTTTGTCAATTCAAAATTTTTAATAACATTTCTCTAACTTATATAACGCAAAAACTTTGAAAGTGTAGTCTCCTATAAAAATCTATATTATAATTTCGAAAAGTCCGTCCCGTGAAATTTTCCGTGACATTCCTGCATTCTGATTGGTTGCCGGCTTCCTGGCTCCACCAATCACAGCACAGATAAGATTTCTGATTTCGGTTATGATTTCGGTTATGGTTACGGTTATGATTTCGGTTATGATTTAGGTTATGATTTTGGTTATGATTTCGGTTATGATTTAGGTTATGATTTAGGTTATGATTTTGGTTATGATTCCGGTTATGATTTAGGTTATGATTTCGGTTATGATTACGGTTATGATTTAGGTTATGATTTAGGTTATGATTTCGGTTATGATTTCGGTTATGATTTCGGTTATGATTTCGGTTATGGTTACGGTTATGATTTCGGTTATGATTTCGGTTATGATTTCGGTTATGATTTCTGTTATGATTTCGGTTATGATTTCGGTTATGATTTTGGTTATGATTCCGGTTATGATTTAGGTTATGATTTCGGTTATGATTTCGGTTATGATTTTGGTTATGATTACGGTTATGATTTAGGTTATGATTTAGGTTATGATTTAGGTTATGATTTCGGTTATGATTTCGGTTATGATTTCGGTTATGGTTACGGTTATGATTTCGGTTATGATTTCGGTTATGATTTCGGTTATGGTTACGGTTATGATTTCGGTTATGATTTCTGTTATGATTTCGGTTATGATTTTGGTTATGATTCCGGTTATGATTTAGGTTATGATTTCGGTTATGATTTCGGTTATGATTTCGGTTATGATTTCGGTTATGGTTACGGTTATGATTTCGGTTATGATTTTGGTTATGATTCCGGTTATGATTTAGGTTATGATTTCGGTTATGATTTCGGTTATCATTTTGGTTATCATTTCGGTTATGATTACGGTTATGATTTCG
The DNA here is from genome assembly GCF_002217175.1 of Folsomia candida. Taxonomy (NCBI): domain Eukaryota; kingdom Metazoa; phylum Arthropoda; class Collembola; order Entomobryomorpha; family Isotomidae; genus Folsomia; species Folsomia candida. The sequence continues at coordinate 3,055,880 of NW_019091207.1, read as the reverse complement.
GTTATGATTTCTGTTTTGATTTCTTTCATTAACAGAAATTGTTATGATTTCTGTGAATACCACTACAGTAACCGATTATTGCGATTATAATCATTATCGATTATAATCACCCAAAAATTCTCCCTGGGAAAAAATAAACCAATGTGATTATAATCGTCAAAAAAATAATCCTCTCCGAGGACGATTATTTGGATTATAATCCTTGATCCAAATGCAATTTTTTAAAGCGTCCGGAAAAAGTAGCCGTTGCTATGATACTATTTAATGAATCCTGCTGGATATTTTAGGCAACATAATCAAAATACAACAATAATCTGGTGCGTTCATGGTATATGATTATAATCGATTGTGATTATAATTGTCCTCACGATTATAATCGGTTACTGTGAATACCACTACTGTGAATACCACTATTGTATTTAATATGAAGTAAGTTTTTCAGCAATAAATATTTCGTGTTATATTAATTTCATATTCATTGACCTTACAACAAGTCAACATTTTTAGCATACTCGATATTACGCCAAATGTGACATGATGCGTCCACCACACGACTTTCACTTTCACTCCTTCCGGATTTTATTTTCTCCCTTTCAGCGGCCGCTGAATCGAGAGTGTGACCTACCCGCTAGCGGGTAGGTCACACTCTCGATTCCATTCCTCCCCAATCTGGGGCTCAATTTCACAGAAATCCGAGATTTTCCGTCAAGTGATGTGACCGAGAGTGATTTCATTTCAACAATTTTTACAATAAATTGTGTTCTGTGGGAGAGAAAGGTCAACATTTTACCGAGATGTGATACATACTTGTAAAGAAATCGAAACCAAATGCTTACATTCCTCAGTTACTTATTTCGTATTCTGGTCAAGTATCTTGGAGAAATGAGGTATTGTTGCCAGGAGGAAATTTGAGACTCCTGTTAGAAATTCTGGTCAATCATCTTCTAAAAATTCAGAGATTTGGCTTCTGATAAGAAAATGTAATTGTATACATAGAGATTAAGTTGGTTAAAAATTAGGTTTGAGACTATAGAATCTGAAGTAGTGAGATATAGATTAATTAATCTTAACAAATTCGTCCAGCAATAACTAACCTATTGTACGTCCATAATTATAACGAGAATCTGTCAATTAGCTATTGTGACGTTAAACTGCCACAATTTTCCTGTGGCCGTTCACGCAGCCACTGGTAAATTGAGAAATTTTGTAGAATAATTTTATATCAAACTTGTACATATATAATATAAAGACGCCCTTGATCTGAGGATGGGTAAATTTACATCTTACAAAAATTTCCAAGCTACTTTTCCAAATATTTACATAAGTATTTGTAAAATTTGTGAAATAATTTTAAAAATTGCTTCGTTTTCAGAGTAAATTGTATAGACTCATTACAAAACTTGTCGTATTTAGTCAGAATTGTTGTTGAATTGTGATGATTATTCATGAATCATGATGGTTGAATTTCAATTTAAAAAGATAATTTGACTTCACAATGTTTGAAATTTGCTACACTTGTTTTTCCATCTGGTCGACTCGAAATGCTTTTCAACCAATAATTTTTACACTTCTGGCAGCCTAGTTTATCAAGTTTTACAAAAAATTCAGTTTTTCGAAATACTTTGGCCTTTCTTGTCAAGAAATCGTGCTAAAATTTGTTATTTCACTTTCGAAAGATAGAAATCTCATTTTATAAAAGAGCCTCGTGTTAATTTTAAATGCAGAAAAGTCAGTTTATTTTGCACCTTTAAAAATCTGGTAGAGTCAGATATATACTCCGTGCTGGTATAGATTTGGTAATAATTTTGGTAACAGTTGAGTTGCAAATAGAATAGTGTCAATTAGGTGCTGGGAATAAAATAAAAATAAAAAAGTGAATTACAACCAAATAATGAGCTATCATTGCCTATTTGATTTAGATTTTTTTGTACTTTTTTCGATAACTTTTTCTATTTCCGAGTGAATCGTTATTTGTGGAATGTAATTAACTTCTGATTCTCTTATTTCCCACTCGTTCAGAGAATCTGAAAATCCTTACGTAGAACAATAGAAAAATGTCCTTATTTGTTTCCAATTTTAACCTGTACGAGTGACATGGCATCGGATCGTGCCCGATACAATAGCATTTTTCCCTTAAATGCATGTACTCTCCGGCAATTGGTATTCAATCATTACCGACCGGATTTCATGACTTGGCCGACACGGTAATAACTAATATTACCGTATAATAATAAAGATACCGTTGTGGTAGTAATGAAAATTTACTACACGGAAACAAACCATTACCAATCCGGTAGGAAGTTACTACAAATCAATACCGGTGCGAAGCATATATGTGACTCTACCCAATTTTTTTACTGTATACTATTGATGAAAGTCTTATTTGCAGTGGGAAATGTTGCCGTTCGTAGATTCTCCCCACCTCTGCCCCTCCTTTGGGGGCTAGTGATGAGATAACAGTCTCTTTCAGTTACTACCTCTAAAAATGCATCGATAGCTCAGTTGTTTGACGATCCTACTTTAAACCTTAGCGGCGTGGGTTGGATCCCCAGTGTACTCAATTTTATTTTTGATCATTTTTTGCACTTTTTAAATTTGAAAATTTTGGATTTCTTGTTTTTGTTTTTCGCAATTGCTTGAGCAATATGTAATAACCTATAATAGAAATAAAAAGTTCAAAAAAATGATCAAAACTAAAATTGAGCAGACTGGGGATCGACCCCATGCCACCACGGTTTAAGGTTGGATCGTCAAACAACCGAGCTATGCATACACTTTTAGAGGTAGTAAGTGAAAGAGACTGTTATCTCATCACTAGCCCCCAAAAGAGGGGCAGAGGTGGGGAGAATCTACGAATGGCAACATTTCCCACTGCAAATAAGACTTTCATCAATAGTAAGCTTAATATATCGCCTTCTGAAGGTGACAAAGAAATTATAATTGTCTTGCAAAAATTACAATTTTAACCCGTAACTCACAAGGGACACTCACGACCTGTCGTTTGAGTCCAGGGTACCCACCATGCTTTTTACAATCTACTAGGACCCAGATGAAGGATTCATTCATATTTCCGTGTAAAACTCATATTTGGCGCCGTGCCGTGGCGCCAAACTTAAAAATTTGCATTTTCGACCAATTTCAAACCCCCATAACTTTAGCAGATTATGTCGGATTTTCAAAATTTTATGCTTAAAATGATCACAAAAGTCCAAATTTATGAGAAAAAAATAAAATAAAAAATTCTAATTTTTGAAATATTTTTAGCATTTTTCCGACGAACCCTCATTTCTAAGAAAATTACGAAATTTTGCGAAAATTTAAAAGCTAAAATGTTGGAAAAAATTTCATGGGACCCGAAAGTTGAACTCCTTGTCATGATTTTTGCAAAAAATTTTGAAAATCCGCCCAGGATTTCAAAAGTTATGGCGGTTTCAAAAATAAAAACATTGAAATTTGGCGAATTTAGCGGCGCCAAATATGAGTTTTACACGGAAATAAGAATGAATCCTTCATCTGGGGTCCTAGTAGATTCTAAAAAACATAGTGGGTAGCCTGGACTCAAACGACAGGTCATAAGTGTTCCTTGTCAGTAGAATTAAATTACACGGGATTTCGAAGACTTCTTTAAATTTTCCTGATACCCATATGTCTAATTCTATCAAGCCAACATATTGGCAACAGCATACAAACATGCCATTGTCTTCTCGAATAGAGCAATCGACATGACATAGAATTTGACACTCTCCAATTTTTTTTACATACACTACGAAACTTTAATTTTCTCCATGTTCAAAAAACTAATGACAAAAATCAATTTGCTAGCTTTTGTAACACATGTTAAACTTGTTTCAAAATTCAATGTTTGCCTGTGTAACAATTATTTATTATTATTAAATGTATTATTACACGTATTTTGTAAGATTTGGACACCATTTGTGTCCATATTTGTATGTAATAATTAAAAAATTGTAACAGATGTAATATTAATGAGGACTAAAGAAGCTGATCTTTACAATATAATACATATTTTAAAATAATTACAAATCAATAATTAGGGTTTTTAAGATACTAACCATTTTCTACAGTGGAACTCTTCTAATTTAACCTTTTTGAGAAATATTATCTAGCGTCTTACCTATACAATTTTTTTAAAGATTGCCTATCCGTTTTAGACAGATAAAGCCGCCAATAAGGAAAATTATAGGTTATTTATAAATATTCCTAGAGATAGGTTGGATAGGGTTTTGCCATAATATTTCTGTTCAAGTTTATTTCATTTCTGGCTGGGGATATGGTTACACTTTCACTGCCACTTTACTCTGCCTGAGTTTCCGAGAAAGTGCAAATAAGCAGGTGTTCCAATAATTTTCGCCACTTCATCAAAATCAATGAGCAACATCCGGCATTTTCATTATCATTTCATTCACACCTCAGTCTCCTTACAACTCTTGGCAAACGATACATACTTACTTGTGTTAAATTCCTGAAATTTTATACATTTTAATAAGCCATTCTTCTCACTTACTACAAATATTGCATCAATTCTTATCTTCAAGCCTACTTAAGCAATTCTTTTGTCAGGATTTGTCTCCGGAACGAACAGTAATTCTGGTTAAACTTGTACAATTACAAAATATTTCGTGATACATGTCCTCAACTTTCACTACGGGTACTTATGTCTCATTTAGAAAATTTTCGAAGCTCAAAGAATGTATGTGGTGAAGGGATTCATAAAATATGATTTTACAAATCTCACAAATCTCGCAAAGCTATTTTTACTTGTAAGAACGCCGATTTTGATGTTGTTTCCATGAATTTCTGTACTTTCTCTATCTAAAGATGAGTTTGCTAAATAATTTTGCGAAATAAAAACATGCCCAGTTACTGAATAATTTTGCTTAAAAAAATCTAAATCTTTCCTACCCAAAGTTTCGAGAAATTTCACAAAACTTGACAAGTTGTGTTGCTGTTGCTATGCTCAATTTGAGAGATGTGCAAATATACAAAGGTTAACGATAATGTGCTCACTATTTCTCGGGATCTTGGTAAAATACGTAAAGTTGACAAAAGCATCTTCATATAGCTTGTTAATCGTCGGCCACTTCAACCAAACCCAAATCTGAGCAGAAGCTGAACGCTTTAATGACGAAGGATACAAAGCCTTGTTGCAAAAGAAAGTTTAGCGTCACAATAAGTCCAAAGTTGAGGGTTGTACAGCTCAAAAGTAAAAGTAAGACTTTCTTGCCAACTTTTCCCTCATTTCCGACTTCACAGCACATCCAGAAGTGTCATTACTGTGAAAAAAACTTTTCACCTTCTTCGTATTATTAAATTCTTCCTGCTCAAATATAATTGAAGCGTTCCTTGTGCCAACGGAATTCAAGGACGAAATTGTAAAAAAATGAAGGATTTAATTCCTTTGTGTTCACAGGTGATTGATTTTTTAAGCGTGCCAAATCATAAAAACCGAACAATTTCAGGAATCAATGAATTTTCCGCAATTTGTGGGCAGAGGTAGAATTTTTGTATTTAGCGTAAACCTAACTTAATATATTCAATAGAACAAATATATCACAAATTGTGTGATTTATAAGATTCAAATATATCAAATCTGCGCAAACCAATGTGTCCTACAAATTTTCCATCGTTTCAATAATGACGTATCAGTATTACTAAATTAAGAAAGTGTGGAAATTATATCAGAACACTAAATTAATAGAATAAATCAATTTTGTTTTAAGAAATGAATCTATTGATTAATGGAGAATGAGATTTTTCATGAATCCAAATATTTTGTGTTCTATTGTAAAAAAAACCTCAAATTATTGTCATGTTTTTGCCATAGTGTGAAAAATGATCTCGGTGAAAGCAAAATATGTTCGGTCTCCAAGTCTGGACATGAACTGTGAGTGCAACGTCTCCGCTTATAATTTATTGCTGTCGACAAAAATCTCCTCTCACTGTTAACCTGTCACCTTCGTCGGTGGGCTTAAAATCCTCCCACAACAAGACACCCACCTCGCTTTCTCTTGTCTCGCCGTCGTGTCCCTCTGAATTCTTAGCAGACATTATTATTTGCCATAATTACACAAGTTTCTCTTATCTGCATTAAAGCTTGAAAAATTAAATGGAAAATTTCAAAATATTTTTTAGTAATTTCGGAAATGTTAATAAATCTGGAAATATTATTTTGTACCGATATTTAAAAACTTGTGTAGCTGTATTTTTGTAGCCAAGCACTTATTGGGCTCACTTTCTCTGGTCCGCCTGTCTTACGAATTCGTTTAGCTGAAATTATCATTTGGCATAATTACACAACTTTCTCCAGGATTATGTACATAAAAGCTTGACAATTAAATAAAAGGGAAAATTTCAGAATTTTGTTAGAAATTTCGGAAATTTTAGGAAATCTGCAAATATTATTTTGTAGGGGTATTAAAAAAAATTGTCATTTTTTCCCACTTACAAAATATTGACCTCACTTTCTCTTGTCTCCGTCGTGATTTTCTCTTGATTGCAGAAAATTGTGGACGCCTCAAAATTTCAGATGTTATTAATTTCATAACTTCGAAAATTGTAAAAAAAAATCAAGAAATTAGATTTTATGTTGTAGTTTATTTGTGAAGTCTCAGATTTCCCGAACTACGTAATTTATTAAATTTTAGTAAATCTGCTAATTAAATCGATTTCATTCTGTGTTAAATATTTTAAACTTTCCTAGTCTCATATTCCCCCATGTTTACAAATAGTGTATGGCATTCCTCTATAGGGTCAGACCCATTAAGCTCTCACCGAACAAAGAAACACGATCTGGGTGTTCGATATCTGATAAAATTTGATTTATGGGAGCATTTTAGGAATCAATTATTGTCACACTTGACTCTGAACGATGTGGGTCGCAATCGAGTCAAACTTGTAACCTCGAATATATTAGTTTTTATGAGACGGAACCTTTAAATTGCGTTCAGTCGACAATAATGGATGAGTGTAAATACGTATAAAATGCTGGCAACTCGGGTTCACTGGGACGAATAGTGTCAAATTTTCAGGATAATTTTCACCACAAAGTTAAAAGTAAATATAAATTTATCAAAGCTCGAGAAATGTCTTGAGGCAAGAATAACTGGAGAATTTTGTTTAGAAAATGTAGCTGAAATTTGAGTTTCTTTCCCATCTTATGCAAATACCATTTTAACCCAAATATTATAATGGGGGTATTCATTACGAGTTATTATTGCTCGCAAAAAAAATTCACAAAAGGCGAAGGTAAAAATTCATTGGCAAACTTGCATACTTTGAAGGCTAGTATTTAGTTCACCATTAAGTTTTTTCAAGATTATGTTGCAATGCGAAACGCGTAATGAATACCCCCATTGTTTATTTTGTCGTGTGTATAACTGTTTATTAGGAAAACGTTCTCGTCAAATTTTTTGATTGAATTTGACGTTGTTAATTAATTTACACATTTTCAATTATTTTACATTAACCGGCAGATTTCTCTTGATGATTATTAGGTGCATAATAATTATATGTAGAACTAGTGTAGAAGCCCGTCAATTGACGTGCAAAATAGGCCCGTCGATAAGCCCGTTACCCCAACATTAGTGAAGTTAGCCTCTCCTGTTCTCTCTGCAGAGTGGAGAGAGAAAGGGAGAGGCTAACTTCTCAAAAAAGCCACCGACCCAGCAGCGATACACTCACCTGCTTTATATAGTTTAGATTTAATTGGCCAGCTATGCAACAAACCAATAATCTGACAAACTTAATCCTTCTGATTTGGCAGTTGAGTTGCAATTTTTCTAATAGTTCAAACTCGTACTTTTTAGTTTAAACCCTGTCTACACTTTCTCCATGAGTTTTGAGAACGACGATAAACCGACTACCCGTCGGAGTTTTCTCTTCAAAATGTGAATGTTGAGGAGTGAATTAATAGTCCTGGGACAAAGTTGAAGTCACAAATATAACTTTTTAGACAATTTATTATGATTCAATTAAAATCACTTTTACAAAGAAATTAAAGTTTTAACTAAATCAACAATTATAGAGAAAACACCAAAAAGTGTGTCTACTCTGCCAAATCTTGAGAAGAAGTTTGCTCTTTTTTAGAAGAAGGGAAAAAACACGCATTGTCTAATTGCCACTTAAAATACCTACGCGGCGCTCTCAACTCATTCTCGACTACGTAGCCTACTCTATTTCCAACAATGAGTTTAGTAGCCATTAATTAAACAGGTTTTTATTATACAGGTTTTTATTGGGTCTACAAATTAAAATTGCGTACAAACTTAAAACGACTTAAGATGAGACAAGCTTTAAACTTCACGAAGCCTACAAAAATATTTTTGAACGTTTTCGCAATCGCGATGAATTCGTGATTTTTCGAGATTGACAGACAAGTTGACAATTTCGAATTTGACAAATTTTCATAAATGTCATAATTACCAATAAAAATAAATGTCTGACATTTATGACATTTATGACATGCCAAAATGTCATGACAAATTGATAATGTAAAACTCTAGTATGCACACACTTAACGAACTTTTCGGTTGCGATTCAACTATATCGTGTAGAAATATATAGCGAGCAATAAATTAATATTCCCATAAACTTCGACCAATATCACATTTAAGTAAGTTGCAATTTTTTATAAATAATGGTCACATTTTATTGTTTGACTCGGGCTGCGAAAAATATGAAAAAAATTGTATAAAATATATGCATGAATTATATTAAATCGAACGAATTTTTAATCACAAATTTATCAATTTAAACGCCAATCATAAAAAAACACGAAATTAGCAACGTCAAAATTAAAATAGATCTTCTTATCTGGATTCAATAAAATAATTTTTTTAATTATTCAGACTTATTTCAATTACAATTCAGTAATCTATGGATCTCCTTCATTTTCGACTTGGTCCAGGTCCTGGTTTGCATCATTGCGTTTCGAAAAGTCCCTCAAAAGATCTAGTAAAATTATTAATTAGCTTACTCGCGACGACAACGATGACATATGTACATATTTTAAAAATCTCGCCAATAGATTAGCACAAATTGCCATGCTTTGAAAAATTTAGCAAATCTTGATTAATATTTCAAATTTTGATAAATGATGTAAATTTTGTGAAATTTTGCAAGAAAATCATGAAATTCTCGTAAGCAACACACTATTGGAAATATATAGTACTACTTATATTACTAAAATAATACCACGCCGTTTTCATTCATACATGACTTATCAAAGTGGTTGACAAGTAGGGTATTCCGACCCCAGGGTTTACTGGGTTGGGGTTTTGGGGTTTTACTGGGTTTTACTAGGTCGCAAATCGGGTTTAAACCCAGCGGGTTTTACTATGTTAAAGGGTTTTACTGGGGTTTTACTGGGTTTTATCTAAAATTCAAATAGATAAATGAATAGAATCAATTTGCTAGTACTTATTTAACTCGAATTATGTACTCTGATTAATATTCTGTGAATTTCTATATTTATTTCAAGTTTGCATTTATGATCCAGAAATCCCAATTTACAGCTTCACTTGGAGCTTGATCATGTGTTAATTAGTGTTTTTTTGGGTATTCCTGGCATTTTGCATTAAGTTTTACAGTAAATCTTGAAAAAATACATTAATTTAACAAATTAGTGTAACATTGCAATTTTTTACAGTTCACCCCAAACATTGAGTAAAACCTAGTAAAACCCCAAAACCCAGTAAAACCCAGTAAAACCCAATAAAACCCAGTAAAACCCTGGGGTAGTTGTTTTCGAGGTAAAACCCCGGGTTTTTCCTAACCCTGTTGACAAGTAATACCGTGAGGTAATAGGTCAAAGTTTAAAGTTTTGCCATATATATAGCAAACTTTAGGAACATCTCTGTAATTTTAATGCCAAGCGGTAACAACTTTACTACACGAGAGAGTAATACCCACGTGACTATACCAGAATCTGGTAACCAGATTTCCAACAGTGTATGAATTTTAATTTTTTTGCAAAATTATTATCAAAATTATTTCACGAAATGAAACAGCACCGTGATTTCGCTCAATCTTTTAAAAAATGTGTGCCTGTATATATTAAAATATAACTTTTGCAAAATTATATTATTTTACAAAATGAAATTTTCTCATGATTTGCCTCAATCTTGACGATATTTGTAAACTTTACATAAAAATGTATGTCCGTACCTGCAGCACTTGGAAGATTTTCTCTCTCCAAAATTTGAATAAGATTTTCCACCGTTGCGATCTCGCCGCTTTTGCGACCTAGCCACGATTCTAGCATCCATTTTGCAACATCGTACATCGTCGCGTTGCAATTGATGACTTTGTTGTTCATGGAGTACAAGTCCCGAGCCGGTATTCCTAACGCGTCGCTCACTTGTTCCCAATTGTTGAGAAAATCCTTATCTTCAATGAGCACTTTGGCGTATTTTATTATATTAACTGGTTCCCCCATTAGTATTATTTTGCTAAACTATGAAATTGTAAATATGTACGTAATTTGGCTCTGTTGATGCATACACTCTTATAAATCGAGTATTGCAATAATACCAAGCGATATTCGTATATTTATGACTCTACCAAAGTGGTATTGACATGTAATACCGTGTAGTAATAGCTGAGTATTAAGGTTTTGGTAGCAATTTTTTCTGGACAGGAATTACTTTAATACCAATACCAATACAATAATATCAATACCTGCCTGACTATACCAGATTGTTAACAGTGTCTGCGGAGATGGTGAAATGAAATAAATGTGGAGGATAGATAAGACCTTTTATTGGTCAGGCAGAGGATGTTTTTTTGAGCTGAATGTTATCCAAGTGATAATACAGATTTGATAACATGAGTCAGTTTAAGCTAGCGTAAGTAATGCCATAGGATAAGTGTAAGACGCGCTTTGATGCAATCTGGTGTTTTTTAAATTGTATGACATATGTTTAAACAAGTGCCGTGAATTCGTGCTTAATTTGGTGACGAATGGATGTGACGAAGTTTGTGCTGCTTTGTCAGGCAGGATGTTTGAGTTGAATGTTATTCAAGTGATTTGATAACGTGACGATTCATATTTATATGAGTGTCTTATCTAGTGCCATAAAATATTAGATAAGTTGCCGTGCTAATCGCTTTTATTAACAAGTCGACGCGGCATTAACAACATCCCGAGTGGTTAACAAAACTTTGCATTAATTTCAAAATTTCTAATTGGCTACAGGACGTATCAGGCATTAGTTGTAATGTTAAACAGAAATTCATTATTCATATTATAATTTGGATTTCGTTCAAATTTGTTTTTCAAATGTGTTCTAACTGCGCTCTCCAAATTTAAGGCCACAATAACAAACGTCGAAGAGTTACATACATGCATATTTACATAATTTCCAATTAGTAACAACATTACTAGTTCGTTTAAAAAATTCGGAATAAATAACGGATTCTATCTAAACCTTTAGCTCGATGATTAGACCTATGGGTTACCTTACCATGCAAACCAAAATTCCATAATTCGATCGTGGATAAACTAATACGGAATATGCAATTATTTTGCAAAGTTCAATATATCGGAAAATTGGGGTCCGAAGTCGAGGCAGCGGCCAAATTCTGGTCCAAAATAATTTTTAAAATTATTTGGAGCCATTCTAAAGCAAAGGTTTGGTCAAAACTTTAATTTCTCAAAATTAGCAAAAAATTCGCACATTTTGGCTCAAATCTCGAAAACTGCTGGAGGACCACCCCAATTTTATTACGGATTTTTGATCTACTAAATATTACGCAACTTTTAAGCCATCTAACTCGAAAATCGTTAGAGCGCGAAAAAATCACTATTTCATTGTATATATCTATCTTAATTATTACATTTCATTATTAATTAAATAATACATTAATCTTGATAATGTTATACTTGAGGATTTTTTAATGCAAAATGCATATTATTTCCCGAAAGTAATTAATTATTAGGAAAACGGATCAACTTCAGCGATAGACTGAATCCTATCTTTCGAATGTTTCTTAGTAAGACCAATAATTGCATCTTTCAAACGTGGAAAGATATCATTATCTTGTACAACATTTTCATCCCTGTCATTAACCAACTCATCAAAAAGCGTATATCGTTCTTTCAATGGAATTAATTCAAAAACTTCCCACAAAATTAAACCCAATGAGAACAAATCCGCTCTTTGGCTGTATCTTGCTGACGGATCGTGTTCCCCCCCAACTTCCGGGGCTCGATACAGGTGTGACCCAACACCTGCACTTTTTGATCCTGATCCTTCCCCTTCGAAGGGTCGGGATAGACCAAAATCACCAATTTTTACTGGCAGGACGAAACCGTCACCGTTCGAAAATAAGACGTTGTCCGGCTTAAGGTCGCGATGAATGACGCTTTTTTCTTCGTGAAGATATCTTAATCCGTTGATAAGCCCTTCGCCAATTTGGCGGCGGAAGGTGAAATCCGCATCAGTATTTTGCGTGGTTGCAGATTCCAGCCATTTTTTCAAGGAAGGCCCACAAAGTTGCATTGTGATGCGAATTATGGGGAAATTTCGCTCCACTTTGGGTCCAAATGTGTGGTATGTCAGTCTATCGAATACGGTGCCGTGTTCGGACTCGGGTAGAGAATTTTTGTACCATTCGAGAATGTTGATACGGACGGGAATTACTTCAATGGTGTGGAGATGAACAACGTTGGGATGATCCATGTCAAGCATGTTGCCTTCTCGTTCAAATTCTTGAAGGGTTGTGGGGTTGTTATCATTTTGGGCAGAGTTAGAACTGGCCAAGAAGAGTTTGTGGGCGGAAAGGGGCTTCTCGGGGTGAGCGACTTGGAAGACGAAGCCGAAACAGCCGGCACCAAGGATCTTCTCGATGGTGAGATGTTGCATGTACTGCTCAGCCATTGCTTTCTGAGGGAGAAAAGGGACAAAATTATATAAACTCTTAAAAATCCGGTATTAAAATAATACCAAGCGCTATTCATATATTTATGACTTTACGAAAGTGGTATTGATAAGTAATTCTGTGTAGTAATAGCCCAGTATTAAAGTTTTACCATATCGGTAGGAAATGGGTAGAAACCGGTATAATTTTAATACCAAGCGGTACAACTTTAATACCGAGAAATCAATTCCTGCGTGACTATGCCAGATTTCTAACAGCATAAACTAAGAAAAAATAATTTATATACCGGTAGGAATTCCGGGAAACGTTAAAGCGGTGAAAGAACTGTGAAACGAAATTTATGCAAAATTCAACGTTGATGTGTGAAATGAGATGGATTAACTGGAAATGAACCCAGTGCGATGAATCAAAGGTTCATCAACGGGTGCGTTGGTGATGATAAGTGGAAATTCGCAGGAAAGAATGGCTCATCGATAAGGGGATAAGCTTACATATATTTATGTATCTGTCACCTGATAAAATATCGTGCGGGTGATAATTATTAAAAATTGTGAGTCGAGTTATGTAATAAATGCATGGGATTCGATGTGACGAGAACGATTGTATTTTTATCTTAAAAATACAATGTTTATGCAGTAAAAATTTGAAAAACTGATATTTCTTACATTTCTTTGTGTGAAATTGCATGAACACATTTTGGATACGTTTCGTTATTCCTAGATCTGAAATTATTTAGTAAATAAAAACCTGAAAATTGGTACGTATATACTGTGAAAACGTTGTTTTCGATGAAAGTAGGGACAATTTTTTTTAGATATTTGGAAAAGAGTGCAATTTGTAAACTTTTCGTAATTTTGGAACAAATTTTACCCAATCTTACTCACTCGCTCAGTTATCTTCTGTTAATATTATCTGTCGAGTAATTTTCTTTCGTCCACTAAAAATATCAGCAGGAATACTGAGGCGTACTCAAGATAATATGTTATTTACAATATGTACATTTAGCAAATTTGCGAAGCTCAAAAAATTTATTTTGCAAATCTCGCAAAGAAACTTGTAAAAACACCTATTTTGATATGGTTTCTGTAATTTTTCTTGCTGGTGATGGTGAGAATGAAGTTGAGAAATTATTTTGCCAAATAAAAACATGCCCATAGTTGCTCGATAAATTTGCGAAAAAATTCTCACCGTTTTCCAACAAAAGTTTAGTGAAGTCTTGCAAATTTGCAAAACTTCGCAGGTTATCCTTAATTAATTTGCCAAGGTTAATGTGAGTATTCTCATAGTAGATATTTCTGAAAATGTTGTATTATCTGATAAATGGTGTTACATACATATGTAAGTGACACTGAAAAATGGAGCAATACTTATAAATTGCACTCTGCCTCATGAAAACTGCTCGTTCGGATGAATAGATTCACCAAAATGTAAACACTTAATATTTCTGCTCAGGTTTATTTTATTTTTGGCTTTAGGCCAACTTTCACTTTCACTTTGTCCCATTTTGACGGAGAAAGTAAGTTATGAATAATACTCTCTAAGCCTTGCAGTTAACCAGGTGTTCGGCAATTTGTCGCGAAAAATATTAAGGGGATTCACGCAGGGGTTTGGTAGAATTGTAAAATCCATAAATTTTATAACCTTACAAGCTTTCTCAAAATTTTACAAATATTTCTGAGGAAAATTAGCTTACAAAAGTTTTTATAAGTTTTCTCAGATCAAGGGTGTCTCTTTATTTTGTAAAAGCATGTAAAATTATTTTACAAAACTTACCGAATTTACGAGTTACCATTGAATTGCCTCAATATTCATAATTTCAAACTAGATTGCTAGATTTGAATACTTTCAAACCTTTTAAAATTATTGTGCAAGTTTTCTTCCAAACTTACAACGTGAAGATGGAAAAATGTGTATTAGCTTTGATAATCCATGTAATCCAGATTTAGAGATTTTTTGTTCAAATTTATAAAAATTTGTAAAAATACATCTATAAAAGTTTGTAAAATAAATTTATAAAAATTTGTAAAAATACATCTATAAAAGTTTGTAAAAATAAATTTATAAAAATTTGTTAAATTCGAATTTTATCATCAGAAATACATGTTGAATTTCGATGCCATTTACAAACTGTTAGACATAAATGATTTAAATATTATTTATAGATTGGAGCAAATGGTACGGACTTCAAAATAAGTACTTATGTAGGTACGTATTAGTTAGTTTTTTTAAATTCCGATAGGGACACTTATGTACGGCGCTTGGTCGTTTAGCTTTTTCGAACTAAATTTATGTATTATGATTTCATTGAAAGAACAATAATAAAGATAAATGTATACATATTAGTTGGGTCATTTTAAATCTACTCATTTTTTTATAAATATAATATTGCTTATATAGATCCGTGTCGAACCTATGACCCAACAATGGAATGCAGAATGCGGTTTGACATATAAAAAGTTGTGAATAAACTCCGGAAAATACATATTTTCTTCTCAGTTTATTCATATTTTTGGCTCTAGATCAACTTTCACTGCTTTCATTTGTCCCATTGTGACAGAGAAAGTGAAAACGAGCCACAACAATTTTCACCACTCCATCAAAATCAACCAGCAACATCTGGCACTTTCATCAATACATCCGCATCGTCTCGTCCCATGAAGGGTTCGGAAAACCCCGGGGTTTTTGTAGAAAAACCCAACCCCGTGGGTTTTTCCGGGGTTTTTGGGGTTTTTGTGGGTTTTTGGGTTTTTGTGGGTTTTTGTGGGTTTTTGTAGATTTTGGGGCAGGTTGAACCAGAATTCCTAAAATTATTTATTAGAGAAAAACTAATTTAATATACGATTTTAACATGAAATTTTAACCGTTATCATTGATTTGGACTATTACATCGAAAATTCATGTTTGACATGTAAACCTGGAAATATGCAATGATACTTGGAAATTCAAGTCGCAAATGAAAATTCTCAAAATTTCAAGATGAGGCAGAAAAGTTAATTAGCAATGATCTACGTTGTAGTTTAAGGGATTTTGTTTCAATCTGCCTCAAAATCTTACAAAAACCCCGGAAAAACCCACAAAAACCCACAAAAACCCGCAAAAACCCCAAAAACCCCAACCCACAAAAACCCGGGGTAGCGAACCCTGGTCCCATGTGACGAATACAATTTCTAAATTCGCACATTTACAGAATATGAGAAATATGTATTTCTGTTGAGGAAATTATGCGACTATGTAAATATGTTACCTCATCGTTACATCACCTAATAGTGGTAAAATTAACACCAGCCTGTGCCAGTTTGTCACCATTCGGACAAGATTTATCACCATTCGATGAAAAACATTATCACCATTTGGTGAAATCACATATGCTAACCGTTCGGTGACGATTAACACCGGGTCTGTGCAACTGATATCATACGCCTGGGCTAGTTTCATCCATGCTTTGAATTTTTCTCTCCGTGAAAGCGAAGTGATTTAGTTGTGCGGCATTTTATTTGCGATGGGAAACCACATTCTTGCTCACAATTATTTCCCTCAAAATTGTGAACTTTCACGTCGTAATATTAAATATAAGATTAAGGCAATGATTGACAGTGCTGAAAAGATTCTTAGAAGCGGTTCATGCACTTATACAAATTCTCGGAGGGTTCATTATACTTTTATATTCTTCAAACTGAATATATGTTTTACCAAATCTGCATTCCTTCGTAATTCTTTACGTGTTGATTAATAAAAATATAATCCTAAATAAGTGTTTTATTAAATAATTTGTACATCATTTATGAGCCGTTACGACGACACCATTAGTATTTACATAGTCTGTTAGTAGTAACCTGTTTAATTTGCTATCTGCTATTGAATCTGAAATTCTTAATTTCGGCTCAAACTTAAAACAAAATTGTTAAGCGAGAATATGCTGATAGAAAATATTAGATAACGTTTATCTATGTATAGCTTGTTATTCCCTTTCATCCGTGTATCTAGAAAGTACTAGGAATACACTCTAAAAGAGTGTATTCCTGCTCAGTGTCATTTTTGGTAGAAAGTAATGCAGATTTATTCCTAATCTATTAGATTATGCAATATTTTCAAATACATAACTTACAAATTTTCAAAACTTAAACGCTGTTACTGCTCAATGCCTTGCAGCTTCCACGGGCCAGTATACACGATACGTGAACGATGATGCTCATTATATCCAGAGCAGGTGCACTGTGTGCGGATCATCAAAAAACGGACAAATTATTTTTGGGTTCGAATCCCAGTCGGGGTTTTGGTTTGCATTTTTGTAGACATTTTAAGGGTGGAGGGTTCAGAAGCCACAATCCCTTTGACATATGATGACCTGGTGACTGTGAGGACGGGACGAAAAGTCCAAAAATTGTATATTTCTCACTTTTCGTCCCGTCCTCACGGTCACCAGGTCATCATATGTCAAAGGGATTGTGGCTTCTGAACCCTCCACCCTTAAAATGTCTACAAAAATGCAAACCAAAATAACGCCCCGACTGGGATTCGAACCCAAAAATAATTTGTCCGTTTTTTTGATGATCCGCGCACAGTGCACCTGCTCTGGATATAGTGAGCATCATCGTTCACGTATCGTATATACTTGCCCGTGGAAGCTGCAAGGCATTGAGCAGTATATTTTTCAGTTTTCTGTTAATTATAAATCAATTTCCCTGATTCAAGAAAAGTCTGGTATCTGTCTTTCGAAAGTTACGATAAAATTCTTAGGAAAATATAAAAGCGGAATAAAAGTTTTACAGAATAATATTTTTTATCAATGACCAGAAACAAAAGTACAAAAATTTCATGGAACTTCGAAATCATAATCTTCAACACAGAAATTGTAGGTATTTGAAACGAATAAAAATGTCAGATGATGGATGAATTTTCCAAGATCGCATCAGGCTGACTTTCTCTCTCTCTCTTTCTTTCAACATTGTCCTGAAACAATTTCACTTTCACTCCAGCAAACTTTCCCCCTTTCCCACTTTACTTTTTCTCGATTTGCGGACATTCAATTGCACACTTGATTGATATACATCGAGACAAGAGTCCACACCAGTCGACGTATGTATGCATGCCTGAGAGAGTATGGGATTTGGCCTTATCGGCCCGGAGTGCCGTGATAACAAAAGAAACAATTCGCCCAACGCGTGGATCAGTACACTATTTAAAATTAGTGCAAGTTAAGAGAGCCTCTCGTGTTCTTCTCCACTCATTATTTAAAAGGAGGAGATATTTAAATGAGATATGTGATATTTAAAGACAAATAACAGTATTGTTATAAAACGATAATTAACCAAATTTTTGTAAAATTAGTCTTCGTTTGACAAACAGAAACCTGTAAAAAAATCGGTCAGATTCGTGTCACCATTTACAAAAAAAAATAACAAAAATTTTATGAATATGCGTTACAAACATCTGACTTCATTGAAAAAAACTACAAATTCAAGAAAAAACAATCATAAATACCTTTCGAATCTAATACTTATTATTCATACTAAAATCCGTAACTTTTTGTAATTGACGTCATTACCATCCAACAAAATTTTGATATTAATATCAGTACAATTATGCAAGAAATTATACACACGTTCTGCGTATGTAAATAATAAATGGGGAAGAAATAAGGCTCTCACAACTATCACTAGTACGAAATTTAATGTGGTCTGAAGAGTCTATTCTGCAGAATAGACTCTTCGGTGAGAGCCTTATTTCTTCCCCATTTATTATTTACATAATTTGCAGAACGTATGTATAATTTCTTGCATAATTGTACTGATATTAATATCAAAATTTTGTTGGATGATAATGACGTCAATTACAAAAAGTTACGGATTTTAGTATGAATAATAAGTCTTAGGAGGAGAGCTTCACCACCTGCCCCTCTCAGATCTTGATGTGCTTTGCATATGTGGTAGGGTCCTATGAGTGTACTATAACCCTAAAGTGGTTTGACTCCATGGCCACATTTGCGCCCGCCACACCCACTCAAAGGGATGAAAACCACAAAAGTTACCAACTTCAAAAATCCACCAAAAATCCAATTTTGATCGGATTTTGATAAAATTTTCATTTTTGTAATCCCAGATACTTGCTTGATCATATCCAGTAGCAATCTCAAATTTTTTGAAATTTTCGAAATTTTCGGGCATTTTCGGGGTGATGAATTATTCGAGAAAATTCAAAATTTCAAAAAAGTTGAGATTGCTACTGGATATGATCAAGCAAGTATCTGGGATTACAAAAATGTAAATTTTACCAAAATCCGAGCAAAATTGGATTTTTGGCGAGGGTTTGAACAAGTGAAAACAGGGCTTTTTTCGTGTTTTTGGCGCCTTTGAGTGGGTGTGGCGGGCGTAACTGTGGCCATGGAGTCAAACCAGTTCAGGGTTTTAGTACACTCATAGGACACTACCACATATCCAAAGCACATCAAGATCTGAGAGGGGCAGGTGGTGAAGCTCCCCTCCTTAGATTCGACGGGCATTTATGATTGTTTTTTCTTGAATTTTTAGTTTTTTTTTCAGTGAAGTCAGATGTTCGTAACGCATATTCATAAAATTTTGTTAGTTTTTTTTGTAAATGGTGGCACGAATCTGACCGATTTTTTTTACAGGTTTAGCCTACATTAAGCAAATTGAGGATCATAGCCAGGTGTCGAATAACAATAGAAATTTACGTTGTGCACCACGAAACAAAACGATTGCATGTTTACGGGCAATAATTTACCTCGAGATTCTAGTTACACGCTGCTTTATGACGTTCTTATTTTAAGAAACTTATTCTCGCCCACTTGACATAAACGAGTGTAGTGCACAAAGTCCAGTGCAAACTTGACTCTTGGTTGCACTTTTTGTTTTGTTGCTCCCGAAAGTTTGAGGAAAACAAAATAACAGTTGCAATTTAAGGTTAAGTTTGTTACTAACATTGCATGTAATTACTGTAAATTTTATAAGTTGATTTACACAATTAGAGTGAATGGAACTTAAAGTATGTCATTCATTTATGAAGATTGGGCAGGTATATTTTTGTCAAATATTGTGACTTTAAAATTTATTTAAGCATGTTTTTACAAAGTTATCAAGCATTGCGTCAAGCAATGAAATTGTAGCTGATGTAAATTACCGCTGTATAAAGAATTACAGGTTTTTTTATCTAAAAATAAAATTATTTTATTTCTTCGAATGAGTTCGATGCCACAAACGAAAAATTGAATTTGTTGAGTAGTGCATACTTATTTGAATAGATATACGGTGGTTAGCTTGGAGGCTTAAAAACCAAGATTTTGAAATTTTGAAAAATTAAACCCAGAATTGAAATTGAAAAGAGGTTTTTAACTTGTGATGAAACCACATCGCAATGCCGACTTTATCGTAATTGGCGTCAAGGCAGGAAATGCGGTCGTGGTGGTCGAGATAAAATCTTCAGAACTGCCCGTCCTGCTGACCAGTTTCATTTTATTAGTCGAATATTTATTAGTGATCCTTGTTCTTCCCCGTGTTTCTCGCCAATATCAATTAGTTGGGCATTAAATATTGGGTTCGTTAGGGTTAAAATGTGTCATTTCATTTTCTCCACTTTCTTTGCATATGTGCGACCGGCGATAAAAAGAAAGTCGATTAAAGTCGGTTTTATTTTTTTCGCTGAAATGAAGTAAGCCGCCAAAACAAATGACTGTTTTTCCATTATCTAGATTTATAATACTCTACAAGTATCATATTTTACATGTTTAGGAACCCTGTAAGGATTTCCATGGATTTTTTTTTCGCGAATTTCGACGACTCAGAGATGGCCAAGGCTAGAACTTAAAATGTTAGCATAATCTAATCCTAAGTAAATAAAGGTGTATTAATACACCTTTATTTCAGTTGAGTCAAGTATAAACCTTAATTTTATATAATGTCTTGATTTGACGCCATTAATGACTTATTTGAAATAAACATTAACTAATTTTGTTAAAGATCATCGTCGACGAATCTGCTCATACGTATACTTTTAGAAATCCTAGGATGGAAATAATACCAATTATATATGACTTTACCACAATGGTATTGATGTGTAATACCGTGTAGTATTAAAGTTTTACGTATCGGTAGCAAATTTTGACGGACCGGTTTTATTTTTAATACCAAGAGGTAGCAACTTTATTACCAGGAAATCAATACCCGCCTGACTTTACCAGATTTTTAACAGTGTACATATCCTACAGAAATTGGATTGAATCAACGTAGTCCTTATTCATGTTGATGAAATTGTTAATAGCAAATTAAATTAAAATTGAGTAAAAATTGGGGGTATTCACGTGAACTTCGTAAAGGCCAGACAAAGTGTTGTTAATGTGCCGCTTCACAAAATATCTAACTGGCAACTTTGTCAGTTAGAATCAATTAGAATGCTGTATTTTTAACGAAATATTCCGCACAAAAGGCTTATTTTTCGTAGTGAACCTTTTTTCGCAAATTCATCGTCGAGTGAATTTTTTTTATCTCCTTATTTTAAGCTCACGTATTTTGATTTTAAATACGTCGTACACGACACCGAATTTGCAAACACTTGCGAAAAGTTGCGATTACGTAGCAATGTTTCTGAGTGAATATTCACATTGGTTTTGTGCTTTTTGATTTTGTGTTTTTTTTATTTACAACAATCCAAAGTTAAGAAAATTATAAATTGGCATTTTATAAATTTCATAAATTTATTAGAATGCAGCGAGTAATTTTTATTTAGTAGCTTCTGTTTCATTTACTGCGTTTAAAAGCCTTTGACCACTTGCTAAAGAGATGGAATGACGTATCGCTGGTAAATTTTCTTGTCGGAATGAACCCCGTCTTCCGGAGTAAGTCTGAAAAATTGGACAAAATTGAAATACATTACTTAACAAATTTGTAAAATTTGAAACCCCTAGAAAACAACCGTCCTTAAAATAAGCTGATAACAATGTTTTCAAGAAATTTGGACAATCTCTGCCACATCGGTAATGATTTGCTACCGTGCAGTAAAACAAAATTTTCTAAAACCAATTTTTATTGCACTCTTAGAAATCCAGTATTAAACTAGATAATATCCAGCGCTATTCATATTTGACTGTACCAAAGTAGTACTGACAAGTAATACCGTGTAGTAGTAGCTCGGTATTAAAGATTTACCACATCCGCTGCAAATTTTTAATAACCGGTATAATTTTAATACCAAGTTATATACCGGGAAATCAATACCTGCCTGACTATACCAGATTTCTAACAGTTTACATAGAATGATAATTATGAGCTTCGTGAAAATTATTTTTATCACTCTGTCACAAATATTTAGTTACCAACGTGGTAGAGAATATGTGACGATTTCTTTGTTACCAACTTATTTCAGAGATTAGCCTTGTTTCGGAAATTTTTCAACACTTACCTCGGCGGCCACTTGTTTTAGAACTGCACTTGCGGCTCCCGTGTGGTTGACCATTGAACTTAAAATTCCATTGGGATCACTTAACAAGATGTGAGGATGGTTATATTCCTAGAATTTTAGGAAATTTCTAAAATATTTGAAAATTAAATTGAACTCATTTTTAAATTACCATGAGGTATCCGTTGTCCAAAACTAAAATACGGTCGCAGTCCATGACGGAATTTAATCTGTAGAGAATTGACCGAGTTTTAAAAAACTTCAGAAAAATTCAGGACAACTTTTTTCGCATGCTATCAAATTTTCGATTTTTTTGCGAAATTGCTGATTTATATAGAAATGTAGGTGGTAGAGTGTCGAAAAATTTATCAGATTTCGCAAAAATTTTGGCAGATTTGCTTATTTTGGATGATTATTTCGCGTTTTTTGCAAAATAAGTCGTTAAGATGCAAAAAAAGTTGACGTGAGTGTGCCTAATAAAAAATTTAGGTGAACTGAACCTGCATACCTGTGAGCAATAGTTATTATAGTACAGTCTGCAAATTTTGTTCGGATTGTTTGCTGGATGAAGTTATCGGTGCTAAATCGGAAACATTTTGATCAGCATAAATATTTCAGTTAAATCAACAAATATATACTAAATAATTAGGTAATAAATGGCAATTCACGCAGACCTTGGTAACATTGTAATATCCGTAATTTCTGTAAATTTACAAACTTTAACAAATATTTCTGATTAAAATTATTTAACTCCCAAATTTTTGTAAACTTATTCAGATCAAGAGCGTCTCTTGATTTTGTAAAAGTTTGTAAAATTATTTTACAAAATGCATGGATTTTTAATAAGTTACCAATAACTAGAGTTTCTCAACGGGTTCGGGTCGTTATCGGGTTTTTATCGGGTTCGGGTTCGGATTCGGATAGGGTTTTCTGTATCCGAACCTTATCGGGTTCGGATACGGATCACGCTTTCAGTATCCGATTGTTATCGGGTTCGGATTTACCTTCGGATCATCCGAAAACCCGATTCAAAATTGAAATATAAGATTTAAGTCCCACAATAATTTTTTTAAACTGTAACGCTCCCTATTCTATTATGGGATTGCGTGTCCTGATTCACATCCACTTTCGCGGATGCCCCTTTTCTTTGTGACGTTGTGCAATAAATTTGTAGTAGAAACTCACTTTTTTTATAATAATTATGAATATTTTATTTACATCAATACCGACTGAAAAATATTGACTTTACAGAAATGCTCGTATTATTAATACGTGGGAGAGCTAATGCTATTATTTAAATTTTAACTAATTATCTAGACAGGAACTTATTATTAAGTTTCCGAAGCCTTAAACCTTGAACTTGATCTTGATGATCACTAAAACTAAACCTGCTGATCCTGAATCTAAAACTACACTTTTTCTTCTTCTCTCTATATATACGTGATCACATAAGCCACGCCTTCTTGATCACTGCCTTTACTTACGCTACATATGCACAAACTACGCCCTCATGATCATGATGATCATGATGACGTAGGCATCATTCTGTGCTCCTCATTCCTATCCTCTCTTCCCCTTCATGATCTCCTCCTGCACACAATATGGTTTGGACACACATGAGAGGCGAGATACATATGAAAACTACATCTATGTATTTTAAATCCCTTGACCTTTGAAATGCTGATGTCACATTTGCATCAGCGTTCCAATGGTTGCAAAACATTGGCAGTTGTTTAAAATCAATATGTCCTTCAATTAATAGAACGTTCATAAAATAAATAACCAAATTTTAACCATTTCTAGGTCCTCCCTCACCATTCTATGTACACATTACTCGATTGAAATTTTAACATAGGCGAGATTGAGGACCTAATCTTATTCTTTCTGCCTTTCTATCTTGAGTTACATATTATATGACAGTTCCACAAATATTATGACAATAGTATGAACAATTAACAATAGTACTCATGAGTGATCGATATTAGTGGAAGAAATAAAAAGTTATACAATTTAAAGCTGGTTTCATTTTTGACAAACAAATCGAAATTATAAAATTGAAGCTCATAGTTATGATTTTTTAACAGTTTGAACAATAATTGGGGAAAAAATTAATATAGAAATGAGCTTATGAAGGTATTTTATACTTATCGGGTATCGGGTTCGGGTTCGGATGAAGCGTATCGGGTTCGGGTTCGGATGAAGCGTATCGGGTTCGGGTTCGGATGAAGCGTATCGGGTTCGGGTTCGGATGAAGCGTATCGGGTTCGGGTTCGGATGAAGCGTATCGGGTTCGGGTTCGGATTCGGATCGTTCCCCAAACAAGTCGACGCGGCGTTAACAAAATCTTGCATTGTTAACAAAATTCCCCATAGCTAACAAAATTTTCTGCTGCTTCCAAAATTCCTGATAAGTTAAAAGTTCATCCAAAGAATACGTTGTAATGCTAGACGGGTAACATTCGGTTTCAAATGAATTTCAAATGAAATTCTTTTAATCTTTGAACAAAATCTTATGAAAATGGCTTTTAGAATTGGTAAAGTATATTTACAACTATGCGGTATAATTCACACATACGCTAATAACCTTTAATAAATACCGTAATTCGATCGTGGAAAACTAATATCGAAATTGCAATTATTTTGCAAAACTCAATAAATTGGTAAAGTGGGGTCGGAAATCGAGGCAGTGGCCATATTCTAGTCCAAAATAAATTTATAAAATAATTTTCAGTCATATCATACCAAGTTTGGATGAGTTTGAGACAAAACTCAAAATTTGCAAAAACATTCGCACATATTGGCTCAGATCTCGAAAACTACCAATGCACCCCCCCAGTATTATTACGGATTCTTCATGTACAAAAAATTACGAAAATTTTAAGCTATCAAACTTGAAAATCGTTCGAGTGCGAAAAAACACGATCTCATTGTATATATCTATCTTAACAAATCAGATTATCGGGTTCGGGTAATTATCGGATTCGGGTAGAAGATATCGGGTTCGGGTTCGGATGAAGGATTTCGTACCCGTTGAGAAACACTACCAATAACTGCGTGAATTGCCTTAATAATTTGGTAACGTGATTACGCAAATTGTTAATATCTAACTGAGGATTAGATCACATTATTACGATTATTACTATTGTTTCCATTATTACCATTGTTACCATTATTACCATTAGTCTACCAAGATTAGTAGCAAACATTACCAGGTTTACCACGTCGGTAATAAAATTTCATATGTTGATTTACAATTTACTTGGTATACTCCGGTTATACAGCCTTCACATGATGTGAATCACATCTAATCGCATATTATATTATTTGGTTTTCGCAGTTAATCATGATTGGCGTCATACTAATACGAACCACGCTATTAATTTAATCGATAATGAAATGTGACCAAATTATTTGTGTATCAGTTCAAAATAAAAAATTAAATAAAGTTATACCGTGGATCCACATTCGCAGTTGCCTACAAACATTTACAATTATTATTAATTGTAAATTAATAACATTGCAATAATTAATTACATTAGGAAAAAAGTAATTACCTCGTCCACCACAATTATTTTGTTCTTTCTTAAAATGGCTCTTGCCAGGCAAACGAGCTGCCTCTGGTCCACGCTGAAGTTGCTCCCACCGTCGGAAACTTCAAAATCCAAGGCGGGAATGTCATTTTTTAATTCGACCTGAAACGGTATTAATAATTTAGTTAGAAAATATCTAACTGAATCAAAATTTCAAAAGATATAAATTTTGCCCTGCAAAATTCACGAAAGCCATTGGTAACTTAAAAATTTGTAAGCTTTGCAAAATAGTTTTACAAACTTTTACAAAATAAAAAGACCCCCTTGATTTGCACAACTTTACAAAGCCTAATTTTAACCGTAAACCAAATTTTCCTTAGAAATATTTCCAAAATTTTGTAAAAGTTTGCAAGTTTACAGGATTTACGGATTTTACAATGTTACCAATGACTGCGTGAATTGATTTTGTTGGTAAAATTCAAATTTGCTACCATTAGCTCTCCCACGTATTAATAATACGAGCATTTCTGTAAAGTCAATATTTTCAGTCGGTATTGATGTAAATAAATTTATTAATAATTATTATTCTAAAAAAGTGAGTTTCTACTACGAATTTATTACACAACGTCACAAAGAAAAGGGGCATCCGCGAAAGTGGGTGTGAATATGGACACGCAATCCCCATTAGAATAGGGAGCGTTACAGCAATTATAAAATTGGAGTTTTTCTTCAATATTTTCAATAATTTTTTCTATATATTTTTTTTTCAATATATTTAATATTTTTCAATACCGATGACAAAAATTGGTACCAAATTTTTAGTAATTTAAAAATTATTTATCTACCTCTTCCAGCGATTCCCGTAAGTCTTGGTCCGAATATTGATCAAATGGATCCAAATTGGACCGCATTGATCCCGAGAACAAGACGGGATCTTGCAGAATTATGGAGACAGCTTGTCTCAAGTCGTGAAGACCGATGTCATTAACTTGAACGCCATCAATAAACATGTCTCCTCTGGGTTCCGTCATTCGAAATAGGCCATTAATTATGGAACTCTTTCCCGCTCCGGTATCTAAAATCATGTAAAAAAATATAGGCCATTAATTATGGAACTCTTTCCCGCTCCGGTATCTAAAAACATGTAAAAAAATGAAATAAATTTACACTCTTAAAAAATTTATAAAATCAGGAATGTCGTAATTCACACAGGCCTAGGTAACATTGTAAAATTCGATAAATCTGTAAACTTCCAAGCTTTTACAAAAATTTGCAAATTTTAATATGAGGAAAATTAGCTTACAATTTTTTGCAAACTTACTAATCCTAAGATCAAGGGTATCTTTATTTTTTTCACAGATTTATAAAGTTGTTTTACAAAACTTAAGGATTTTACAAATGACTGCGTGAATTGCCTTAATGTTATTGTAATAGCTAGACTCATAATAAGTTGGTGACAAAAATTGTAGAATTTAGTATAAGGTTTCATAAGTAATGATATTTTGTAGTTGTATGAAAATGCCTTTATTTCTTTGTATTGTAATTGAGTGTCTCATAACCTCGTGATTTTGAGTTTTCCGGTTCTCTTGGGCTTGGGCCACTATTTTTTCTGTTGCTGTGTGAGTGAATAATTGTATGAATTATTCTTGGGTTTGAGTTGGTCATGAGAAGTCATGTAAAATTAATGTTCCAACGAATTAATTGATTCTAATTAAATAAAGTGGTTTAGTAAATGTAATTGGCTTTACTAGTTCCAGCTTTGATTTTAAAGTAAAGAATCGCAAGAATCATAAGTCACGAGAAGAGTTTTAAAGTCATACACCGCATTCCACTCGGCAATTTTTAAGTGAGGACTTATCTACGGGTAGTAGGTCTGCTCCCTCAACAAAAATCGTCACCACGCTGCAGCGTGGTGACGATTTTTGTCACTGGTACAGATTTGTCACCCAATGTAAATCAAAATTTCCAAGAAACTCCAATTTGGCTTCTTCCTCTTAGAAATTGACTGATAAATAAACTATTGATAAATTGATATCAAAACTGTAAATAAACAGTTTTGAATTTCATGGAAATTGTTGTTGCCATTTTTTCTTTCCCACATCTTTGCCAACGGGACTACACGCGGTGACGATTTTGATCAAAATTGTGTGTCAAATTTAAATTAAAAGAATAATTATTACTCTACCAAATTACCAAAATACTCTACCTATTGGTACATTTACATATTTTAATTGCATTTATCTTCTATTTATTTACAAACTTCCAAAATCATCTACCTAAATTCGTTTAAAATATGTTTCGCATTGTATTATTTTTAAAATGGATTTTAAGTCACACATCCAACAAATTGACCAGGTAATTTTTTAACCAGATTTTTATTGGGGCCAATTTTTTTGCATGAAATAAATTTTGCATTTTGAGTACGAGAATTGCCACCACCAAGTTTCACTGCCAAAACTTATTGTTTTCATATCAGTTTTTCGAGTTACCAACAAGTATTTATACCAATTAATTAATGTTAATAAATTTGGATAACACTTATGACCAGCGATGCCAATTTTTTCGCACGCCTTTATATCGAATGTGATCCCTTTGATAACATCTTTTTCTTCGTATTCCAAGTAATAATTGCGGAATTGTATTTCTCCATTTTTTGGCCAGTCTTTTGGAGGTTTTTTATCTGTAAAATAAAAAAAAATTTAAAAATTACGATTTAAAAAATCAAATGAATTTGACAGAATGGTAACAAATCTGAATTTCGTGGTAAAAATTATTGTTACCATTCAGTAGCAAATTTGTTATACCTATTTTGTAGCTAGTTTAGCCTTGCGGCAATCAAAGACTTACCAGGTTTTGAGTCTAATGGAGCTTCAGGATCTAATTTGGCATACTCCAGTACACATTCCACATGAGATTTTCATGAGATTTTCGGTTTCTGCCGACTGTTAGACCGCGACAAAGATAAGTAAGATAAGGTCAAAGATAAGGTAAAGGTTTGGTTAGTCGCTTACTTGTCTCATGCCCCATTGAAAAACACCCATTAAACACAGAAGATATCGCTAAGCCGACATCACTGCTTTTGTAGTCTAAAAATGGAAGGATCAGTAATTTGAAACAGTAAATTTAATGGCACATGTGCGTATGAAATTTAACATAATTGCGAAATGAAGACTGAATTAATGAAGCAATTCACACAGTCATTTCACTGATAACTTTGTATCCGAAATGTCTTTAATATCCGAAATGTCTTTAATATCCGAAAAATCCGTAAACTTACAAATTTTTACAAATAAGGAAGGAAAATTTTTATGAATTGCTCAAATGAATCAAGGGCATTTTTTTATTTTGTAAAGTTCTACAGCTTTTGTATGTAATACACTTCATAAAATGATTTTACAAAACGCACGGATTTTATAAGCTATCAATCAATGACATTAAATGTCATTGACATTTTTTTATGAACATATAAATTTTGTATGTTCATAAAAAAATTGGAAAGATTTTACAATTTTGTTTAACTACAATGCCAACGAAAAGAATTAACAATATTGTCGTCTACATAGTTTAAAAAATCAGATTCACACTTGTCTTTGTAGATTTGTTTGAGTAATGGCTATAGATCTATCTCCATAAGAGACCCTCGTGCTTAACATTGCTCAGTATTTAGCCATGCTCAAACTCCAATGGATAAAGAGTATATTGATTTAATTTTGTGCCTTATTTCATAACCGTAATTATTTAAGGTACCTGTTAGAGACGCCAAAATGAGGAAACTTAACGTGACAATGGTCAGATATGCGACCGAGATCATTTCAAGCCAGACCCCAAACCAGCTTGAATTTAAAGTTGAAATTATATTTTTGAAATTTTAGAAATTCTTTAATTTAAGGAGTTACCGATTAGCGGAAATAAAAATATACCACGATGAGGAATGAATATCCTGCAGTTGAAATAAATTTTTAGTTAATAATTTTTTAAAAAATTTGATTTTTGATAAATTTTGAAATTACTTGATGTCTGTCAAACTGTTTTACTAGGATTGATTCTGCGTTGGCAGATCGTATCGTGGTAGATCCAGAACTTGATGCCACGACGTGGGTGAAAATTGGACTCCGGGCTACGAAAAAAATTGTGTTTTATAATTACCAAAAATTTGTGTCATTTTTCACCAGTATTTTTTTAACTGTAAATTTGTAGAAAATTTTATTTTATAAAGTGACCAAGCTAGGTTTGTAACCTGGTTTTATGTTGAAAAATTTTGAAGATGGTTTCACATGCAGACAATGGAATTTTTTTGTTTGTGAAATGAATGGAGTTAGGTGGTGCTATTCAACAAAGCAAATCACGCAGTCGCTTGCCACTTTGTAAAATTCTCAAGTTTATAAATTTCTGCAAATCTTCATTAAAAAATTAGCTTACAAATTTTTGTAAGCTTACTCAGTTCCAGTATCCAGTCTTTTTAAACTTACAGATTTTACAAAGTTACCAAGGACTGCATGAATTGTCTTGCTATAAATTTACCAGAAAATTTGCAAGCCGATTTACCCCAATTCAATATTAATTTCTCACTATTAAATTACAAATACCTAATCTAAAATTGTAACTATCAAAATACAAAAAAATTACGAATTAAGTTTAGGAAATTTTAGCAAAACTTAAAAATCTCACTCAACTCAAATTACTCAAATTACATCTTAATCAGTTTGAAAGCAACCTTATAAAATTTACGCATTTTGCAAATTTCGCATAAATTTCATTCATTAAAAATATTAATTTCACAAAATTGATATAGTTTTCAAAATTATACTACAAAATTCCTTACTTAAAGCTTCAATCCGTTTGACGGCACGTGCCGTTTTTATGTAATATTGTCGGATGACAAAGAGGATAATTAGTAAGGCGAAGGTGGGGATGGCCATGTAGTAATTCGAGCTAATAATCAACGCCACCATGGTCAACATGAGGAGGAAAATTGTTATCGCGTCAAACATCGCGTACGGAATAAGTTCGTCCAAGGAGCCCAAATCTTTGGTAAATCTGTGGAAATATGTAAATGATACGAATTTGAATTATGGTAAAATTTGTGTTACCAATTTGATAACTAATTTTGTAAATAGGTAATAAAATACTGGTAACAAAGCTGGGTAACAAACCTCTAGCCATACTGATGCCAAATCAGATTTATGCACATTACCCTAACCAATTAAGTACATATGTAAACAGTAATATTAAATATGACTTCGACAGATAAAAGTTTCTGAAAATTTGTAAAACAGAAAAAAAACTAAAATTATCCTAACACAAAAATTGGGACAATGCAAAAAAAATATTGCTGCTATGAAAATTTGAAACAATTTCGTTCTGAAAACAGTTATTCCAGCCTACAAATTACTTTTAATTTCAAATTGTAATCAGAAGAATTTTAATAATCAGTTTATGTGCTCTTTTTCGGGACAAATTTAATTCACACTGTGAATTTGAAATCATTTGTCAAAATTTAAAATTTCAATGTCAATTATGTCAAATGTAAAAGCCGATTATTAATTTTCGGCTAGTCATTTCGAGTTCTAATAAATAGATTATCAACTTTTTTGATGGGGTAGCAGGTTAACAACAATGTAAAAATTAGTTGAAGAATAAAATTAATAACAGCAGAAAATTCAAATATGCTCCCGTACTAAATAAATACTTGGACAATTAACGTAGCCCTTGGTAGCATTGTAAAATCCGCAAATTAGCAAACTTTTGCAAAATTTTGCAAAATATTTTTTTGAAAAATTAGCTTACAAATTTTTGTAAGTTCACTCATCCTCAGGTCAACGGGGTATTTTTATTTTCTAAAAGTTTATAAAATTATTTTAGTAAATTTACGGATTTTACATGTTACAAATGACTGCGTGAATTTCCACGTTATTTTATTATTTAGTAAATGCAAGGATTTCTTAGAATGAGCATTT
Organism: Folsomia candida; assembly: GCF_002217175.1. NCBI lineage: Eukaryota > Metazoa > Arthropoda > Collembola > Entomobryomorpha > Isotomidae > Folsomia > Folsomia candida. Next base: position 3,024,086 of record NW_019091207.1, on the reverse strand, counting down.
TTAACTATTTCGTCATATTCAATGTTTGAACAATTACAAAAATCTATTTTCTGAATTTTAAAATTCGGTTTTTATCTATTAACAGTCAGTGCATATGGCTTTACCTGCTTATGATAAATACGTCGGACACACTAGAAATATTTCCAATTCGGATTTAAACTCAATCCACTTCTCAATCTAAACTTTTGCTCAAATCTTATCCATGTAACGGATAGAGTTTCGTCTTTTTATTTTTATAAAAGTTTGCAAAATATATTATCAAATTTACGGATTTTACAAAGTTACCAAGGACTGGATGAATTGGCTCATTACTACGAAATTTCCAGCGCAACTCATTTTTTTAAATTTGGAATCAACTATTTTGTAAATAAATTCTTAATTTCGATTCAGCAAAAGTAATCCTAAGTACTCACAACGGCATAATGTGATCTATTCCTTAGTTACATATTAACCATCTTCGTTCCAAAGGTTTTGAGGCAATTCATGCAGTCTTTGGTAACTTATAAAATTCGTAAATTTTGTAAAATAATTTTCAAACTTTTACAAAACAAAAAGATGCCCTTGATCGGAGTAAGTTAACAGAAATTTGGAGCTTTGTTAACCAAAATCATAGAACAAAGGAATTGTCTGACAATATCTTTTACAAATATTTTTGACTATAGATTTTTTTAAATTGTCATTCCAACGTTTAAATGACACAATTTCTCCAGATTTAAAATTTCAACTTTGCTCTCTCGTACTTCTGATTTCTTAATAAAAATTTCTCCTGGATACGATGTTGATTTCATAATTGCACCTAATAGCACCCAATTAATATTTTCAACCGTTTCCAAATTTTGAGTTGTTTTGAAGAAATACACGAAAATTCCTGTAAATGATTTTTGAAATTATCTTGGAAAATGAAGACATATCGATTATGTCGGTAAATTTTGAAAAAAGTTTTCTTTTGTCGTTTTAAAATTCAACTCAGAGCGAACTGAGTTAGCTTGTTACCATCGATAAGATGTTATCTCTACTAATACTACTACTAGTATTCGGAAATTTCCTAAAATTGGTCGAAAATTCCACATAATTTTTGAAATTTTTGAAAAATTCCGTAAAATTTTGTTCAATAATTTTATGAACTTGTGCTAAATGAAAGGACGCCCTAGATTGGAGTAAATTTATAAAAATTTGTAACCTAATTTTCCACAGCAATGTTTGTAAAGTTTTGTAAAAGTTTGTAATTTTACAGAATTTATGGATTTTACAATGTTACCAAGGCCTGCGTGAATTTACTCAGGGTTACCGAATTATTTAGCATGTATTTATTACTGGAATACTCATGCTTATCAATTTGGCATCGATAACTTCATCCAGCAAACAATCCGAACAAAATTTGCAGACTACACTATAATAAGTATTGGTTAATGGAATGAGGTCCACCTCAATTTTGTGTCAGGCACACTCACGTCAAGTTTTTTCGCAATTCGCAAACTTTTATCCTAAATAAGAAAATCTGCCAAAAGTTTTGCGAAATCTGGGCAAGTTAGCAACACTTTGCCGTCTATATCTCTTTATAAATCTTTAATTTACGAAATTTCGGGAATTTGCAAAAGTTATTGACGTAATTTCTTTAACAGTTTTTTAAACCACGATTAATTCGATAGATTGAATTCTATTTTAGTTTTGGACAAGGGATACCTAATGGTAATTGAAAAATGAGTTGAATCCAATTTTCAAAATATATTACAAATTTCCTAAAACTCCAGGAATATAACCATCCCCACATCTTGTTAAGTGATCCAAATGCGGGCCGAAGTGCAGCGATTTTAAAACAAGTTGCCGCCGAGGTAATAAATTAGTAGGTTTTGAAAAAAGGTAAATCTCTAAAATAAGTTGGTAACAAAAAAATTGTCACGTACTACCGTATTGGTAACTATTTGCGACCGAACGGTAAAAATAATTTTCACGAAGCCCATAATTAACATTTTATCTATTGACTACACTCAATTATCTGGCGGTGACTATATGCGACTCTAACGCCCTGGTAATAAATTGTTACCGACTAAAGTTTATTACCACTCTGATATTTTTTTTATTCCCTGGTTGTACTTTTTACCAGCGCAGTAAAAGATTTGCTATACCAATGCAATAATACGTAAATCGCATCCAGCAGTACCTACATTTGTTTCATTGTCTAAATTTGTAGAAAATTTCGACACCAACTTGTTTGAAATTTTCCAGAATTTCAAAAAAAATGTCAAGACATGTATTTATTAATTTAGTATTTCACCAATTTTTCAGACTTCCTCCGGAAGATGGGGTTCATTACGTCATACGTTATTCCATCTCTTTAGCGAGTGGGCAACGGCTTTTAAACGCAGTCAATGAAGCAGAAGGAACCGAATAAAAAAATTACTCACTGTATCCTAATAAACTGATGAAATTTATAAAATGTTAATTTATCAAGTTCAAGGAAATTTCAAAAGAATGTCTGGAAACCAAAATTTTTCCGAATTTATAACGGGGACGATTATTGTGACTCTCTATCTACTAACTCATACCTACACAGATAAATTATTTTCGTACTTAAATTGACGTTAAAGTTTGACAAAATAAAAAATAAATTTCTGCTGATTTCCAACTTTTTCGTTATACTGTGGACTAGCACAATTTTTAAAATTGTAAAAAATATTAAATTAAAATAACTTTTTATGATTAAATTACATAATCCGGGAAATGTGAGACTTCACAAATGTCAAATAAACCAAAGAATAAAAACAATTGAATTTGTTGGTTTATCACGATTTTCCAAATTACGAAATTAACATCTGAAATTTTAAGGCGTCCATAGTTTTCTGTAATTCGGGAAAAAATTGTGTAATCATAATTAATGAGAATGTCAGATGAGAATTCGTTAGAGAAAACCGGGGATAAGAGAAAGTGAGGCCAATATTGTGTACGTCGCGGTACTTGAATTGAACATGTGATAATATGACAAATTTTTTAAAAAAATATCTGCAGATGTATCAAAATTTCTGGAACTACTAACAAAATTAAAAATTTTCAAATGGGTCATTTTATTTTTCAAGCTTTTGTATACATAATCCTGGAGAAAGTTGTGTAATTATGACAAATGAGAATGTCCACTAAGAATACGGACGGACACGACGGAGAGACAAGAGAAAGTGAGGTGTGTGTCTTGTTATGGGAGGATTTTAAGCTCACTGACGAAGTTGACAGATGAGCGGTGAAACGAGATTTATGTCGACAGCAATAAATTCCAGGCCAGACGTTACACTCACCATGTTTGTCCAGACCTGGAGACGGAACATATTATTTTGCTTTCACCGAGATCACTTTTGGTACTATTTACTACGGCCAAAACATATCACGAATTTGAGGTTTGTGACGGACGAGCATAAAATATTTGGATTAGTGAAAAATCTCGTTCTCTATAGGCTTAAAGGTTCATTTCCTAAAAAAATATTTAATCGTCGTAAAACTAGAATTTATACGACTGATCGGATGTACTACAATTTCGTTTCACAAAATTACTTTCTTATTACTAAAGATGGACAGAAATTGTCGGTGCAGACACACCTGTTCAAAAAGTGTTTCTTTATTACGAATTTATTCAATTTACAAATTTGAAAATTAATATTTATTCTTTATGCATTTACCTGTTTAAAATTTCAACATGCAAATTCTCGCTCACCGATTCCATCATAATTTCGTTCAAACTTCGCATTATGAAAAATCCTAAAACACATCATCGCATTGTGAGCATAATGCTATTGATCGATCGAAACGCCGATTTTGGAATTTTTAAAAATTGCCTTTGGTTTTTAATACAAAGATTAATTTTACCTTTTGCGATGTTCGAGTTAGCGGGGCAAATACTGAGGAGTTCTTTCTTTCACGTCACCTTCGTAACTGTAGTAATTATCGTGAATAGTGTAAATTTACGATATCTGCGAGAACTCCATGCGTACGAAACTTCCTAAATATATGCAAGGTTGAGGCATCTTTTTCGACGGTATAATTTTAATACCAACCGGTAGCAAGTTTAATACCGAAAGATCAATACCTGCATAACCATACCAGATTTATTTCTAATAGTGCATATAACGATAGAAATTGAATAGTTACCACTTTATCATAATTCGTTCCCAAAGTGCACGCGTTATCTGCAAAAATTGATGAGAAATAAATTGTTGGAATTACTTTATTAAATAAACTTTAAAATTAAGATATTGATTTTATGCATGAAATTTTCAATTTGTTGCCGACTTTAATTACATACTTTCGTATCTATACACCATCTGCATAAATTGACGAGAAAAAAATTGCTAGAAAGATTATATTTTTACTTTATGTGGCTATTTTTTAAAATTTCTTTTGGCCAAGCATTATTAACCAGATGTACGTGTTCCTAACCCCGAACCCATGCAGGCACAAAAATTGCTGGCTCATGCGCATAACGAAATTAATGATTTTTATCGACATGTAGGTAATCCAATTTTAAAATTGATATTACAATTTTTATTGAATAGTAGTCACACACATTGAAGTCAACCCAGCATTTCGTTTTTTGTCAATTTTTTTTAGAACAAAACTCGTCACAAAAAGTTTTTTTTAGTTTATCAATAACTTAGAACCTTAATTTTATATCGTCACTTTGAAATATCAGATTTAATTGTGTAACTACGATATTAAACTTTATCAAATTTAAAACTAATCTAAATTGACGGTTCAGTTAACTCGAGCTTGACATCAGTAAATTCTGTAAACTTACAATGGAGGCGCAAACCATGTTCAGCCCAGATAATTTTTTGACCTTATTAGTTTGAAAGAGCAAGTCTTTACAAACAACATTTGGCTCGGCACTTGGGCAGATGCGCAAATTTCAGCACGTTATGGGCGCCGCAAGTTCGCAAAACGCACGATTTTTCGGGCAATGCCCAGCGCGAGCTCAACTTCGTACGTTTTTGCGAACTTGCGGCACCCAGAAAGTGCTGAATTTTGCTCATCTGCTCAAGTGCCGAGCCAAATGTTGTTTGTAAAGACTTGCTCTTTCAAACTAATAAGGTCAAAAAATTATCTGGGCTGAACATGGTTTGCGCCTCCATTGTTAGTAATTACAAATTTTCAAAGATTACGAAGAAGATAACTAACATTTTGCAAAGTATTTTTTTGTAAAATCAAGTTTGACATTATTAAATATTTCGCAAATACAAGTTTCTAAATCCGCAAATCAAAAAATTTTCACGCCACAATCTTATCTGCTTCCACTTTGATGAGCTTGTTGTAGTAAAATTAAAATACACAAATTCGGCATCCATATCCAACAAATTGTTCAGAAATTTTATTGTTGGCTAAATTTCCAAATAAATTACTTACGACTGACTATATATTATTCAACTCTTATACTTTTTGCAATTATTTATATCAAAGATGAGCAATTTCTGGGTAATTTTAATGCGGTGTTTGATAACTTTTTTTAATTGTAATTTTTTTGATATTTGCTAATAACATTGCTAATAAGACAATGCTAATATGATTGCAAGAAATCCAGGGTATAAAATTCAAAAATACAAATTTTGTGAAAATTTTCATTTTTATGTTTTTTCATTCATATTTCCTAAAGACTCCTTCTTTTCGTTATACAAATTTCATAATGCATAATTGCCCCTTGACAATTAAAGTTTCGAAAATTCCATAATTTAAAAATTTTGCGTCGATAAAAACCCGCAACTTGAAATATATAAAATCATGATTAGTAAAAAGGGGCATTAAGGGTTATGTTTTTGCGAGTTTGTTGATTTTACTGTACAAAAATTGTGCAGAAAAAAAATTAAAGTAGTAGAAGTGTCTAGGTTTTTTCGCCAAAGATTTCTCGCCCGCTTTATTTCTTATGGGGAAATCCTTGGCTAGGTTTTTTCGCCAAAGATTTCTCGCCCGCTTTATTTCTTATGGGGAAATCCTTGGCTAGGTTTTCTCGCCAAGGATTTCTCGCCCGCTTTATTTCTTATGGGAGAAGCCAAAGATTTCTCACCCACTTTATTTCTTATGGGAGAAGCCAAAGATTTCTCGCCCGCTTTATTTCTTATGGGAGAAGCCACGGATTTCTCACCCACTTTATTTCTTATGGGAGAAGCCACGGATTTCTCGCCCACTCTATTTCTTATGGGAAAAAAGACGGGTCCTCATCACACACTTCTTATGAGGAAAAAGAGGGCTCCTCGCCACATACTTTTCCTTACAGGAAAGAATACGGGTTCTCGCCACCATACATTGCCTTATGAGGGAAAAAGACGGTTAGGGCTTCTCGCCACAAGGCCTTTATAGCATGGGTATGTATTGCAAGGATATGCTGACTGCTTATAGCCGCTTTATTTCTTATGGGAGAAGCCAAAGATTTCTCGCCCGCTTTATTTCTTATGGGAGAAGCCAAAGATTTCTCGCCCGCTTTATTTCTTATGGGAGAAGCCAAAGATTTCTCGCCCGCTTTATTTCTTATGGGAGAAGCCAAAGATTTCTCGCCCGCTTTATTTCTTATGGGAGAAGCCACGGATTTCTCGCCCACTCTATTTCTTATGGGAAAAAAGACGGGTCCTCATCACACACTTCTTATGAGGAAAAAGAGGGCTCCTCGCCACATACTTTTCCTTACGGGAAAAAATACGGGTTCTCGCCACCATACATTGCCTTATGAGGGAAAAAGACGGTTAGGGCTTCTCGCCACAAGGCCTTTATAGCATGGGTATGTATTGCAAGGATATGCTGACTGCTTATAGTAACCAAAGTCTCAGATGCATTTTCATGTGTCGAAAAATAATGGCGGGACTTCTCAAATTGCCCCAAATATCTCAGTTTACCCCCGTGGCATAGATTATCCTGGTGTCTCTGATTACCCCAAATTACTAAAATTACCCAAAATCTCAAATTACCCCAACAATGTGTTTCTTATGGAAAAAAATCTTTCAGATGGGGGTACATGGGTTGAGAAGAAATGATGGCGGGACGTTTGAGACTAAATTATCAAAAATGTCTCAATTTACCCTATTTGTCTCATTTTATTCAAGTATCTCAATTTACCCCAATTGTCTCAAATTCCCCACTTATCTTAAAAACCATCAACGAATCATTTTACCTGTATATAGACAAGTAATACTCATTCAATTCTTAGTTACTCGCAGAGTCTTCAAGTTTAAAAATGCCTTTCTACTGTGTGCCCAAACATTTAGTTTGGTTGAGCATTTTTATCTTGGCATTTGATATAACGTTACTCGTAATAATCTGCTCATATTCTATAATTGAAAGTGGAAAATCAAACCAAACCTTATCTCAAGACGGTTACGAAACCGAATTGTCAGAGTACGAAATCCAAAATAAAACTGATTGCTGGGTTTGCTTGTTACATGTTCGACGATTAATAAAAACCCCGAAAATTGACTATAAAATGGCTTACAAAAATTTTGTGAACGTCACACGAGTTTAGTCCTCAGAATTGAAGAAACGTCATCATGTCGTCCTTTTATGTTCACATTGAGAGCAACTCCTCATTTTCTCACTTTCAAGATAATACGATATCAAGCTTTAGAAATTGGTTATGCTCACCAATAATTTTGGAGCCCAACTCGTACGAAGTAGCCTTGGTAGAATGTGCTTATCCATCTACACCAATTCGTTTTGGAAAGGGCGATGAATTGTACAAAGTGTTAATAAAAAGTAATGACATTAATAGCCCCGTAAATGAAAACAAAACAATTTATAATAATATTGTGTCACTTGACTTGTTTAAAAATAATACATATTCCGAGTATAAAACTCAGGATGAATGGATAACAGTTTGCAACAATACTAATATCGAAACATTTGACGATTTACTTGAAGCAATGTCTACAAAGGACTTTTTCTTTAAACATTACAACGGATATACTCTTTTATCCACTCGGACAGTTGAAGAAGATGTTATCTACGATTTTCAATTTAATACGCAAATGGCCAACATACTTGGATTCCCTCATCAAATTCATTGTAACTCAAGCTTACAAGCAGATTATAAATTCAACTTTAAATCAAATAACTCGAGATATTATATTTATTGTGACATTGTCGAAAACCAGCATGTGGGCGATACCACAGCACCAATCCTAAGATCGTTTGTAAATCCTTATACTGATATTGATAAAATTGTTTCAAAAACGTTCAACAATTTACAATATGTCTCAGTGGCAAAACCATCCATGGACTATATTCACATGTATATAAGGAACGAGTTTGGTGAACCTCCTCCATTCTCATTTGGAAGTTTTAGTGCTACACTTCATTTTAGAAGAAAACGTTTCTAAAATGTATTCAGAAAACGATTATGATGATTACTACCAAGCCTACGAACCTCAGATTGGAGGATCATTGGCTTATAAGGCAAGTTATTATCGACAAAAGGGAGCTGGTCTTGGTGGAGTTTTTGGCGCCATAACCAGTCGTTTACTACCTTTTGTAAAATCACTGTTACCACACGTTGTGCCTCCCATAAAGTCAGCAGTTAAAAATATCGCAATGGATGTTATAAATAATAAGCAATCTTTCAAAGATTCTTTGCGTTCGAATGCAATGAGTGCCTTAAAAGAGGCTGGAACGAATTTACTCAACCAGTCTGGTGGTAGGATTAGACGAAGGAGGAGAGTTCGAAAACGTCAAGCAAGAACTCGTAAACCAACAAAACGTAAAATCAAACGAAAGCCAAAACGTAAACCTCTCAAACGTTTAAAATCAAAGTCGAAAACGAAGAAGAAGAAGAAGAAATCGTCAAGACGAAAGCTTATTTCCAAACCATCCTTGTTTGATTGAGAAAATGGCTAAACCAAAGCAAATTGTTAACTTTATTCGGTCAGAGACTGATCTATTCTCTGAACCCGGCTACGACTTGACTCTTGCCAGCTCACACCGAGTTGATTATCATCCAATAACAAACATTTCAGATCGATCCACTCCTCTGACATTTATTATTCAAGGAAATGATTCACAATACATTGACTTTTCTGAAACACAACTCTATATTCGCTGCAAGATTGTAGATAGCAAGGGAGCTGATAGGGATGCTGCTCAAACTGATACTGCGCCAGTTAACAATTTTCTACATTCAATGTTTAGTCAAGTTGCTATTTATTTTAATGATACGCAAATCACTTCCCCAACTTCATTATACCCATACAAGGCTTACTTGGAGACTCTGCTATCTTTTGGCAAAGAGTATACCAAGACTCAAGCAATGGCTGCTCTGTATCACAAAGAAGCAGATCCAACCACAGGAGATGAAGGGTGGAAAACTCGAGAGAAACTGGCAAATAATAGCAAAGTGTTTGAACTGTGTGGAAAACTGAAGACGGATATATTTAACCAAAACCGATTTTGCATCCCAGGAATTGATATAAAAATTGTACTATATCGAGCACCAGACAGTTTTTGTCTGCTAAGCAAGACCTCCGGATCAGCACAAGATGCAGCACAACTTCACATTATGGAAGCTAAATTTGTTGTCCAAAAGCATACTCTACTTCCATCAATTACAATGGGACATTTAAGATTAATGGAAAAGGGTCAACCTGCATGCTATCCAATGCGAAGAGGAGACATGAAATCATTTTCCCTATCTGCCGGAACACTACAGTATACAAACGAGAGTCTAATTACGGGTCTTTTGCCAGATCGTCTTGTAGTCGGCATCGTCTCGAGTAAAGCTGTACACGGACATTACAATGAAAACCCATTTAACTTTCTTCAAGCAGATATATCAAGCATCACTGTAACCGTGAACTCTGAGCAAGTAACATCTCAAACGTTTGAACTTGATTTCGATAATAAGAAAAGTATTGAAGCGTACTTTAGCGTATTTTCGGGACTGGGTCTATCAAATCTTGACACTGGAATAGAACTAACGTTCGATATTTTTAAAACTGGAAAAACTCTCTATGTTTTTGACTTGAGACACCAACATGATGGGTTCGCCATACCAAGACATGGAAGTGTGAAAATCGAGATAAAGTTACGAAATGCAACTACGTCTGCCCTAACAGTTCTTTGTCATTGTGATTATCAATCAGTTTTGTACGTTGACAAGAATCGACATATTTACTTTAAGGACTACTCCATGTAAAAATGAACACGGATCAGATTTACCGAATTCTAGCAGGACTGTTTTGTAAAAATAAAATTACCTTTGATGTTTGTGCCTGTGATGAGTTGGATGAACTTGTTTTAGAACATTATCCTATTGCTATTGTAATCAATAACCGTCCCACTTCTCATCCAGGCGAACACTGGACATGCATGTTTTTTCAAGTAATTTTCGTGAATTTATCGAACAACATGGAACTGGTGCAATACAAAATTGTGTCCAATTACAATCTCCAAACAGTAACGTATGCGGGCACTACTCAATTTGGTTTTTATGGAAACGAGTAAATGGTTTTAGTGTAAGAAATGTGTACAGTAATTTTTCAAAGGATTATTCTAAAAATGATAGATTAGTCAAAGAATTTATAAATAACAAGATTCATTTATTAAATCAAAAATGTTGTAACAAGAAAATTCATCAAAATTCAATAAATTTTGTACGAAATTAAAATGGGTTCCACTTTTGCATTTTCCTCGTCAATTTGTTAATCCTGTGTTCGTGCACCTTCTTTTGAATCCATGCACTCTGCTTCTTTGTCTTCTTCTTCAGCTGCTTTCTTTTCAGACCACTCCCCTTCTGCTTGACAATAAATTGGTTGGTAAATTGGTGACGCTGGTTGGAAAGAGATCGGCTGAAGGGGACTTGGACTTTATAAACTGCAGCAAATTCAACATTGATGGATCCGATTTGAGAGTGGATTTTGCCGAGAATCCATGACATAATCCAACGAGAAGCGCGTTCATCTTCTTCAACGTATATGTCACATCATTTACAATAACCTTATCAGCAGTTATTTTTACACCATTTGCTTGAAGAAACTCGAGAATTTTCCGTCCCCGTCCAGTTGTGTTATTTAAAAGCACATCTAGAGTAGCACCTGAAACTTCACGTGTTGGTTTTGAAATCACTGTTGAGGGCTGTTCAGTAGCAGTTTCGTTCTCTGCATTCTTCACAAGTAGTGGCTTTTTGTCATCCTGCCTCTTGTTATCAATAAGTTATCAATAAGTTATAAATTTAAATTTTGCAAAAGCAAGATCTTTACTTCGTCAGGTATTGTAGAGTTTCCAAAAATGTTGGTTTTCTCAGCTTTCAGTTTCTCTTCAAGATCCAAGTCAACATCTTGTTGAGAATTCAACGCCAAGATTTTCTTGAACCAACTTTCTGGTACCACTTTCATTTTTCTAGCCATTTTCCAACAAGTCCACCAACTAATGTGGTTAAAATCGGAACTAGCACAGGAAGAAGCCCCCTTTTTGACACAAGTACTTCTTTTTACTTTTGATTGGTGACTTTAAACAAAGTTTTTGTATGGCAGTCTTGTGTCGCAATAATTTATTTTTCTGAGCCTTTGTCACAGGAATATTTCTGTTGTTTAGATTGAGGCAAAGTTCACAAATGGAACGAATTTGTTCTCCTGTTGCTTTATTTATAAGCAGTTTTCTGTCCTTGGGTTTGCTCCTACATAGACGATGCAAGTAAGAAGCATGGAGCTTAACACGATTTTTCGGAGCCATAATCAGTCAGAGTCCTTATCATGACTATGCCCTATATCTGCAAACGTTGGTTTTATATAGTAGTCAGTTATGATAATGGGTTCAGCAAGTGCAGCAAGGATTAAGTCCTCCTACCTAAACGTCAAGAACCCAGGCTCCTTGAGCGGACTAGGAGGTTTCATAAAGTCTGGAAAATGAAAAGAATCTCGTCGAGAAATCGAAAACGTTTTGAAAACTATTCCTGCTTATACGTTACACCGGTCTCGTAGAAAGATTTTTCCGAGACGTGTGGTATACGTAAAGCACATAAACGATCAGTGGGGAATGGACCTGATGGATGTTTCTAAATATTCAAAGACCAATTACAACACGCATTTTTTCCTTACGGCAATAGATATTTTTTCCAAGCGAGGATATATTGAACCGCTCAAAAATAAGAGTGGTCTAGTTGTAATGAAAGGTATTGAAAAGATTTTTAAAAGAAGCAAAGGACTGCCTCTTCGCATACAAGTTGATCTTGGGCGTGAGTTTTATAACGTTCATTGTAAAGAATTCCTTGAGGATCTTGGGATAAAATTGTTTTCAGTTCAGTCAGAACTCAAATCTTGCGTGGTTGAGAGGTTCAATCGCACAATTTTGGAAAAAATTCATAGATTTATGACAAACTATGAAACAACTAAATTTGTTGATCGACTATCAGATCTTGAAAACAACTACAACTCTTCATATCACAGAAGTATAAAGTGTGCACCAAAGGAAGTTAACAAGAAGAACGAGCAAATTGTGTTTGCGCGCTTATACAACAAATTAATTGGAGCAACGGATACTCGTCAAGAAAAATTCAAAGTGAATGACGTTGTCTTAATCTCAAAAGTGAAGAAAATATTCGAAAAAGGTGCTTCAGCTAATTTCAATAAAGAAAAGTTTATAGTTAACGAAATAAAAACGATATTCCCCCGTACATATATTCTTCGTGATCTTAAAGGAGACATTTTGGAAGGAGGATTCTACCGAGAAGAAATGCAAAAAATATGATGGAGTGCATAAGAGGACTAGTATCACAGATCTCTGGCATATTTGCTAGGTTCAAGTCCAATTGTTGTATTTGTGCCAAATCCTTGTGCTGTTCTTCTCAAGTTGATAATCCGAGCAACGAGAATAACTCTATAGAAGTTTTTGATATTGAGTTTGCATTATCAAGTGTTGGACGAAAGTGTGACTCGTGTAAGAAAACTACAAAACGTTATCATAACTATTTAGAGAGCCCAAATTGGATGCTTTAATGCATTCAATGCGGGATTGTATATCTAGAAACGTTTCCAGAAAAATACAAAAAGGAAGAACAGCACACTATATTATAATCAGTAATCGTTTGACGAAGCAGGACAATGGACTACCTACTTAGCCCAAGGTTATACAACAGAGGAATTCCTTTTCAGTCGAGGTTGGAGGAAGAGTCCCAAACAGAGCAAGAACGTTTCATGAAACTTAAAGCTTGGTTTAAGAAAACAAGTACAAACACAACAATAAATCTTTCCAAGGAGACGAACCGCATTGAGTTTGACATTCATGAAGTGCCTCGACTATGTGAACAATTGCTAACGTTTTACATGAAAAATGGAGGAAACGTTTTGTCTGCACTCACACTACGTTCTGAAATAACACGACTAATACAGGAGCACAACGAAAGAGAAGTTGAAGACTTGAAAAGATTCTCCATCGCACTACCGACCTTTTACGAAACGGACGATAAAAGATCCATAACCCCTCCAATGTTGTATTCACAGCCAATCGATGCTGTTGACCACTATTACAATAGCATTGGTGGAAAAACGTCTCCTCCACTATAAGAAGCGAGTGAATTTTTCAGTCGTCAGTACAGTCTTTACTCTACTTTCACAAAGTAATCATCAAGTTTGTAAACCCAACCAAGTTTTCGAAAATCATTATGGCTACAAAACAATCCAACATTTCGGGAATTGTCCCACCCCCAAATTCCCCTGCTTCCCCAAACCAAGAAGAGAAGGGCAACCCCACTTTTCCGACGTCTGCTGCAACCCCAAGTGCCAACCCCACCCAATCTTCTGCAACCCGAGCTGACAAGCGAGAATTGGAAACCTCTACTCTTGCAACCGACGACAAGAAAATAAAGATTGAAGATGATCGGATCATCCAATGTATTCTCGTGTATTCTAACGAGTTACTTGAAAAGATCCAAATTGTAATTGAAAGAAAGAAAAAGTGCATCTACTTGGATCTGCCAACCTGTTTCTACGTGATTAAACGACTCGTTGGAGCAATGCACAAGGATCCTGCTATACGAGTCCAACTGAGTACGCTTTGCATGCAGATGTACCAAGAGTTCCCTTTCTTTGCGAGCCGAATGCTCTACGAAGAGGCTGAAGAACATGGATTCAAAGAAAGCAAGCTTGCGTATAGAAGTGAGAATCCAGCCATTTGGGTAAGCCCCTTCAATGACGACTACTATGTGTTTATCAAGCAAGAAGGAGTGTCCGTTAATCTCAAACTTGACGATTCATGGGATGTTATCCACAAAATTGTCAAGGCTGCATTCCCTCTCGTGGTTGGCGATGAGGGTCGATACATTGCATTTTTCCAATGCTTTGAACGATTTTTAAGCGAAATCCTGTACGCCTGTGAAGATCTCCACATGGCAAACACCTACGAAAGATTGAAAGGTGAAATGATGAAGCTTGGATTCAACGAAGTTCGAGAGGGAGCCACGCCCAAGTTTTATGTTATGAATAACTGGGTTAGTGTTTCAATTCCCGACTTTAACCAAGCCAAAGATGAAGATGAAGAAGATGAAGAAAGAAAAGTGCTGGGTTGTGAAATCCAAACTGATATCCTGCTCAACCCATGGCTGTTGAATTTATACGAACATCCGTTGCAGAATTATGGCATTATCTCACCAGCCGAAATGTGTGCCAAGAAGAGGATGTTGCGTGAAATTCGAAAACGTACAAAACCAACCAAGCCCAAGTTTGACATAATGATGATGGCTGAGTACTATGAGACGTCTGGATGGACACCAGTTGCGGAAGATGACTGGGCAGACATAGCCGAGAAAGAGGGGGTCTACGTTTTTGGGATTGACGAAACGGGGCAGATTTGGCAAAAGTTTCGTACTGAAGCAAATCAAGACGTAAAGATTTGGGAAGGAGTTTTGGAGGAGCTATGCAAACCCAAGGATGGCGAGGAAGAACCAAATGACAAGACCATTACAGATGGGAAGGACGCAAAGCCATGCATGCATCCCCATCACCAATTTCGTGGTAACTGGCCAGCAAAATACTTTGAGTTGCGAAAATGGAAACGGGTAGCAAAGTATGGTGATTTTCCACCCAATACCAATGGAAAGCGGAAGAACGCCTGGCTGGTGGATTCAGAGGGGCAGACATGGATGAAGGACTATGTAGATTTAGGTGAAGTTACGGTTCCAGTTTTTTTCGTTCCAGAAAAATGTAACTGCCTGCAATTGACAAAAATGTAATTATTTGATTTTTTTTCAAGAGTAAATAAATTGGTATACACACCATTGTTTTGTAATCAGTTTGAATCTTGTATTTGCATGATACAGCTATCCAAGGAGCATGGAAGCATCAAAGACGAAAACGTTTGTTGAACGAAACTCATACATTTTCATATTCATTTCTTGCTTTCTTTTGGTACTCAGTTACATTATATATAGTGGTTCATTTGCTACAATACGTATAGTGTTGGATCATCATTTTGTGGTTACCAGACCTTTTCCTTTCAAGTTCGTGGGACTTGACTAAAAAGCAAGTTTACATACAGTAAAACAATCATTTGAGTTTTGCAGTTTGTGACCATAGTAATGGAGTCTGTAGCTCAGTCAGTAAAAACGTTTATAGAACGTTTTTACTCGTTCATAATCCTTTGCATTTCCTGTCTTATTTTTGTTACAAGTTATATCATGTATATAGGAACATTTGCCAGCTTACGTATAGTATTAGATCATCATATTGACACTACTAAAAACTTTACATATGTTACTCTTGGACTAGTCTAAAAACGTTAGGATGGAGACCCCCCGTCGAAAAAAGACAAAGTGTGAACGTTGTATGCTTGAATTCTGTCAAGCAGTGCTCGGCTGTTTGTGCGTTGTACTTATTCTCTTTGTTGGAATGTTTTTTATTGTGACACTAGTTTACTGTATGGCGTACTATCGTGAGTTTCTTATATATTTTTTCGAGAATATAAAGCACGAAATAATGCCGAATTCAACTAGTTTTGCTTCAAACGTTCACGCAACAACAACAACTCAAGTATGGAGAAGGATAACATAAAGAAAAAACGTCGACCAGACGTGGAAAAATTTAGAAAACCCAAACCGTCAAAACTACCTCGCAAGAAATCCTTACACTCTAACTCGGACGGTACAATAGTTGTGAACCCCATGCTTTACGCCAATCATTTTCAATTTTATGAAACGTGTGGAGGTTATCTATCGCTATATCCAAAGGACGGTCAATATTTGGTTTCGGCTAATGGAATAGCCGAGTGCGCACCACGGAGTCTTTATGTCTTGATGAACGACACTGGACGTGTGGAATTTCATCAACTTCAACTCTTTGACATTTCACTACGCATGCTTGAAGCTGGCCTCTCAAGACCTTTTCGGTACGAAGATTTGGAAGAATATAGAAGAAGTTCTAAAGCTATGCTTGAAGGCAAACCCCGACCTTCTCAGTATAACAGGGATAATTGGGTTCGTCCGTTTGACGTAAAGACTCCATGTCCATTAAAACCTCAAGAAGACCTTATTAAAACGTATTTTGAAGGATGCAACAAGAATATACCCAAGAGTGAAAAGAAAACGTTGCAGCCGAGCTATAAAGTGCAAGATACTAGCCTGTAAACCTTCAGTTGCGATGGAGTCGTCGAACGATCAAAAAGTTTTTCCGGTTCAAGAGTCCTTTGGACTTTTGCAAACTTTTCTGAAACATGGAGCGTACAAACTCCATGGCAACTCGTATTCTCCTCTTCATTTTTTGAGTGACCGTGTTGTTTTGGAGAATGCGACTGGAAGTATTGAAGTTGAAATTGAATCAGTGCTACATTTGGCACTAAATTTAGTACTGGTTGCTCGTGACTCGCCTGCCTCATCGCGGGACATTGCATTTTTTTCAAGTGAGTGTCAGAGTTTGCTGGAGGATATGAATAATACGCAACACAAGAGGGGGACATATCTGACCAATCCCGAACTTCCACTCCAGTACAAACCGAAAACATACCCATTTAGGCAGTGGACGGGTATTGCCCCATTTGACAAAAATAAGGAGCCAACTCTATCCAAGATGGAAAGCCGAATAAAGCACAGGTTTCTTACCCAACGATTTATTGCCCAGGATGATGTGCAAGGTTATCGACAACACAAGGGCTGCCCTTCAGGACCACCCCCACTCGATGTTTATGGTATACAGTGTGGAATTTGTGAGCATTCTGCTGGTGATCACGCTTCGTGGGACGCGCCGGGCTTAACCTTATGCTAAGTATGCCAATATGGCAAATCTATGTAAACATATACAACATATGGCTTATTGCCATATATATGCCAATATGGCAAATCTATGTAAACATATACAACTTTGGCTTATTGCCATATATATTCCTATGTTAACATATACAACTTTGGCTTATTGCCATATATATTCCTATGTAAACATATACAACTTTGGCTTATTGCCATATATATTCCTATGTAAACATATACAACTTTGGCTTATTGCCATATCTATACCTAGGTCCCTGAGCTCGCGCTCTTTTTGGTTTTTATATCAATAAAATGTAAATATTGTAATCATTTGTAGTTTTGACTTCATTATGGCATCACCACCAGAGAGCATATCTGATGCAGAGTTTTTTGACACTCTTATTCATTTACCTAAACGAAAATGCATACAAAAAAGAAGTCGTTCATACGTTTTAAGTACTGAATCAACCAAAGGAAACACGCTCATCACGATTAGCCAGACGATTGAGGGACTTGAGCAGAAAATTCAAATCAACTCGGCATCTCTAGCTTGTTTTCTAAAGGATTTGGTGGACATTTCAGTAATTGCATATCGAAAGAACTTGATAGATCATGCTACTTCGAGTTCTAAGCAAACTTAATTTAACCATTCTTTGTGTATATTATACAATCTTCCTCAAATAAACTTGACCTAAACCTGTAACGCTCGTCTTGTGTCTGACTTAAATCTATTACAAGATAACCATACGGTTTTTTCATAACATCGTCAAATGCAAATTGAAGGACAGGATTATTTTTACCACCATTCATTTGCCGACCAAGCTGTGCAACAAAAGTGGTGTCTCGAGGATTCTTCAAAGCAACAATATATTTTGAGTTTAAAGTAATACTTCTAGTTTTGCCTTTCTCGAAAAAATTTTGAGTTAAAAATATAATTGAAATATTATTATGATGGCTATATATTGTAAACGCCTTGACAATTTCTTCAGATTTTGCTACATCGGTCATTAGATCATCTAGTAATAAGGGTTCGCCATCTCCTCCAAACTCTGTGGGCAGACCCTTCTGGAATACAATGGATGGGGCGTCCTTTTTTATTTGCTCAAACAGAGCTGGCTGGTACTCTTGGTAGCAATAATGAACTGATGCAATGGGCGGATGCATTATTTCCATGCGACGTTTTATGATCTTGGCTGTCAGCGTGCTCTTCCCGCTCTGGGTACCGCCTGCCATAGTTAATGTAAATGGTGTTTTTAAGCGAATATCAACGTCGTTACAAGCTTCCATGGTTGCTGTACTGTTAATGAGATTTATTTACAAAAATTCAATCAATTTATCCTCTACACAAAATGTTGTGATTACAAAAACCTTGTGAATTTAAAAGAACTTGCTCGGCAATATATTTGGGCGCATTAACATGACCGTGAGCATATGTCAACATTGGATTTACAATAAATCTTTTAGTATCAAATCCATTTAACGCATTTTTCTTGCAAAATATGGTATTAATGGTATGTTTACTACTAACTATGCTCCTGAAGGAAATTTGTTCCTGATGACATCGATTTATAATATCATCAATTAAATCATAGGAAATCTGATGAGCGATGGCAGAACTTTTACATCCTTTTGCTGCAATCTTGATTTTCTTGATCATGTTTCCTTCAGCATCCCATGTTATCGCTTCTGCAGCATACATTTTTGGCTTTGCAACGGCAAACTTCCACAGAACCGCTGAGCCAAATTCATCCTTCATTTTCTTTAAACGTTTGTGGTTGGTTGGATCCTTCATGAACCCTAGTATCCCTCCATGCTCGCTCAGGTCAAACATGTCACTATTGGCCTGCATGTCCTTGTAAATATCTTCCGTCTCTACAAAATAAACAAGAGAGTCTGAAATAACAGGAAAACGTTTTTTTAAAACTTTGACTGCAGGAAAACGTTTTTTAAAATTTGTCTGCAAAGCAGGAAAACGTTCAGCACCTGTGTCTCCATACAAGACTTTCGCAGCATCCCCATACTTTGGCACCATATAGTCATAGTGAAAATCATACATCATAGTTTTACTGATATCCAAGATAGCCACGCCAACTGCAATCGGTTTGTCCAAGTAGACTGCCATACGCTTCTTGACTGCAATTTGAACGTCTTTGTTGATCTCAATAATTCTTTGATATGTTGGTTTGCGGAGAACGCGTTTCATTTGAGCTTCTGTGCTGATGACACTCATGGATTGTCGTTTTCTCTTGTTTTCTATGCACTGCAAATAAGAACCAAAAAAAAAAGTTATTTTTAGAAAAAAGTCGAAAAGTTGGCGCCCAAAAGACAAAAAAATTTTTTGGGGGTGTGGTTAATTTTGAGGGGTTGTAACCACCTTCCCGAAGGCCGCATTATTAAGAAGCTTGTAGAAGTTCTTCTCGTACTCCGTGACCGCTTCAATACGTTTTCTAGTGTTGAAGTCGACAAAATTTTTCATCCACGGAGCCTGGGTAAACTGCATGCCTCGACGAATCTATTTATATATCAACGTTAGTTTTATATTAACAGCACTATAAAGAAAGGCACAAACCTTTGTAATCTTGAGCCCCAATTGTAGAAAACGTTTAATGTTTCTATAGTGACAAACATAATTCAGCTTCGGGTTCAAGTCCGCCACTAGTTTTGAAGTCGTAACGGCTGAGTTTGGAATTTCCAATTGCTCTACTTGATGTTGTTGGAATTCGGATAGTTCTTCTGAGGTAATTATACGATGTGTTGGAGCAGGGGGGTAGTCATTTAGCTTGTTATGGGTCTCTGGGGGTGCGATTATATCAATTTCGAAAAAGTAACCAGTGGTAGCGTCATCGGCAACAGAGTTGAAAAACTTGTGAGGATCGAGGGATACAGAATCGAGCTGGGGTTGAGTCATCCACTTGTAGTCCTTTAATGGTAGGAATTCACACATTGCAGATCCTAAGGAGTGATCACATTTCTAAAAGAAGCAAATAATTTTTTGGCGGAAACAAAAAGTTCTTACCATACAAATTGTTGATATCTAAAAAAGATATATACGACGTTGGTTTATTTTTATCATGCAATTCTTGCATGTAAGGGTTGTTTGCCTGCGTAATCCTCATTCCCCCGGCTCCACAGACCCCCCCGCGAACTCCAGTTTCGAACCATTGGTACTCGTCTAAGCCCAAGTACTCCAGTTCAACGTTCCCGAGTTTGCAGACTCCATCGAAGGCCACCATGGGGAGGCTTAGGTAGTGCGCCACGTCCAACCCGTAGGAATCCCACAAAATATCTCTAGTCCTCTCGAGACAATCGGCGAGAATGCTGACGTCCAGTAAACAGTATAGATCATGCCATTCCCCCAAGTTTTTGATTTTATAACTGTCCCAAACCTTTTGGGCGTTTTGGTAGTCTTTTGGGGAACAGGGCTCCTCGGTTAGGTCATTGAAGAAATGTTCAATTCCTGGTAATTTCTCCTCTTTGAAGTTCTCCAAGGATTGCATATAAGTGTAGGGATAGATTCCTTTCCCCATTAACAGTTCAACATTCCCATCGCGGAAGAGGGCGGTTCGTCCGTTGGAACTGGAAAACATTTTCTTGGTCGTCTTGAAATGTTCCGTGTTGTTGCCATGGGCAAGGGATTTTAACAACTTGTCAATTGAGGCTGGCATCACGGCGGCGCTATCCACAAACCTCACCTTACGTTTTCCCCTCTGTACCGAGAAGGAGAGAAACCTAACAAAAAAATTACTTGTCAACAAAATCAAAAATTTGATTTAAAAATATTTACAAACCTCTTACTAGGGGCAAGTACCTCTTAATTAATCCACCACCAACACCAACTTGAATAGGAATTCCCTTGTAGGGGTGTTCTTTCTGCATGTGATGATCCAACTCATAATTGGTGCAGAATTTTTTTGAACACTGGGGACAACACTTGTTGATGTACATGGTCATGTCAGGTTCTTCACGCCAACGTTTTGGAGAGGGAGTAGGCTCATCACTTGGACGTTTGTTGCTGGAAAAGGTAAGAAAAACCCACTAAGCTAAAGGTAAACCAGTAATCTGAGGCACGGGAGGCAATCTGAGACATTTGGGGACAATTTTAGAAATTTGGGGTAATCTGAGACACGGGGTAATCTGAGATATTTGGGGTAATATGAGATATTTGGGGTAATCTGAGACACCGGGGGCAACGTGAGATATTTGGGGTAATCTGAGACATGGGGTAATATGAGATATTTGGGGTAAACTGAGACATCGGGGGCAATGTGAGATATTTGGGGTAATCTGAGACCCTGGGTAATCTGAGACAATATTTGGGGTAATCTGAGACACCGGGGCAATGTGAGATATTTGAGGTAATCTGAGACATAACCGCGATGTTATGCAACTGTTCGCGCCGCAGCGAGGCTGCTTACACTTTAAGATCATAAACCCTAATCTGACCTTTACTTCCCCCTCTTTTGCCCTTCATGTGGGCTAAACTACCCCTCTGCGTAATACTGCATTTCATAATCTCAAAAACTTTACTTACTTGCTGGTTCCGGCAATTGGATCGTCTTTTTGAGAATAATCTACGTCCATAACTTCACCAACTTTGGAACATGAACTAATATCATGACTTTCCTGGCAGTAATCGCATTTTTCATCACTTATTAATTCACCGACGAGTTGGCACACACTTGGGCAATGATTACCAGAGCAGATACCACACAAATTACTATGTATTTGCATACACAAGGCACAGATTTTATCGCAGATATGAGGCTGAATAACTTCTTTTTGGCAGTTGTCACATTGTTGAACATGTTTATTTTTTATATGATATTTGATGATACGAAGTGAATTAGAATTTGCTTCGCTACATAATAAGCAATGATAACCAGTACCCACTGGAACTATAAAATCAGAAATTCTCATTTTGCCACAGGTTTGCACGATGTTACTCTTTCTACTAACTTATTTTCCTCCTCTTTGCTACTTTTATTCTGAGGAAACGTTTCATTTAAGAATTACTGGACATTTTCATCTCATTTCCTGCAAGCGAACGTTTATTTTTAACCGCATTTCTCATATTTATAAAAATACTGGTCATTTTTCCATTTTCTTGGAACAACGTTTTCTTGTTCCGTCTTTTTCCCTCATAAGGCAATGTATGGTGGCGAGAACCCGTATTTTTTCCCGTAAGGAAAAGTATGTGGCGAGGAGCCCTCTTTTTCCTCATAAGAAGTGTGTGATGAGGACCCGTCTTTTTTCCCATAAGAAATAGAGTGGGCGAGAAATCCGTGGCTTCTCCCATAAGAAATAAAGCGGGCGAGAAATCTTTGGCTTCTCCCATAAGAAATAAAGCGGGCGAGAAATCTTTGGCTTCTCCCATAAGAAATAAAGCGGGCGAGAAATCTTTGGCTTCTCCCATAAGAAATAAAGCGGGCGAGAAATCTTTGGCTTCTCCCATAAGAAATAAAGCGGCTATAAGCAGTCAGCATATCCTTGCAATACATACCCATGCTATAAAGGCCTTGTGGCGAGAAGCCCTAACCGTCTTTTTCCCTCATAAGGCAATGTATGGTGGCGAGAACCCGTATTCTTTCCTGTAAGGAAAAGTATGTGGCGAGGAGCCCTCTTTTTCCTCATAAGAAGTGTGTGATGAGGACCCGTCTTTTTTCCCATAAGAAATAGAGTGGGCGAGAAATCCGTGGCTTCTCCCATAAGAAATAAAGTGGGTGAGAAATCCGTGGCTTCTCCCATAAGAAATAAAGCGGGCGAGAAATCTTTGGCTTCTCCCATAAGAAATAAAGTGGGTGAGAAATCTTTGGCTTCTCCCATAAGAAATAAAGCGGGCGAGAAATCCTTGGCGAGAAAACCTAGCCAAGGATTTCCCCATAAGAAATAAAGCGGGCGAGAAATCTTTGGCGAAAAAACCTAGACACTTCTACTACTATTAATGTGCAAATTATTGCTCCTCAGTAAAATTGAACAATTTAGAGCAAATTTTCAGACTGTTTTTAGATCCAATGCAACTTGTATAGTTTCTAACTTGTTAAGATTTCAAGATTTTGTCGTTTTCACGTTACTGTAGTAAATGTCGTAAATTTAGTAAATTTACGGAATTTTTGTAGATGCTGTAAATTTAATTTACGGCATTTACAAAAATTCCATGCTTACGAAGCTTCTTAAATATACACAATGTTGAGGCATCTTTTTCGTTCGTAACAAAAATTTAGTAAACATAAAGGATCCCGATATTTCGAAAACCATAGGTACCGATGATATTAAGCAAGAAAAAATTAAACCCAGAGGAAATTCACGCAGGCCTTAGTAACCTTGTAAAATCTGTAAATTCTCTAAACTTACACAATTTCACAAATATTGTAAAGGAAAATTGATTTACAAATTTTCGTAAACTTGACCACGTGCGTCTCAATTTTGTAAAAGTACAATTGTGTTACAAAATTTTCAGATTCTATAAGGTTACGAATAATTGCAAGAATTAAAATGACAATAGAGGTCTCCCAACGTTTGCTCTCAGATTTGGATCCAACTGGTGTCAATCGATCGCAAATATAATTAGTATGAAATTTGCAAATGGAACTATCTGCCAATGCGCAGGTTTGGCGGAGATATTTGCATAAAAGGAGGAGAAAACGCACCCTCAAGGCTGGCGAATTTTTCATTTTCCAAATTTGCTGCGCATTTTTCCCGCTTTGGATGCAAATATCTCCGCCAAACCTGCGCATTGGCAGATAGTTCCATTTGCAAATTTCATACTAATTATATTTGTGATCGATTGACACCAGTTTCGTCCAAATCTGTGAGCATACGTTGGGAGACCTCCATTGTGAGTACAAAAAATTACAAGCTAATTTTCCTTAGAAATATTTGTAAAATTTTGTAAGAGTTTGCAAGTTTACATGATTTATGGATTTTATCAAGACCAGCTCAATTCAAACGAAGATTACCGTGCACCAAAACCTTCCTTATTAAATCGAGGTTACGTTTTTTTTAAAAATTACGACAATTGTACTTAAACCCACTCAAAGTGTAATCGTCAGTTCACAATACGGTCTCCACTTTACACTTCACAGTGACACTTTTATATTGTAAAATTGTTTGTGAATATTTATATACGCAGTCTTTAGTAACGGAATAAAATCCGTAAATTTTGTAAACTAATCTTATACACTTTAAAAAAAATAAAGAGAAGCCATGATCTGAGGAAGGTTACAAAAACGTGTAGCTAATTGTTTATTTAATATTTATGAAAAAACGTGGACGAAATGTGTGTGAAACAAAACATGATAAAATATAGCTTAAAAAAGTAAAAAGTTCTAAGGTGAGGAAGTGCACTTAAAAGTACTAAACAAGCTCCCTCCGCCACCCAGATAATTTTACTTCGCCTGGGCCGTCTATTGCTTGCAAAATATCTGTTGGAAATAAAAATATGTGACTTGAATGTACAACGAGCACGATGTTGAACTAGTTATACAAATAATTAACAAATATTTGGGGACGGATTAACCATATGTAATAATTACCACCAAATGATCATAATTGCTAATACCCTTTACCACCAAGCAATGCTAATCTGACTGGATATTAACCAATTCAAAAGTTAACTTTGGGTCAAGAAATTAAATCTCATCTTTATTTTCTTACGTGACGCCGAAATATTATTGTCGATATTTTGCATGAATAGACAGCCCAGGCGAAGTAAAATTATTTGGGTGGCGGAGGGAGCTTGTTTAGTACTTTTAAGTGCACTTCCTCACCTTAGAACTTTTTACTTTTTTAAGCTATATTTTATTTAATTCTTTTTTAGGTTTGAATTTTAAAAGCAAATATAGAATATAACCACTATTGTACGCTATAAAGCAACATTTACACCGTTAGTCTTGCAGATATAGTAGTCAATTTAATTCGTTAAAATTTACAGCGGACGTTTTAAAAGTGTCAATTGAAAGATATCAAGGTTTGGTATTCCTAACCACTCTCAAATTTGTGCTTGGACTTGTGTGCAAAGCTATATATAAGACCATTGGTGATAATTTCTAAAAGATGTGGGGGACTTCAAAAAGGTTCCTCCACATAAAATTTTCCCAGTTCATATTCTTCCACTAGGTGCGAATGGGAATCGCTGTACCCAATTACAACTCTGTTTGATGATTTTGAGAAATCAGTAAGGGTGACCCTACCTAGGTATTGTATAGGGCCCCTTCGGATGAAAATTTTTCCAATCTGATTTCATATTCTTCCATTAGAAGCCACTAACAATCTGTATGCCAAATTTCAGCCTTCTACGACAATGTTGAAGTCTGGTGCATAGCACCCCACCCACTAACTTGTTAGATGACCCCCACGGCTTAACCATTTGACCCATTTCTCCCACCTTCAAACTCGTTTCCTAACTTTGTCTAATATGGTAAAATTGCAAGTCAATCGTGTTCACGGACCGACATGACGGTCCCATAAGCCCGTGCACGGGCTAAGACTATAAATTACTCCATAGGGAGGGTGTAACTATATAGTTACTATATAGCAACCACTCGGAAATTTTCGTTATAAAAAGTCGCTGGTTTCTCAACCAATTGACCCAATTCTTGTTTCCCCTTATAGTAAAGTGGGGTCGATCTTTCATAAATTTAAATACCCAGCTATGTAGGTAGTCTCCTTCATACTTAAACTGCGAAACGCAACCATTCACCACCATCAAAACTTTTTTCTGGGAAGTCATATCGAAAAATCCCTAAAGATAGCACTAGATTAGGTCCGTAATTGATTTTTTTCTCTCTTTATTTTTTTCTCTAAAACGCACCCCCTTGGCTGTAGGGCGCGGTCAAGGTTTTCGAAGGGGGGGGGATGAATGCATACTAAGGTGTAACTGTAACTATAGTTTTTTTTACCTCACCTTAGAAAAATAAGAATTTTCGCAAAATTTGCAGATTCGCAAATTCGCAAAATTTGTTATGTTTTAGATTTTTAATCCTGGTTGGGAATAATGGGAATTGTATTTGTTCAAAAAATTGTTTGCCAAAAAATAGTGCCTTGTCAGATTTCATGAATAACTGAGCGTACTCACGTCAACCTTCGCAAATTGATAATAGTAACATAGCCTGCCAAGTTTTGCGAGATATGCGAGATTTCGCAAAAATTTTGCTGGAAAACATGGGATGTTTTTCGCAAATTTACCCAGCAATTAGGCATGTTCTTATTTCGCAAAATTATTTCGCAATAATGCATTCTCGAAACTTATTTTAAATATGCATTGCTCGAAACTCAAATTTCATTGAACCTGGCATACTTTTTTTTACAAATTTTGTACACAAGTTTTAAACTTTGGAAAATAAGTTATGCAGTTTTATAAAGTTTACAAACATTCGACTGAAATGCGTTAATTTTACGCTCATTAAACAAAATAAGGCAAACTTCACAGTATTGCTCGAATTTGTACATAATTTTACATAATTTGTGTATAACTAAAACCAAATTTTAACTCAAATTATCCAAAACTACACACTTTGTAAAGTTGAATTTATGAAGTTTACACAAATTCCAAACGTTAGTCTAAACTTAAAAAGGGGACAGAGAAGCCTATTACCTAGCTGTTCATTACCTTATAAAAAATACAGGAATTTTGTAAATGGCGTATAAACCTGACCTAATTACCATTACTCAATTTTCAACTCTTAATTGCTCAAAACGTATAACAAAGAAATTATGCTTAGGTCGAGCATTAAACAAAACGATGTAAACTCGAAATTTGTGTAATTTACGTATCAAATTTAAACCAAAATTTTTCAAAAATTAGAAACTTTATAAAATTTACGTTTCTTCAAAAAATAGAGACAAAATTCATTAAATCTTAAGAAATTTATTTATTTGTTTTTGTCCCATGTAAACAAGCTCTGCTAAATATCTAACTCTGGTCAAAAAACATGCACACATTATGTTTAGATCGAACGTTACACAAAACGGGGCAAACTTGAAATTAATAAGTCGAAATGCTATATAATTTTAAATAATAATGTTATTAATTTCATTTTTGTATTCAATAATGTACTAATTTGTATACTAAATGTTTCAAAATTACGTACTTTGTAAGGTTGAATTTTATGATGTTTACCAGATAAAAAGTATTTAAGCAAACTGCTCTCTCTTAATAGAAGAACATGAGATACTTACCTACCTTTTTATATTAAATACTAAAAATATTCTGTGAATTTGTAAACAACGTACCAATATTACTCGAGTTTCATTTTCTTAATTAACGAAAAAGAAACTTTGCGTATATTTAATTATTTACGTAGCTTGGTAAGCTTGGAATTTTCGTAGATGTCGTAAATTTACGCTATTTAAGACAATTACGACAGTGCCATGAAAACTCTATATTTCATTCAAAAATTATAAAAAATATGGCAACTCAAATTTCACACGAAACACTATACGCATTTTACATAATTGTGTTACTTATTTTATTTTATGATAATTTTTATACGGAATTTTAACCTAAATTCTCCAAAAATTATGCACTATGAAAAGTTTAATTTTATGAAGTTTGACATATTGTAAACACTCGACTAAACTTTGCTCAGTCTACACCATCATGTTAAGAGACATCTAGATTTTCCTTTTGCTACAAAAATTTACTGGAATTTTGTAAATGGCGTACAAACTCGACAAAATTAGCATTACTCAAATTTTCGACTTTCTTAATTGTTCAAAAATCATGCAGAAATAATGTTCAGGCCGGAAATTCGTGGGAAGAGGGCAAACTCGAAATTCAAATTTCATTCAATCTGTCATACTTTTTGTATCGATTTTAAATAGAAATTTTCCAAAAATTAGAAACTTTACAAAATTTAAGTGAATTATTTCTCAATCTTATGATTCATATTGTCACAATTTCGGTCGTCATCCTCCTGGCACGCTGACCTTGCCCGATAAGGCGTTATCATCGAGATGGTGACGACTTTCATCAAGACGAATCCAACTCGACCAAAGATTTTGGTTTGTACATACGTGATTACGTATTACGTCAAGTTTCGGGGTTTGAGCAATTAAGGAATTAATCAAGCTAGAATTTAACCCTTATGTTTTAAACTTAGTAAACTTCGTAATTTTTTCTTATTTTCAGAAATATTATGTTCGCCGTGTTATCCTAAAAACACAGGTCACCGTCTGCGTATAATTTGACGTTTCATTGCTTTTTTGGGCTCAATTAGGTAGAAACGTAATTTTGCAATCGCCAAGGACCATTTTCCTCAGGGTGTCAATTTAAGAGGAGAAATTAAGAAAGAACAAATCCGTAAATTCTGTGAACTTTTACAGCATCTTACAACTATTTATGAGAACAATTATTTTACAAATTTTTGTGAACTTACTCAGATCAAGGACGTATTTTTAATTTGCAAAAGTTTGTAAATTTATTTTACAAAATTGAGACATTTTATACTTTGTGACCTACTTAAATCAACAATTTTGCAAAAAAATTGAAAATTTCTGTGCTATGCGAAAGTTGATGCCGTGAGTATTTTTTTTATAATTTTTTAAACCAGGATCAATTCTCTACAGATTGAACTCTGTCTTGAATTTTAGTTTGGACAACGGATGGATAACTCATGGTAATTGAAAAATGAGTTAAATCCAATTTTCAAAATATGTTAGAAATTTCGTAAAATTCCAGGAATATAACCATCCCCACATAAATATATTTCAGTACAGTTAAGTTATGCAGCCGGCGTTTGTGTAACCACGCTTTTACACACGCTACTCCTCCATCAAACCATGTTTGCGAGTAAGTTTTACAACAATGAGGCAATTCACGCAAGCTCAGGTAACATTGCAAAATCCGTAAATTCTGCAAACTTGCAAACTTTTTACAAAATTTTACAACTATTTCTGAGAAAATTAGCTTACAAATTTTTGTAAACTTATTCAGATCATGGGCGTATTTTTAATTTTCGAAAGTTTGTAAAATTATTTTACAAAATTTTATCAAGGATCACTTGAATTGTCTCAATATACAGTGAGACAATTCATGTCAGCCTTCGTAATTGCATAACCACGTAAACTGACGAAGATCAGCTTACGAACCAAAAACATGGCTTTTATCTTCGTAGGGTTTTGTCAGTTCGTAAGCAAAAATTAGCTTCGAGATGTTCCCAAATTTCGTCAAAAGTTCTACGTCATAGTAAACATGAGAACAATGATCTGAACAATTAGACGGCAATTGCAATGCTGGTAAATAAACTATATTTTCAATTGCATTGTCAAAATATTCGTGGAATTTATTTCATTCAATTACTAACAATGGAGGTCTCCCAACGTATGCTCACAGATTTGAACCAAACTAGCGCCAATCGATCACAAATATAATTAGTATGAAATTTACAAATGGAACTACCTGCCAATGCGCAGGTTTGGCGGAGATATTTGCAGCCAAAGTGAGAGAAATGCGCAGCAAATTTGGAAAATGAAAAATTTGTCAGCTTTGGGGGTGCGTTTTCTCCTCTTTTTATGCAAATATCTTTGCCAAACCTGCGCATTTGCAAATTTCATACGAATTATATTTGTGATCGATTGACGCTAGTTTAGTCCAAATCTGTGAGCATACGTTGGGAGACCTCTATTGTAAGTAATTTGCCTAATAATATATCAATCTGTTCAAAAGAATTGACAATCGTAAACATGTTGCGAATTTGCACGCTTGCAATATCGGGATGGAAAAGTGGTGAAAAAATAATCTGGATTATAGATCCCGTTTTATTAATTCACCCACCATGTTCTGGAATTATTTTGTCGATGGTTTTTCTAATCCAGACAACAAAATACCCACAACAGAGCACTTTATGCGTTGGAGAATGAGAGAGATGCCTAATTTCGTTGGCAAGTTTATGTTATCATGTTATAGACAGTGAAATTTATAATTTTCATAAGGTGATTATCATAACGAGGGAGAAGTGGATGATAAGCACACGTATCAAGACTCAAAAAACACGACATCAGACGAGATATTCGTAGGAAATTTATACGCAACCCAAAATTTGACTGGTTTAATGCCGATATTATTATTTTTATTTAATTGGTTTACCATAAATGTTTCAAAAGATGGTTTCCTTATATTATAATATTTTTTCTAATCCAGAGAATAAGATGCCCACAACACTTTATTTATTGAATGAGAATGAGTGCGGTCCGTGCCCACTAAAATCTTTTTGAACGAAACGAACCACAGCCCTAAAAATCAAAATCTCTTAATCTGGCGCAATATAATTTTTACACTCTAAATAAATTTGATTAAAATTTACTCAATTTTGAGTAAAATTGCCACCAAAGCAACTATTGAGTAAAATTTACCCTGACAAAGGTAAAATTTACTCAAGGTTGAGCAAAAATCTTTCAACCTGGAGTAAATTTTACCTTTCTCAGGGTAAATTTTACTCAATAGTTGCTTTGGTGGCAATTTTACTCAACTTTATTTACAGTGTATCGATGGAGAGCGACGTAAAATAGCCAAATATACTCACACAGTCAAAAAGATCATCATCTGTACATATATCCATCAAACGAAACACTATTGAGATGAATGCATGCACACATGTCGATATTATCAAAATTTTAGATTTACATGGTAAAAACTGACTGAAAATTACTCATCCCCCGATGTTTCACAGTTTCCTGTGTTACGTCGTTCGACGAAATGCGAATACCGTAAAAACTCAAATAGTAGCCGTTGCTCAAATAGTAGCCGTGTCTATTTTCAAAATTTTGTAAATAGTGACCTTGCTCAAATAGTAGCCCTGTCCAAATAGTAGCCTTAATCGAATAGGCGTGTCTCTATGTCCATACTACCACAGTTCTTAACAGTTAATTAATATAATTAAATTATAATTCAATATAACCGCAGTTACACGCTATCGAACTGATGAGTCGTTGACAAAACACGAATTTAGCTCATCGAATGAATCATTAAAGAGCAGGTCGAACAGAATAATCTTCTAATGGACTACAACTCTAAGGGCAAAATTGGTGTTCTTATTAAAATTTAATCTGAACTTGATTCAGGAAATGAAAATCATAGTGGTACGCAAATAGTAGCCGTGTCTCTCTTCATAATTTTGGAAATAGTGACCTTGCCCAAATAGTAGCCTTGCTCAAATAGTAGCCGGGTCCCAGCCACCGATTTTATAAATAGTAGCCCCCGGCTACTATTTGAGTTTTTACGGTACTCGAAATCACGAAACCTAACAAATTTAGATTCGGTAATTTGCAAGCTAATTTTCTTTCGAAATATTTCACAAATTTTGTAAGAGTTTGTGAGTTTACTGAATTAAGGGATTTGATTTTACAAAGTTACCCAGACCAACGTTAAGTGTCTCATTGAAATTTATGAAGTCACTAAATCCGCAAGTTTTTATAAAAAATGATGAATTTTTTCAAACTTTTGTGTCGCATGACATACTCCAACCAGAACAGATCTAATGGATAGTCGATCTGGTCGCGCAAAACAAACGCTGCACATTTTCACGATATATGAGAATAATTAAGGAAATTTTACATTACAAAGGTCACAAAGTTATTCCTTGGGCCAATCGGTTCAAATTTGCCGAAATAAATTATTACTAACAATGCGATGACGCCAGCGGTCTCGCTCCTATTTTAATGAAACGGCGATAATTTTGTAGCCTTACATAAATAATTGAACACATGTTTCGGGATTTTTCATAATGCTCAGTTTAAACAAAGTTATGATGGTTTAAGTGGCCGAAAATTCGCGTTTTTCTCCCTCAAAAACAAAAATAGAAAAACTTGACGAGAAAAACGCGAATTTTAGGCCACTTAAACCATCATAACTTTGTTTAAACTGAGCATTATGAAAAATCCCGAAACATGTGTTCAATTATTTATGTAAGGCTACAAAATTATCGCCGTTTAATTAAAATAGGAGCGAGACCGCTGGCGTCATCGCATAGTAAGCGAAAACTCATGATCGCACGTCCGGAAAAAAATTGACGGGCGAAGGTGAAATGTGGGAAAAGTCGAGAACATGGATGCCTAAGAATATAAAAGAGTTTGGCTGGTTTGGAAAATCGTCCGAAATTAAAGATTTTTGTACAGGCAAGACAAATTATTTATGAATGCACTCTTATAAATCAGGTATTAAAATAATACCAAGCGGTATTCATACATGACTCAACCAAAGTGGTATTGATAAATGATACCTTGTCACAATAGCTCGATCTTAAAGTTTTACCATATCGGTAGCAAATTTTTATGTACCGGTATAATTTTGATACCAAGCGAGAGCAAATTGAATGCCGAGAATTCAATACCTGCCGGACTATTCCAGATTTCTAACAGTGCAAATTTCCATGCAGATTCGTAAATATTTGGCATGCGGTAGCACTAAGATTAGCAGTAATTTTTAAATGTCATTAGTGTACATTATTATCTGTTCTTACTAGGGCTGACAAATCCGTTCCTAATTTTCAAATCCGGATTTCGGATTATCCGTTTTTCTTGGGACCCAAATCCGGATTAAAATCCGGTTTTGAATTATTTATTGTTATTATTGATTTCCTGGATATTTGATCGAATAGTAGAATTATTAATTTAAATTGAAATCTCAGCTTTTTTAGAAGTTTCAATATTTCTGAAAATTTTCTGACGATGCAGGTTATTTTCTGGGAATTTTTCTCAGTTCATGAACTGAAAAAATGTAAAATTTCAAATAAGTGGGTTTTACGTCGGATATGATAAACTAATTATATTTGGAATGAATAGCATGCTAACTTTTTTTAATTCACACTTCTCGCGAAGATTTGAATCTTTACATCGTACTAGGTAAATAAATATGAATAAATATAAATATAAGTTAGAGAAATCCGGATTCGAAATGTAATGTGAATGTAAGGGTTTTTCACTTGTTTCATTTTTCACCCCTATGCTAATACATGGGGCGAAGTAAAAAAAATAGAACTCCGGTGAAGTAAAATGAAATAAATTTGAACGAAAATGACTGAATGTGAATGAAAATCTTGAGTCAGAAATAGGGATGACTGACATTTGAATGAAAACTAAATTTTTGAACAGGTATGCTTGCATCATCCCCAATTAAATAAAATTATGAATTCTATTATTATAGCGGATCACAACAAAATATGATTAAAATCATAAACTGTGTAAAAATCTGTAACCTCCCAGGGTTAAGGAAGTATTGAAATCATACAAATCGACGTTACGGTTATGTAAATATTATAAATTTCGAGATCAGCCTGTTTTGACGTGTTCAGCGTAATTATCAATTTTTGCCCGAAATTTATATTGTTACAAATGGTGTTTCTAGATGCGTCGTAGAATTCTTCAGTGAAATTTAAAAGAGTAAAAGTCAATGTGATTCTAATAGTGAATAGTGAATACCAAATCCCTCCCTAATGTGCGAAAGTTTATAAAATCTTGACGAGGAAATTTGGGTTAGGCGTCGTTGCAAAAAATTGCGAAGTTTGAAAAATTTCGTATTTACAATTTTTGTGCATTAATTGCGTCTCAAGCATATTTTCTGGGTTTGCATTCACCTATTTATTTCAAATTATTTGCTAACGATAAATCAAAATGGCAGTATCAATTACAAGGAAGGAATTCAACAATAGTAAAATTTTTGTAAAGCAGTTATGACTTTGCATGTATACTAGGCAAAATTTATGCAAAAAGTTTTGCAAAATTAGTCAACACTTTCTATATATCTGTGCAAATCCAAAATGGTTTGTAATCTAATTTTTTTCGTAATCTTCATAAAATTGAGTTAACACTTTATCATAAGAAATTTATCGATCAGTAATTCATAAAATTCTATAAATTGATGTGAAGCTTAGTCATCTGATTTGGTCAAATTTTGAACTGTAACCACGGCCAAATGGTACGTAAAAATTGTTTGTGATATTTCTACCTTCCAAAAAGACGATGATCTCATATTTATAAATCATCATATTTATAAATCTTTTTTTACAAATTCCAACTTTATTTTTAATACTGCCTCTCTGAGGCAATTCACGCAGTCTTGGTGAATTGTAAATTCTTGCAGATTTTTGCAAATTTTTACAAATATTTCAAAGGAAAATTAGCTTACAAATTTAAAAGCTAAAGTATTCAAGTTTTAAAACCAAAAATTTCTTCATTTATTTGTACATGATTTTCAACGCGACTTAACATTTCGGCAATAGTCGTTAGTAAAATCCGTAAAGTTTTTGCAAAATAATTTTACAAGCCTTTACAAAATAAAAGGACACCTTAAATTTACGTATGAGCTAATTTGCTTTGAAATATTTACAAAATTTTATAAAAGTTTGTAAGCTTACCGAGTTTACCGCGGGAAATTCTGTTAAATCCACGGATTTATCAATTTTACCTAGGCCTGCATGAATTGCCTAATGAATTTTCAGGATTTTGGAACATGGAAAATCCCCACAAATACACAAACATAAATAACTACTGAGTTATTACCATGGCCATGTAACTTAGGCCAGAGCAGGGATCAAAATTACAGTTAGTATTTTTTATTTATAGTAAAATGAGACATGGTCACGTACTTTTTTCATATAAATTTCCTACGAATATCTAATCCGATGTCGTGTTGTTTCGAGTTTTATTACGTGTGCTTATCAGCCATGCATCCACTTCTTCCTCATTACGATAATCGCCTTATGAAAATCATAATTTAACTCGTCATTACATGATAGCGTATACTTGCCAAAGAAATTATGCATGTCTCAGACTAAAATTAAGAAAGCAAATCAAATACACTAAAATTAGGATATTTGTAATATCGACATTTGCACATGTCGATATTATCAAAATTTTAGTATATTTGATTTCCTTTCTGAGAAGTGGATGCATGGATGAGAAGCACACGTGTCAAAACAACTTGACATCAAGTGAATACTCAGCCAACCCATTTGTAAATTGCAGCTTAAAACTCCTGGAAAGCTCTTTTTAATAATACCGAAACTCTCTGGGTTGGTCACGAAACCAAGAATCAAGTTAGTTACATATGTACAAAAACCTGCGGTAGTTGGCAAATACGAAACCAATCGTAAATACGGCAAGATTTGATAAAAGATCACCACAAAATGAAGAACTACGTACATACACTTTTGCCAACCAACTAATAAATCTCACCGTATGAATTTTTGACAATGTTAAAAACTATTTGGAACTTCTTTCACGGAATTTTCATCATCTTCTCGTGAAAAGCTGGTCTCTCCACGTTTTACACGCGCATAAACATCTAAACACAAAGATTTTAGCAGTGGTTTGTTTTGATGTTCTTTGATGATGAGACTGGGTACATATTTAATAAGATTTTGGTTGTATAAGAGCACTCAAAAGGGAGTAAAAAGTCTGCTGGAGTTTCTACTCGCTGGAGAATATCATGAGGCAGAAGAATTGAATGGTGGTGAGGTTACAAATTCGTAGAAAATTTTTATGTAACAAAAAATTTGACTGGTTTAATGCCGATATTTTTATTTTTATTTAAATGGTTTACCATAAATGTTTTAAAAGATGGTTTAATTTGGCCAATGCTTTTAAGTCCAGAGAACAACACTTTATCTGTTGGAGAATGAGTGCCCACTAAAATCTTTCACGGTGCGACTTGCCTGGCTAAAATAAATTTGGGCTATCAACTCGAAAATAAGGGTTTCGTGGCCACAATTTTGTAAGATTTGTAAGCCATAAATAATTTTCAATTTTTTTTGTCACGATAAATACTCATCTTCAGATTAGTGACTAGGAAAGAAAGTGATTTCACGTAAAGTTTGTAACCTACGTAACTGCGTTAGGTGTGTAAGTTTACAAACTGTTGACGTGAATTGACTTTGTAAACATTTTCGTAAACTTTTTTTGTAAAAAATGTCATAAATAAAACAAACAATATTTTTGGCTGGCAGCAATTTTTTGTTGAATAATTAAATCAATTTGCCTGTTGACGGGACGAGATCACAAAAAATTTACAATCGACAATTCGTCTCTAAGACAATTTCAAAATGGCGAAAACGCAAATATCAAACACTCGAATTATTTACGAACTTTTGTTTACGAAACAAAAACGTGCTTTTGAACATACCTGTTCAAAAATTTAGTTTTCATTCAAAAGGCAGTCATCCCGATTTCTGACTGAAGATATTTATTCACATTCAGTCATTTTGGTTCAAATTCAGTCCATTTCAATTCATCCGATTTCATTTCTTACTTCGCCCCATGTATTAAGCATAGGGTGAATAATGAAATGAGTGAAAATCCTTTCATTCACAGTCATTCATCTGAAATGATGGAGTCTTTGAATCGTTTTCATTCAAATGACAGGAAATTCATTTTCATTCACTATCACTCATCATAATTATCAGTCGAATGAGTGAAAGTGAACAAGTATGCTTTTGAAGTGGGTAAGTTTCGTAAAAGTTCGTAAGTCAATTTTCCTTAGAAATGTGTGTAAAAGTTTGTAAGCTTACAAATCTTTCGCAGTTACGAAGGTTACAAGCTTTGACGTGAGTTCCCTCGACACTCTTAGAAGTGTGGTTATAATTTTCTAATAAACGTTATCACCAGACATTTGGTGACAACGACTACCACCGCAATTTTAAGCAAAATATAACCAGATTATAACCAAATGCATAAGAAGGTTAAAACCGGTCTGAAAATCCTCCGCTGTGCAACGTCGGTATAATTTGTATGCCAATTGGTTACTATTATAACCAAAAAGTTATACTTCGTTGTAACCGAAATTGTCACCGGACTGTTATGCAAACTGAAGATAGTCTGGTGATGCTTTATTTTAATATCTGGTGATGTTTGCTCAAGATTTCCTTATGGTTCTACACCAGTCGGTTATGTTCAGATTCAATAATTCTACGCTAGTGGCGCTGCATCACCTTATTGTGTTAATCCTCAACAAAATGTATTTAATTCGTGTATCGAATTTTTCACGTGGAAAAAAAATAACTGTGCCGAGTGACAATTATCGGGGGTTTTTAATAACTGAAGGTAACAATTTTTTAAGCATTTAACTCAAACTTTTAGTAAATAAACTGTTTTCTGGTTCAGTTAACTTAGAATTCAAGTTGGACGAGGAATCCGAAATCTCTAACCAAGTCGGCACAGCAATCAGTGGACAAATTTTCTCTCCCTTGGCAAACATCAACCCGTGAATCCTGAAGCAAAAATTTCGCCAATAGTTTATCGGAAATGAATTATTTAAAATGAATGCTCCGTTAATCTAACTTTCAAGAATATTTAATTGTTTCTTTGCAGTTTCTGAGCAGCATATTCCTCCCATTGGAAATCAAACTTCAAAATTAGGTTAGCAGATAGGCTAAATTTAGCCTATCTGCTAACCCTTAAGGGTTAAAAGTTTTAATTAAGTATTCGTACTCGTATTAAGTACTATGTAAATATATTTCTAAATTATTTTCCTTCCATTCCCTTTACCTAGAAACGCTCTCATCAGCCGATCAAAAATTGCCTACAAAAACAGCCATCAACATTTTACCATGCTGGAGATATTTTTCTAATGAAGGAATCATAATATAAAATTTGATTTGTCATTATTTCGAGTATGCAGGTATTTGCTAAAATATATCTTTATTAATTTACTTTTGTAAATGGATTTAATGCGAACTGGAATTATCTTAAAAAATCAAATAAAACACTATTTTACAGCAAATCGTCACCGTAAGCTTAATAATTTACAATATATCGGTTATAAACATCACCGTCATGGTGTTAATCATCACCAATAAATTAAAGGATCATAACCTGAATGATATACATCTGTACCACATTGTGGTTTTGTTGTTATTCATTGCGGTGATAATTAACACCGCAGTGAAGATGATACGATTTAACACCATTTCGGTGTTGATTGTAACCAAACCGGTAAAGTCATATACGTCTAAACTTTGGTGATAATCTGGTTACAATTTTTCTAAGAGTGGATCTTTCTGATGGGTGCATATAGGCATAGAATAAGAATTAAGATAAGTACTTTACTATACAGGGTGCAGGTTGACGTATATATTTACTAGTACTCGAATGTACGCAAACTTGTGCAAATTACTCTACAAACTTCGCAAAATGCTCCACTCTTGGCTCAATGGCGAATCTGTTATTTTCTAATTTGACAGAATTTCTATCAATTAATTTTTGTAACTTTTATTTCTGCGAATTATATTTCTGCAACAGAAATTCCGATTTTCAAGCCATTAAATGAGTTTCCAAATATTTTTATTACAATGAGTCAAATTTCTGGTTTGTGTATAAGCGAGTTGTTTAAGATGTGAGTAAAATTAACTAGACCTTTTTAGCTCCATGTTTGTAAACTTAAAATAAATAAAATGCATGAGCAAAATTTGTAAACAAATTATGAACTTGATTAAAATTGGCATTTCAAAGAATACGATGAATTTGCACTAATTTTCATTAATTTTCGACCTGAGCATAATTTCTGCATGACTGTATGAAGACAGAAATTGGAAGGAAATATTTCACCTAAATTTTGTAAAGTGTCCAATTTAAAAAAAAATTGTTTTTTAATTGGTATAAAAAGTAGGGCAGATTGAATGAAATTTGCATTTTGAGCAATTAACTAATTTCGAGTTAGCATCCTTTTCATTAATTTCCGATTTAAATTGTTAAATATAATTCCTGCTTGATTTTTGAGCAATTAAGAAAATCTAAAATTGAGTTAGTGTAATTTTGCCGGCATTTTCAAAATTCCAGAATAGTTCATAGTAAAACGTATGGATTTCCTGGTTGAAGTTAAGCGAAGGTTAGTCGAACATTTGTAATGTGTTAAAATTTATAAATTAATAAACTTTACCAAGTGTGCAATTTAAAAAAATCGCATAAAACATGACCTTAAAATGAAATTACTAGCATAATTATGTATAATTATGTAGTCTTTCGAGCAACATCAGGAATTTTGAGGTAGCATATTTGGTACAATTTTTGAAAGAATTATAATTTCTGTGTGGTACGATTTTCAACATTCAACAAGCTTAAATTTGTCAGATTTGCAAGCCAT
This sequence comes from Folsomia candida, assembly GCF_002217175.1. NCBI lineage: Eukaryota > Metazoa > Arthropoda > Collembola > Entomobryomorpha > Isotomidae > Folsomia > Folsomia candida. The sequence goes on along the minus strand of NW_019091207.1, from coordinate 2,984,838 downwards.
TAAATAATTTTTCAATTTTTTTGTCCCCATAAATAGTTAGATTAATGATATCTATCTTACGTGCAGGTTAACGTGTTCGAATCTTTTTGCAAACTTTACAAAACTGCTCAAATTACTCTTAAAGTTTTACTTAATGCACCACTCTTAGCTCAATGGTGAATCTGTTATTTCTAAATTCCTCGACTTAAATTGACAGATATTTAATTATTTTATTGTTTTTGAGTGATATTTATAAAAAAATTCCAAAACGACAATTCTGTCAGATTTGCAAGCCATTAAGTAAATAATTTTCCAAATATTTGTGTTATCATAAAGACTCAGATTTGTTTTGTGTATCACCAAGATGTGATTAAAATTAACTAGCGCACTTCAGCTGAATGTTGGTGAACTTTATGAAAAAACTGCACAAATTATTCTATAAATTTACACTTATTTTATAAATTATTCTATAAATTTATCCAACTCTTAGTACAATGGCGAATCGGTTATCTCAAAATTTCTCGACCTGATTACGTCTTTCTTACCCACAGGGAACGTTTGTTGGGGAACTATTTACGTTATGCACGTAATAAAACGCTTCACACGAGGCAATTATTTGCGCAATTCACGCAGTGCTTGGTAACTTTCCGAAAATCCGTACGTTTTGTAAAATAATTTTACAAAACAAAGATACTCTCTTGCTCCAAGGTTGCAAAAAGTCTGCAGGCTAATTCTCTTTAATTATTTGTAAAATTTTTGTTAATGTTTACATGAAAATTCACGGGTTTTACGATGCTAAAAAGTCCTTCGAGAATTATCACATTTCAAGATTTAAAGGAATTTACAATGTAATTAAAGGTATCAAAATTCTCACAGATATTTTATACGACGTACCACTCTTATCTTTTAAATAATAAAAAGACCAAAGTTTATTACGTCCGAGAAATAGTCTATCAATATCTGTCATAATCACTCCTATCTTTGCAACCTAAAGTTGCAAAATTTACAAAGATTACGAAGGAAAATTAGGTTACAAAAGTACACAGTACTCTTTCACAAAACTTGCAGTTTTCTGATTTTATAAAGTTTTTAATTTTATAAAGTTTCTAATTTTTGGAAAATTTATATTTAAAATCGGCATAAAAATTATAACAGATTGAATGAAGTTTACATTTCGAGCAAATTTAGATTTTGAACCTATTTCTTTGATATTCGACCAAAAAATTTCTGCAGCGACTGAGTAGTTAAGAAAGTTGAAAATAAGCAATAGTGATTTTATCGGGTTCATACGCCATTTACAGAATTCGAAAATACATTTTGATTTACATTTATTATGATTTGCACAAAAAAAAGATAGCATCTTTCTTAGCGAAGTTTACATATTTATTTAGATATTTCGCATCACAATTCCTTTATCTAGTAGTTCTTTTTCGGAATAATTTTACAAAATTGAAAACATGCCGTTTTTCTGGGTAAGTTTGCAACAAAAAATTTTGCTTTTCGTGCCATTTTTGTGTGTGTTAATCTAGCAAATTGTGCATGTCAACTTTGAGATTAAATAAATAAAGGTGTCGCATAAAATAAATCAAATTATTAAAGTTATAAGTTATAAGCAAGGTAAAAAATGTGAACTTTTATACTAAAAGGTGCAAAAAAAACGTACCAAAATCTGACATTTAAACCTCCGTCTATGCATATACCTATATCCAAATTATTTTTATTTTTATTATCGGCATGATGCATACTCAAAATCTTGTTAATTACAATTATTTTTTGCAATATTTACTTTCTTTTATGCCGACCTACTTCGCGTCTGTTGCTTAGTTTATTATTTTATTGTGATTCGAAAAAAATAAAAGAAAAATAAATGCTAAAATTTTAAAATTTCATAAAATTTAGAAATCGAAATTTCGAAAAACCTACTAAGCACCTACATATCAGTATGTTCATTCATATCTCCTTGAAACTACTTATTAATATTTAGTAATACCGGAGTTTAATATTCCATAATTTTGTTTACACATTTCAAAAATTTCAACAATGGTTGGTACAAAATGTTAAGTTTCGAAGTTTTTTTTATTATTTTCCGATAAGTAAAATAAAATATTTACGAAATAAAAAGATGCCGATTTTTTTAGGTAAATTTACGACATTTTCGTACAAAAAGGTTTGTCCTAATCGTTTAGTATGTATGCATGACTTATGAAATTTTAAGATTAGTCATTTGATAAATAAAAGTATCGCGTAAAATGGTCAAAAAAAGTTGTGGTAAAAAAAATTAATGTAAATTTTGAAATTATGAAAATTATGAAATTATGAAATTATGAAAAATGCAAAAACAAAATGTAATAAAAATACGATACGAAAAATTTTGTAAAGGTCTCCCAATAATCTCTCTTATTTCCCAATAAATACGAAGTTATTTATTGTTTTATTTTCGGCACGATCCATACGCAAAAAATTTGTAATTAAAATTATTTTTTGATATCTTTCTGCTAATTTTTTACTTTCTTTTATGCAGACCAACTTGCGGGATCTCGCCTCCACATCGTGTCCCACTCTTGGCGACTCTGTTTCCTCCCAAGATGAAGAATTTCTCGTATTAATTCCGTCTTTTACACGACGCCGAAAGCAACCGATTTCTTTGTGAAATCGAAGTTAGGTTGGATTCCGGTTAAACGTGACATATTTAATTCGGATTTGATTCAGCAAGATGTTTGTATGTAAGAACTTGGGAATTAATGTAACTGACATCTTCTATAGCTTATCAGATTTTTAAATATGCATATATATGCGTTTGTGTAGTTTTCAAAATTTCGCAAATTTACCCCAAATTGAATGGAACTATTGATCTAACCAAGATATTTTCTAAATGAGCAATTATTTAATGAACATAGGTAAATATATTGTAAATACTTTTCTAAATTTTAGCATAATTTCAGAGTTCCATGCAAAATGAAAACTTTAAAATTAGAACGTTACAGCACTTTATGACCCAATTACAAAAATTCAATTATCTTGTAAACCCTTGTAAACCATTTGTGCTTTATGATTTTTACATAAATAAATTAAATGGATGCAAACCTACGCAATTTCCAGTCTCAATTTGATATAACAAATTTTAGCAATATCAAATTTTCCAGATAAATGGACATTTTGTTAATAATTATTTTAAAAAGTGGTCATTTATCAGGAAAATCTTGGTTTACAAATCTTACAAAATATTTAATAAATGATTACGACATAATTTTTTACAAAGTTTGCAAACATGTAGATATGTACATACATACTTCCATTTACAAAATTAGCAAACATTTGCAAATTCGTTATTATTATTAATTTTTTGCGCATTTTACTCCATCTTTTCAATGAGACGGAGGGTTTAATCAGTTCGGGTGCGTGTCGGCATCGTGGGCAGTGATCAATTCTGGTAAACTTAACAACATTTCGAGGTAAATTGAGACTCAAGGTATTTAATTTGACAATTTCTAATCTTGCATGCAGTGCTACTTGTGGTTATCATGGTGTTGATAAGCCTCCTACTTTATGGAAGAATGATAAAGGTGCTAAGAGAGGGAGGAGTGATACCACGTGTTCATGGGGTAGCTTAACGAGGAGTAAAGTTATTCAAGTTGTCAATGGGGAAAGTTGAGACATATTTGATCCACTTTAAAGTTGATTAATATTTTAGTAAAGTTCGAAAATATCTTAAGTTCAAAAAGTCTAAAAAAAATCTAACAAAATTTGCAAATTTCAGGAAAGTTAGAAATCGAAAGTTCGGAAAATAAATTTCTTAAAATCGGAAATTTCAAATCTATGCCCGTTGACACGTACTAAATTTTTAGTCCTGCCGGCGTTTAATAATTGCATATTTTAAGTTTCATGTATCATATTTGAACAAAATGATAAGTTTGGAAACTTTTACGTTTAAATTTTATTTTTTGAAGTAAAATAAAAATATCTATTAATCATTCGTTTAAATAAATTAACAATATTATTAAACGTATTCAAATTTACAGAAATATTTTATACGGCGTACTGCCCTTACGTTTTAGTTTCAATGACCACAATTGGTTATGCGCTTGTGCTGAGGGAAGTTGTAAATTCGCAAAATTTGAATTTTTCATAAAATTTCAAACTTAACGTTCCTTCGCAATTTTTGATACAACACTTTTTCAAAATACATGCTCGCAAATTTAATGTGTTACAAAAATCCGAATTAATTCAATCCCTAATTAGTTTATGGGAAAGAAGATTATCTTTTTCTCACCAGTGGTAATACGTATGTAGTCAAATTTAGATGCAAATTGACTCATATGTTTGAAACCGTGTGTAAAAAATTGTGGAAATTTTGCAAAAATATTTTGCAAAAAAAACGAGATTTCGGATAGATTTATGCCTTGATTTTTCTCTCTTTCGAACTTACAAATTTTACTGGGGTACACAAATCTGAGTGTCTTAGTCAGAAATGCGTGTTTGTACATCTTAATAAATTTGATGATTTGTGTAGATTTCCGGAAATAAGAAAAATGCCAAACTTCCCGTCGTGGTTTTGAGGGAAGCTTCCTATTTGTAAGTTGGAGTGCGGGGGCACATTTGAGACAGATATATTTAGCATATTATACCAAAATTTGAGATTTCTAGAATTATTTTTTGACCATTTTTAGGTCAAAGTTCTCCACTATATAGTACGGGATCTCTAATTTACACAAATATTGCTCTAGAATTTACTTTCAAAATTAACAGAGGCAAAAGAAACGTGATATTTTGACGAAGCAAAATTGCAATTTTAACTAAATTGGATGATTTTACGGTCGAATTTACTATTTTGTAATAATCAATATGGCCCAAAATAAATAAATTGTAGGTAAACCGTTTACCGTAAACGTATGTATTTATTATAAATTACGAGATTTTATTTCGAATAGAAATATCTGTATAATCTATAAAAATTACGTAATGATTATCCCAATTTTAGTCATACTAAACAAGTACATAATTATTAAGTAAACTGTAGGCAAACTGTAAACTCTGCAAAATTAGTAAACTTGCAAACCTTCAAACTTTCAAATTTGCAAAGATTACGAAGGAAAACGGAATTCACTACAAACTTATTAGTAGTCTCATTCTATGAAAAAACAATTTCACAAATTTTAACATGATTTTAGCAACTTGCGCCAATGCTATAGTTTAACTATGGCGTAGGTTAGCAAGAAAGAGTGAACACATCTTTACACAGTTTACGGTGTGAATTATTTTAAATGACAAGATAACATTATTTAGATCACGTGTGTTATATAAACTAATTATTATAAACTTAATTATTACTATTAAAACTACACAATTAACATCGTTGTTTTTAATCCCATCGATAATGTGCGTAGGCTCGGTTAGCTTCACAAACTCGGTGGAGATCCTGCTTTCGCTTGATTACTTTGCCCTGCAGAATAGAAAAAAAGGAGAATGATTAATTATTATTAGTTTTAGCTTTGTCATTGTCCAGAAGTTAGTTGCAAAATAATTTTCAAAATTACAACAAATATGTCAAAAATGCGTGGAAAATTGGAAATAAATAGTTATATCTCTTACTACTTGTTTGAAAAGTGTGGTCCGAATGCAAGTTTATGATTGTGCAAAACGTCTTATTCGAAAAAATTAAATTTTAAGCGAGCAATTATTTTCAAATTAACGGATTTCTTCACACTTTCAACTTGCTAAAAATTTGTAAAACCCAAAAATGAGAAATGATTTGACATCGCAAACTTTGCAGCCTTACATTTTCGAGCAGTCCCCTGGCCAAGATTTTGTTCCCTTTTCACATAATGTGGTTAGTAAATTTGGCGACGAATACTTTGGTCGTAAAAAGTGGACGAGGTTTGACTACTATTCGCCGGGCGGACTGGGAGGAAAATGTGGCGCTCGAAGTCATTCGCCTCCTGAAGAGCGACTTGGTCCGCATGGCGAAAAATGGGGTGGATATAGCGCGGAGGAAAAGTGGCGAAGAGACTGAAATAAGAATCAAACCGTTATTTAGATTAGTTAATTAATTAACTTGCATTTAATTTTAAGTAAGATGTGCAAATGTTGGCGAATTGTGATTTTTATCCAAGTGGGTGTGTCGATGAGGGAGGAGAGTCGTAATTTATGGACTACTTACAAGTGGGTGGGACGATATCCAACCTGGTATATTTTTCTGAGCAACATTTTCGAAATTTTTCAAGAAAAACCATATTTAAAATTTATGGTCCTCTTGTATCTTGGGCCAGCTGAACTGCTGCTGGTTATATTAATATATATATACATATAAGAGTTTTAGTTGAGATGAGACGATTATAAATTGTTATGTCGTGAAACATGATGTGCATGACCCGAATGAGCCGAATTCTCTGACACCAGTTATTTTTATTTTGGCGTTTAAATGGCTTTTAAATTTCGTATGATTTCTAAATAAAAATTGAATAATTTAAACGCCAAAATAAAAATAACTGGTGTAAAAATAACTCAATGTGATGAACTCACGATATGTGTTTACACCGAGTTTAGTAAAGTCCTTGACTTTGGATTAGTGCCGGGAGAACATGCATAAATGCACATGCACATCCAGGGTGCGCCACCCCGGGTTTTTGTGATATCAAATCCCCGAAAAAAACCCTAATGCTTAACGGGTTTTTTGCGGGTTTTTTGTGGGTTTTTCCAGGGTTTTTGCAAAATTTTGGGGCAAATTAAAACAAAATTCGTCTAATTACAACTTACAGCAATATTAACTCAATTTCCAGATACGGTATGAAATTTTGAGCAATTTTATGTACGACTTAAATTTCCAGTAAGCCTGGGTTCCTGTTCGGTTTACATTTTAACATGAACTTTTGACTTAATAATGGACGTCAATAAAAATATTTAAAATTTCATGTTGAATTCGAATATCAAACTTGCTTTACTCTAGTATAAAATGTAAGGAATTTTGCTTAACCCCCTAAAATCTACAAAAAACCACAAAAACTCCGGAAAAACCCCCTGGGTTGGATATTTCCGAACCCTGCAAACATCACCACCACCAAAAAAATCGCCCAGCCAGCCAGCGTTGCATTGTTCTCCAGTCAGGCAAATAAAACGCGTTAGTGAATTGCGGCTAATTTGCCCTCCAATTTTTGTGCATTTTTCATTATAGTGCAAACAATGTTACACAGCAGAGGAAACAAAACGATAATAATTGTTTGCCTTCATTAAACTTGTGAACATAACGCAATCTCTTAGTGAAAAAAATACGATATAAAACTTGCATCAGTGGAATAGGAGAGCTTTTTGCTAGAAAATTTTGTGATTTCCAAGTTAAAAAAGAAAAGTTAGAGTCTTACATTTGTAAAGAATTTGAGAATTAAGAGTGTTATTTCTTAAGAAAAACATTCCTACTTGTGCTTTCTCCCTACAGATTTTGATCTGTCGTGCTTGGAGGTCTCTCAACTTTCTTTTCGAGTCATGACATTAATTAAGTGATCCATTTGGTTCCTTTCTCGCGTCCCTTCCTCCAAACGACCCCGATCAAGCGGCGTGGTCACCTTATCAGGTTCCCATTCCCATCAGACCAAGTGCCAGTTTAACAATTACGTTCCAATCAATACGGGCAGCCCCTCGGATAATCTCCTTAGATTATCGACGCGGCGGAAGGTGTGGTGCGTGTGATGCAAATTGTATACAAATATTTGCAAAAATTTGGCAAGTTTTCCGCAATGTTTTCCACTTTTTTGCATATAATAATTAATTCATTCTCCGTTTTATATTTTGCAGGGCAAAATAATCAAGCGAAAGTAGGATCTCCACCGAGTTTGTGAAGCTAACCGAGCCTACGCACATTATCGATGGGATTAAAAACAACGATGTTAATTGTGTAGTTTTAATAGTAATAATTAAGTTTATAATAATTAGTTTATATAACACACGTGATCTAAATAATGTTATCTTGTCATTTAAAATAATTCACACCGTAAACTGTGTAAAGATGTGTTCACTCTTTCTTGCTAACCTACGCCATAGTTAAACTATAGCATTGGCGCAAGTTGCTAAAACCCCTTTAAGATTTGAGAAATTGTTTTTCATATATAGAATAATAGAATGATTAATTTATCTGGGAATTTGTTACAATTTAATCTGAGGAATTAAACAATTGAAATCAGATTGATATTAACGCCATTAATATAAATTTCGAGTTTGACTTTCAATTTACATTCGGGGTATACTTATATGATGTGTGAAAGTTTGTAGTGGATTTAATTTCCCATCTGAATATGTGTGAATCTAATGGTTTGCAAGTCTCGTAAACTGTAAAAATTTGTGTATGCACGTGACTCCTCATTATTTAACGCAACTCTTGTAATTAAATACTTAAATTAGCCCAATTAGCTCACGGGAAGTTTGTAAAATTGAATTTGGCAAAAGAGAGATTTTTACAACAGGAAGTGGAGGGTACTATTTGAGGACATTTTGACTTGATTTGATTGGTTATTGCTTATTTATTAGGATTTTTTATATAATTGATTCAGTTTAATCCGTGTTAATTTGCAATAACTTACTTTACTACTTAGTTTGCGAGTTTATAAAATGGGGAGCTTAGATTATTTAAATAATTTATCTTGGGCGACAACACCTTCGTCAGGCACGCCTGCAAAAATTGACGCAGTTGTAGGCAAAAGGTACAACTTGCGAAGTTACGTGCAGTCGTCCCAGTCAACCGTAAATGCAGGTGAGGCGATGATTTCAATAAATATTTAATATCTTAAATTTTATTGAATATTTTGCTATAATGTGCAAATTATTATAGATTTAGTTAATTTTGACGTTCCCCCAATTTCAAATGGAAGACCCTCCCTTTTAACGAAATTTGATCCTCTTTTGGCCCACGCTGGAAAATCCCCCGACGAATCCATACCACTCGAAGAGATAGAAGCAGGAGAAAGTGATGAGGCTTCCCCATTAGCAGAGTTAGTGACAAATTCATCACATTTTTTTATCATTTCTCGGCTCTGGGAATTTATCTTAAAATTCTGAACCTCAAATTTGTAGAGCAGGTCGTTCCTAACTTAAAAAAAATATGCACTCCAGATTTTGCCACTTTTTGAAGGAGGAGAGTTCAAGTTTATGAATCCTTTAAAAAAATGGGAACTCGTAGAAACTGGTTTAAAATTTGAACATAAATTCCCAAAGCAGAGAAATGATTACAAATGTGAGTTCTGAACCGTAAAAAAGCCTCGCATACGCAAAATCGTACGCTAAAAATTATTTGGTAACAAAATAGTTACCGCGTTTATGTATGTATTTCTTTTCCGCTTATTTTATTCCGGTAGGAAATTTATAGTTGATTTTTTAAATTTACATTTCAAATTTTGAATTCACTATTTTTCTCCCTTGGTGTGAATTAAGAACAAAAAATTACTTTTCTGTAGATTTTATTCCACTTACACAATTCGTTAAATAAAGAAATTGCCAACTTTTTTGACTGGAAGTCATTAACGCCATGAAATTAATTTACAAAATTCAGATTAATTAACAGTAATTAGTTTAAATAGCCAGCACGAAAATGCAATAAGTGAAGGAAGCTTTATGTGTAGTAAAATTTTTGGTAAATTCAAATCACTTAGTATTTTGTTTCAATTAAAATCCATCATTATTAAGATTTCATACTTAAACTGTGAAAGTAATCGTTTATGTCAATGAGGCTATTTTGTGTGGCAATTTTTTACAAAATTGTTACCCGTCAAAGCCGATAATTTAATTTGAGGAATTAGATAACTGTAATCGCATTGTTAGTAGCGCTATTGATGCAAATTTTGAGTTTGACATTGATTAAATTTACATTCGGGGTCAATTTTTTTTAGTATAAGTGACTTGCATACATGTTCACATTCATTCATTTAATGATGAATGAAAAAATTATTCATTTAATGATGAACGAATAAATTATTCATTCAATATTCAAAATTTGAATGAATATTGAATGAATATTTTATTCTGATTTTTGTATAAATGAATATTCAGTGAATATCTATTCAATTCGTGTGAATGAATAATGAATGAATATTTGTTTCAAGGCTTTGAATGAATGTAAATATTTTTTGAACATGTATGAGTCGCACCCCGAAATGAAAATTGAGTGATATGAAATAATTTTCTGAAATTTTGGCTACCGATGCGAGGCTTTTGACCGGTTCAAAATTTTTCGCATTTCATAATAAATAATAATTATCATGATTTTATAGAAGCGGAACAAATACAAAGTCTACCGCGTATGAGAAAATCCGATATTTTCTGACCCAGAACTCTCCCGCAAGTCGAGACCTCATCCTCGAAGTAGTCTCCCAGCGAGGATGCAAAAAACCGGCCATTTATACGGCGCTTCGTCGAGCGGTAGAAGTAAAATTGATCCTCGGCGACAAAGACGGCCACTATTTACCTGTGGAAGTAACTAAACCCTTACCGTCAGAATAATCCTAAAGTGAAATGTTTTTTTTTCAAATGACTACCAACCAACTTGAAAAACAGTGTATAACTTTTATATGTATACATATGGAAAACTGTCCAAGTAGAAAATTTTACTGTTGCTAACTAGTATGTACATACTACATAATATGTACAAACATGATCTCTATGTATACACCCACCACCACTTTATTAGTCGATAGAACTAGTCATGTCGCAATTGATTAATCCTAAAATCTTGTTGAATGTTGTAATTGTAAGCATCACTTTTCTGCTTTTGTACATCTTCTTGTGTAACAACGTTATTTGGGAATTCTTACTCTCATACATAAGCACACGACTTATTTTTATTGTAAAAGACATGACGTATATTGTAATATATGAGAAAATACGTTAAACAATGTAAAAATATTTTATCAAGGTGAATCTCACAATTAATTTTTTATGAAACTAGTCATTTATCCGTTTTTATGTAAAAAGTAATTTAAATTTGATGACAAATGAACGATTTTATGGTTATAAAAATACATTTCGACTTTTGTATCTATGCTATGCTATGCCATACTACTTGTGTGTATTATCTCAATTTCAAAACAGTCTAAAAAAACTTTGTTAATTTAATCGTATTTCGGCAGGTAAACTTTCGCGTGTAATTATGTACAAGAGAAATTTGCATATTGATGTACATAGTATTTTCGCATATGAAAATATTCGCAATATGAACCATGCAAGTTTTAATAAAATGTCAACTGCTTCTGCATACACACGAACTATTACCACACATGTTGTGATGTTTTGTCCAATTTTTTTTTGTTTTTTGGCATAATACGTTTGCATAATTTTGTAACATTCTTGCTTGATTTCTCATTTTCCGAAATCCCGTAACTTTCAAGTTCCACATACATGCTAAATATATTACGTGCGAAATTGCATAAATAAACGGTGCAAATGTTTACACATTTCCAATGTAAATGAAATAATGCTACTTTCCTGCAGAACGAAACCCCATCGCGTCCTGACCTCAAAACCGCATCCGGATAATCCAGTGAGAACGGCTTGAGTGCAGTTGCAAATTGCAACCAAAAGGTAAATTTCTTTGCTTTTTGTAATTCAAGTTTGTCGTTAGTGTAAATATTTGCACAAAATGTATTTATTTAAAGAATTAGTGCAAATTATTTTCTACAGTTTGGCGTCGCAGTTTAGCATAAGTTGCTGAAAATAATACTTTTGTAACAGTTCGGAAACTCGTTATTATGAATCATATTATTATAAAATCTTTGGGTGATACTTTCAATTGCACAAATTGAAATTGCGACACGTATGTATGTATTTGTAACGGGTGGAATGATGTAATTGAAAAATAATCGTTCTTAGAAATTAGTTTTTTGATATTAATTGGTAAAATGTGCTAGTGAGTATAATAAGGAGTAAGGAATGGGATGAGACTCACTGTAAACTGTAGAATCCGGATTTAAGGGCCAATGGTTAGACCGTTTTTTTGATATTGGCAATTACAATTTCAAGCTAACTGCGTCTAGAAATTTTTTGAAAAAAATTTTCACGCAATATAATAGCAGTCATGTAAAGTAGAATAAGCAAAATTATAAATATGCATAAATAAAATGAGCAAAATCTATTATTTGTAACTCTTTTAAAATTATTGAAATTCTTTTAAGTAATTTTTTTATAATCGGCAATAAACTTACTCAAGATTTTGCTAAATATATTTATAATCAATTCAATTTGAATTAGCACGAAGTATATCGTTTCAGTTTTAATCGCAACTTTGTCTACGTGCCAATAATGCAAACGTTTGGCGTTGATGTAAATATTTTGTAGAAAAAAAAATTGCCATAAATTTTTATTTTATTTAATGGCTGATTGTGGAAACCTTCACTTTTACGATTTTATAGAGTTTATACAGTTTTTGAGTTAATTGCGTCAAAAAAAGAAATCATGGTTAAATGAGTTTGACAAAAAATTTTTTCCATAATTTCCTCGTTGTTCCCTCGTCATTCTAAACATTTCAATATTTGCCCTCGCCAACTAACCTAATATAACCCCCGTTTTTTCATTAATTTGAACATTTTATAAAATTATTCACCTCTCAGCAAATTACCAGTTATATTTTAACCACATTGATAAATAAATAATATGAATTCTGCTTAACGAAATCATAAATATTTCCAAAATCACGTAATTTCTGATCAATTTTAATTTGTAAATGCTTGCCCAGCAGGTTTTTCCCCAATTTTGTTTTTTCGTTTCAGATATATTTTGTTTTTTACTCCGTAAAATTATTATTATTACAAATATTTCAAAAATGATACTCACAAGTAATAAGTACGAGTTCGAAGAAAAATTTCCAAAACCTTCAAATTATTAAAAAAATGTGATACGTACATATTAGTCAAAGTTTGATACCGCTTTGAAAATTATAAAATCAACGATTCCACGAAATTGGTTACAGATATGTCTTTGTTTCATAATTTTTAGTTTTCTAACTATTTATGACATTGAAAATTTTACATTGAGGCAATTCACGCAGGTCTTGGCAACTTTGTAATATTCTGGACAAATTTAGCCATTCATCATCTCAAACCTCACGTGAACTACAATTTTTATCGCCTCGTTGCGAAAAGCAATTCAGATAATCAATTCAAGTCAAATTATTGCGAAGTAGTTTAAACTTTAACTGCAATTTTGTTTGCATTGCAACATTTATTGCACAAGTTTTGCGTCGGTGTAAATATTTTGCAGAAAACAAAATCGAAATAACTATTTTTAAAGGTAGGATGATAAGTTAGCTATAATTGATAACTTATCATTATGATTATAAAATATTTTTCATACTGATTTGAACCGTACTCGAGAGGATATTTTTGAAATATTTATTCTTCGCGAGCTTTCATATCCAACTGCAATCTTCATCAGCCAATGGTTTAAGAATGTAAAAAATATAATCGTAAAATGTTCTTATCATATTTGCACTTCATTCTTAAGTAGAAATCCAGTATTATTAAAATAATTATAATATACCAATAGGTATTTATGTATGACTACCAATGTTGTATTGATAAGTAATCCTGTGTGGTAAAATTCTAATGGTAAACTAATGAAATTTGTGATAAAATTTGTGGTAAAGTTTTACCATATTCGTCGGTCTCCATCAATAAAAATTATATTGGTCCAGATTAAGAGATTTTGATTGCGTGGGTGTGGTTTGTGGTTCGCTTCGTTAGTAGATTCATGAGTTCATGACCGACCATGAATCTGTATTATTTGGATATACATTCATGGTCCAAACGGGAACACATACATATGTTTTATATTAAATTCAAATAGAAAATATCTCATAATAATTACTATGTAAGGGTCGATATGATGAGCAACAAATTTCCATGAAATTGTGCATGAAAATGTGTATGCAAAATGTGCATGAAGTTTGTCTTGCATTTGTGAATCGGATTATTTTTAACCTATAAATTTGACTGCTTTACTGAAAACATGATTCGCCCTACTTACTTATTTGAAACAAGTTATTTCCATGCATGTAATAAAGCATTGTCAAAATTTATTAAGTATTAAGCAATTAGCAGCAGGTGTATATATATACTGCGTATGAAATCAAGAACTTTCACTTTTACAATTATTTTTCTATTTTTTCCACCATAAGCTCAAATGTCGGGGCAACCTGAGACATTTGGCGCTATATGTGGAACATATAGTATGTTGTCAGGCACTCTTATGGGAAATGTCGGGGGCTCGTACAAAAAAACGGTTGGGCGTAAAGAGATGCCGTAAAGTGCATTAGATGCCTCTCGAAAAGTTTTAAAATGACTTTTTTCTAATTCATGGTATCTTGAACCATTTTCAAGAAATTCAATAAAAACCGATTTTTCGGTTTCGAAATCATAAATGTTTCGCTGAATGAATTGGGTGCATAACACAAAGTTGTATGTAATAGCAAATATGTTCATAACCGCATTATCTATAATATTTACTCGAAAATTTTTTCGAAATAATGCTAGGTACAGGCGGTAAGTTCAAATTTCCGAAAAATTTTGCAATTTCGGCTACCAATTTCTCCACTGAGCTACAGCCTAGACGATACATTTTGGTAACCTAAACTAAACGGGATCGTATTGGGGAAGGTCCCGGCTAGTGCCCTCGACTGATTGACTTTTTCGAAATAAGCCTTGGTTTTTAAGATATGGCGCGATTTCTAAAATTAAAATCCATAACTCATATTTGGTATGAAAAAATAGAAATTTTCAGCGGTTTTGCCGCATAGCTTGTCTTACTACTTGGATATGTGCATGTACTGTACATGTGCATGTGCATGTGCTCCCGGCACTAAGTCAAGGACATTTCGTGAGTTCGTCACATTGAGTGCATTACCCGAACGAGCCGAATGATTTTATTCTCCGGCACCAGGTATTTTTATTTTGACGTTCAAATAATTTAATTTCGTATGATTTCTACTTGTATTATTTTTATTTTGGCGTACAAGTCATACGAAATTGTATAATTTGATTGAACGTCAAAATAAAAATACCTGGTGCCGGAGAATAAAATCATTCGGCTCTTTCGGGTAATGTACTCCATTGCAATTGCTCGTCTCAAGTCAAACTCTTATATATATATTAATATTAATATAACCAGCTGCAGCTCAGCCGACCCAAGATACAAGAGGACCATAAATTTTAAATATGGTTTTTCTTGAAAAATTTCGAAAATGTTGCTCAGAAAAATATACCAGGTTCGATACCATCCCACCCACTGGTAAGTAGTCCATAAATTACGACTCCCCACCCTCATTGGGCCACCCACAAAATAAAAATCACAATTCGCCAACATTTGCAGTGCAAATTTTGCACATCTCTCTTACTTACAATTAAATACAAGTTAATTAATTAACTACGTTAAATAACGGGTTGATTCTTTTTTCAGGCTCTTCGCCACTTTTCCTCCGAGCTTTACCTCCACCCCATTTTTCGCCACGCTGACACGAATAATAGAATAAATTTACTTTAACCCGACACATACCTGAAACAAATTGTGCGCAGATTCGACACCAGGGAGAATTAAGTACGACACAAGAAGCTTACAGACGTGGCGAGAAAATCCAACGTTAGTATTTAAAAATAGAATTTATTTGCTTATAATTAACGCTTCCGTGCACTGATGCATGTAAATTTGGGAATTTATTTTGCAACTGTAAAATTTATTTGTATTTGCAGATGACAATGAGCGACGACTCCCACCCGGAAGTGACTTTCACTTGGAATCACTTTCTTCCAATGATATGACCGCTTGGTGCAAAGACTTGGAGGAATCTGAGCATATCGACGTCCACAATGGGCAGCTTTGCAAACCTTACTTTCAACAAAGTCTCGACCAGGTAATTAAATATGAACATAAATATTAGAATAGCTAAATTAAGAACAGTTTAATGTTCTACTAAATGAAAGCTGAAATCCAAACTTAATTCAACTTTTCCTCTCACATTACAGCCACCCCAAGTTTCCTCGTCCATCTTCTTGCTCCCTCCCGGAATTTCGAAGTAGTCTAAGAAGAGGGATAGAACTTCAGTGAAAATAGGTTGTTCACGACAACGAAACACTTATAAAATTTATTTTTTAATTATTTTCTATCCCAAAAAGTCAAAATCCGACCTGACTTTGTGCCGTCGTAGCGGCCCTTGCCAAAATCACCTTTCTTAGCTTTTTCGCTCAGAGCTAGTTAACATTATAAACTAAATTTAGAGTAAAAACCTAAGAAAGGTGATTTTGGCCAGACTTGCTACAGCCGTTTCAATTTAGCCGGAAATCATGCCTTGGACAGTACTTATCTTTCAAAAAAACCGATATTTCTTAGGAAAATTAACTCACATATTTTTGTTAACAAGCAGGAAATGGTGGTGTCGTCGAGAGATTAGAATTATTATTTTTATGAATATTGACACGATGATGAGGATGACTTTATGAATATTTGACTTCATGATTTATGTTTATTTGTCATGATAATTTATAATGAACCCACAAATTTTTATGCAAATTGAAATTTCCTGTTACAGATTCCTCCCCCACCTGCATGCACTGTTGGACGTGGAACCTCCCAACTGGGACAAGAACCACGAGTACGGGTCTGCCGACGTGGACGTTTATTACGTCGATGGTCAGCGCGGCGGCTGGGTCAAGACTGAAGAGGGGACCGCTTTACGAGACGTCATGCGACAAGAGAGGTGCGAATTACGTTTTTTTCGCGAATTTGTGCAAATTTTAGTACTTATGTACTTACATATCTCTTGCAGATATTATCTCCCGAGTCGGGAGTCCCGACGAATGGAGTACCTGGATTTTTTATTCTCTCAAAAAAATCAGAATTTTGTAAATTTTTCTTGGAAAGGATGAAATGACATGACATTCAATAAATGAATTGAAAATGTGGAATTATTTTTAACCATTTCTTTATTTGTCGTGTAAGTACTGTAATCAGTCAAAATTAAGTATTTTTGTAAGCCAAGTTTACATTACACCAACGAAACTTCATTAATTTTAATAGCTTATTTAGTTAGTTAATTGTTTGCAAATACGTAAATGGCAAATAACATTAATGAAACCTAGCTAGTGTAAATAATCTCTCATTTTTTCTTACTTATCTCATACGTACTTATAAATTCTAATCATTTTAGTAGTTTAATGGTACTTATCTATATACATTTTTGTACTAATTAATTTGAATTTCATCAGGTCACAAAATGTCATGAATTATTAAGTACTATTTCATGTTTAGATTTGATTTATTGTCCTCTATATTTATTTGGAAGCATATTCTTCAAGTCACATTATTTCATTGTAAATAGTTAAAACTTTATAAAATAGTCGAAACTTGGTAAATAATTTAAGAGAGAAACTGTACAAAAAATTGGTAAAAGTAACCCTACAACTAAAAAATACTGCAAATAACTAAAAATACTTTAAGCTCTATATTTTCATACACTTTTTTACATAACTTTTTCCCCCACCGACCATGGTCTCGATAAAATTGTGAAAAATGTCGTCGGTGTTTTGCTCTTGAAAAGGAAGCAGCACTAAAAATCTTCTGTATCTCCAGAAAGTTGAGAATGGACAGACAATTAACGAGATCCTAGAACTATTTACCTCTGACAGGCTTCTTTCGCTTGATTTTAGGCGACTCCGACTCCTCCTCACGGGGGAGGTGGACGGCGGTAGTATGTTTCTCCAAGTGGGCCTAAAAATCGGGTGAAAATAAATTGTTTACGTTTTCCCCTTATTTGAATTTATTTCGTGTTTTGTTACCTTTTGACGGAACGAGGCGTCGCAAAAGAAGCAGCCGAAAAGCCTCTCACCCGTGTGGGTGTGAGTATGAGCGACTAAATTCCAATTGGAGACGAATGCTGAAGAATTGTACAAATTATGTATTTTTAGTGTTTTATGCTTAATAAAATAAAAGACTGCAAAATTTGGCTCACTCTGTCCACAATGCTGTCACGCAAAGAGATCAATGTTCTTGGCCGGTTTTTTATTATTCAGATTTGCAGAGGACGGCCGTTTTCGTTTTGGTGGTCGTTTCCTATCTTCATCGCTTTCATCTTCTATCTCCTCCCACCTTCGGGTCAGGCGACGTTCTCCAGTCGAAGAAACGTTCCCACTCTTATTGTGACTTCGAAGAATTCGAGTTGCGGTGAAGTTTTGTGGAATCGCGGCGAGTTTTTTTCGTCGAGTCTCGGCGAATTTTTTTCGTGGAGTCTCGGCGAATTTTCCTAGCGTGGCGGAGAGTTTTCGTGGAGTCGCAGCGAGCTTTTTTCGTGGAGTCGTAGCGAGGTCTCGTAGAGTGGCGGCCAGTTTTCGTAGAGTCGTGGCCAAACGGGTGGATCTTCGGGAGAGAGGATGGTTTTGGTCTTGACCAACAACGACACCATCACCCACCATGCTCGCTTCAGAGTGGGATTGCCCGTCTAGAAAAAAATAATAAATAAATTTCCTATCAAAATAAATTTCCTCCAAAAATTTGCTCACCAAGTTCCATTCCAGGATCGATTTCCTGATCAATTCCTACGACATCAATGTCAACATCCTCGTCCTGGTGGTGCTGGTGGGGAACATGTTCTTGGTTGGCGACATGCTCTTCGTGAACGACATGTTTTTGGTGGGCGACATGCTCTTGGTTGGCGACATCTTCTTGGTTGGCGACATGCTTTTTGTCATGCTCTTGGTTGGCGACATGTTCTTGGTTGACGACCTGCTCCATGTTAGCGACAACTTCTTGGTTGGCGACATGCTTTTGGTGGGCGACATCTTCTTGGTTGGCGACATGCTTTTCGTCATGCTCTTGGTTGACGACATGGTCTTGGCTGGCGACAAGTTCTTGGCTGGCGACATGCTCTTGGTTGGCGATATATTCTTCATGAACGACATGTTTTTGATGGTCGTCCGCTACAGCGGCGTCGAGAGGAGGCACCGTTTCGGAAGCTGACACCGATCCAGAATCCGGAATTCCTTCATCCCGCACTATAGATCGTTCGCCATCATCTCGCCATCATTCATCACATCCACTGAAGACCAGTTGAAATTAATTTCACACTCGGCAAAACTCTCATCGATAACCAGTTTGAAAGACCGTTATGTTTCCGCCGTCATCATCGTCGAGCTGAGCACTGGCCAAATCCTGACGAACAAAAAATATGGCAAATAATGTTCATAAAAATTTCATTCCGCAAAATTCTAATTACATTTCTTACCTGTTGGAGTTGTACATCGTCTGACCGTGATTTCGACCCTTGCGGGGAGGATGGCCTGGTTGCAGGTGGATGAACATGCATCACAGGAAAAGTCGGATGGTAAAAGTTGTCAATGAGGAATTTCCCATTTCCGTGACCAGGTTGGACGCCGAGCAGGTTCAACCACCCTGCCGAGCTGTTGGAGGGGCACGGTCACCTCGCCGCCGTACATGAACTCGGCGAGGACAAGCATGTCGGGCAGGATTATGGTGTACACGTCGAGGGGGATTTCCATCCCGGCGAAGATCTAGGGGAAAAAATCAGAAATTTAATAATTTCTTAAAATTAAGATATGCAAATGTTGGCGAATTGTGATTTTTATCTTAGTGGGTGTGTCGATGAGGGTGGGGAGTTGTAGTTTATGGACTACTTACCAGTTGGTGGGACGATATCCAACCTGGTATATTTTTCTGAGCAACATTTTCGACATTTTTTAGAAAAACAAAAATTAAATAAAGTTTATGTTCCTCTTTGGGCCAGCTGGCTGAACTGCTCCAGTGATACTGGTTATATTAAAATATATATCAATATAAGAGCTTGAGTTGAGACGATTAATAATTGTTTTAAATGAAATACATTACCCGAATGAGCCGAATGATTTTATTCTCTAACACCAGTTATTTTTATTTTGGTGTTAAAATTATGCAATTTATTTATTCTCTAATACCAGTTATTTTTATTTTGGCGTTCAAATTATGCAATTTATTTATTCTCTAACACCAGTTATTTTTATTTTGGCGTTCAAATTATGCAATTTATTTATTCTCTAACACCAGTTATTTTTATTTTGGCGTTCAAATTATGCAATTTATTTATTCTCTAACACCAGTTATTTTTATTTTGGCGTTCAAATTATGCAATTTATTTATTCTCTAACACCAGTTATTTTTATTTTGGCGTTCAAATTATGCAATTTATTTATTCTCTAATACCAGTTATTTTTATTTTGGTGTTAAAATTATGCAATTTATTTATTCTCTAATACCAGTTATTTTTATTTTGGTGTTAAAATTATGCAATTTATTTATTCTCTAATACCAGTTATTTTTATTTTGGCGTTCAAATTATGCAATTTATATTTATTACGACAATTTTTATTTTGCCGTTTAAACGGCTTTTCAATTTCGTATGATTTCTACGCCAAAAAAAATTGTCGTAATAAATATAAATTGCATAATTTGAACGCCAAAATAAAAATAACTGGCGTTAGAGAATAAAGAAATTCGGCTCATGCGGCTAATGTACTCAATGCGATGAACTCACGAAATGTGATTAATAATAAAGTCCTTGACTTACTATTAGTGCCGGGAGCATATGCATCCATGCACATGCAAACATGCACATGCACATCCAGGGTGCGCCACCCCGAGTTTTTGTGGGTTTTTGGGATATCAAATCCCCGGAAAAACCGTAATGCCTAACGGGGTTTTTGTGTTTTTTTTCAGGGTTTTTGCAAAATTTTGGGGCAAATTAAAACAAAATTCGTCTAATTACAATTTAAATAATATTAACAAATTTGATAGATTATAGCTAACTTTATACAAACTAAGAGTAGATAATATCTTACGTACATATATATTGTTAAGTTAAATATAGTAATTTAGCCCTTAGTTATTGTTATTTAATCATTTAAAGTAAGTTATTTCTGTTTGTAAGCTCACGAAAATAGGCTAGTGTGCTATGCTAAAATTTCATTTTGTGCATTCCCTAGTACTAGTAAATGAGGGTAATAAAGGCTATTATTATTATATTATTATTAACTCAATTTCCAGATTAGGTATGTCGAAATTTGGAGCATTTTTATATACGACTTAAATTTCCAGTAATCCTGGTTTCCTGTTTGGTTTACATGTTTAACATGAACTTTTGACTTAAAAATCTACGTCAATAAAAATACTTCAAATTTCATGTTGAATTCGAACATTAAGCTAGGTTTACTCTAGTATAAAATGTTAGGAACCCCCTAAAATCTACAAAAACCCACAAAAACCCACAAAAACCCCGGAAAACCCCCGGGGTTGGGTTTTTCGAACATATCACCCTGCACACATCACCACCACCAAAAAAATCAGCCAGCCAAACAGCCTTGCATTGTCCTCTCCCTCCAGTCAGGCAAAAAGACGCTTTGCGGATATGCTCCAATTTTTGCGTCCGAACTGAACTTTGAAACACGGTGAAAAAATTTGTTTAATAGTTGTTTGTAAAGGCTGCCGTTCTCGATATAAAGAATAGAGTAAAGAAAGAAAAGTAATTAATAAGTAAAATTAATAAATCTGCAATGGTACCCGTAATAAGAAACTTACGAAAGTGAAAGTGTGATGACTATGACCGAATGGTGTTTAAGCTGAAAAATTTATCCCACAATCACTTCTAGACTCTAAAACTGTTCGGTGGCTTCATGGACGTGAATTTTAGTTTATCAATATATTTTTGCCTTATCAAGAAATTCTGTATGAGTATCAAAAGCTTGCAAAAATAAAAACTTCAAGTTAAAATATCCTCCGCCTCGGATACCGATGTTAAAGATTAATATAATTATATAAACTATAAATTAACTTCAAATCTATAAAATCTTGCAAAACACATAATTACATGGTTAGATTTATAAAATTGTCTTGTTGGTTTTGAGAACTATTGTTAAAAAGTTGGTTAGTTATTAGTGTGTGCTTGATTTAACAACTTATGACTGTAACGACTTAGCATCATCCTAGACACAATATTTTAAAAATTAGTAGGTGATCTGATCTGAAGAAGGGTTTCACTCAGGTGAGAAGACTTGTGCGATTTTTTTTGCACATTTTCGTTTTTGATGA
Source organism: Folsomia candida (assembly GCF_002217175.1). Lineage (NCBI taxonomy): Eukaryota > Metazoa > Arthropoda > Collembola > Entomobryomorpha > Isotomidae > Folsomia > Folsomia candida. The sequence continues at coordinate 2,962,770 of NW_019091207.1, read as the reverse complement.
AGAATTTCAATTTTTGAAGCATTATTTCAATTTGCAAGGAATAATTTTTAAACAAGAAGAAGGAGGGACCGAGGTGGACAAGGATCCACCCACCACCAACACAACCGTAATTATAAATTCATAATTTCTATAAATTATTAATACCCAATCACATTTCCGCTAAACTTGTACAATAGAAATTTTAAAGCTTCGAGTATTAGTAACTATTGAATACTTAATTATGCATCCTTTTCTCCAGCAACGTTCCCCACTTCCGGCCAACCTCCGCCGCCCCCCGCCAACATCGGAGGAACTCGCCGATTTAGAAACGTCTCTTGTGAACCACCCCTTTTTCAATCTCAAATGGACGCCTTCTCCCCGTCCGAATCGCTCACCCTGCTGCTCCACGCCTTACAACAGTTGAAATATTCCCCCGATGAAAATACCCACCTCGAACTCTCCCTGCAGTACAAGACGGACGGCCACTTTCTATTCAACTTGGGAAAGCATCGCATCGCCGCGAGTATTTTTAGCGAAGCGATAAAAACTATGGAGCAAGGTGGGGAAACAAGTTGTGAGGAAGAAGAAGAAGTCACGGCGAAAATTGACGCCCTGCTCCCCACTTTGTACAACAACAGAGGAGTTTGTCAATCCAACGTGGACAATTTCCGGTCGGCGTTGACCGACTTTGAAAACGCGCTCCCGGATTCTGAGGTAGGAAGAGTCAAATTAGAAAATGTAAATGTAAATTTTTGCACATTTTGATGAAAATTTGATGAATTTGGGGGACTTTTAAGTAAATTTTTAAGCGAATTATGGTGAATATTTTGGAATTTGACGTTGTTTTTTTTTACCCTCGGCTAATCGAAAATTCCTTAATTTTCATACTTCCATATTTTGCAAACTGGCTAAATTTCTGATATTCAAATTGAATTTGCAACTTTTTACAGGGAAACGCCCAACTGTCGCGACACAAAGAGAAATCCGCAAAAGCGAAGCAGACAAAAGAGTCGTTCATCCTTATGGAACGGATTGGAAATTCAGGGGTGAAAATGTTAAATGCCAATTTTCTCCAGGTCGAGGGGGGTAGCGACGCAGTGGTGAAAATTAATTCTGACGAACTCGTCTGGCCGGTTTTATTTTGGTACCCGGAGTTTTCCACGTCCAATGTTGTAAAGGAGTTTCGAGAGACGGATGAGTAAGTTTAGGGACACATTTTTATGAATTTTTGCATGGGTTCGATTTCTGATTTTTTTTAATGGAAAACGGGAGGAATAAAATCCCGGAAAATTCCCACGGCCCGTAAAATATGGACCCAAAACTATCAAAATTTCCTCCAAAATTCTGAAAATTCTCAGAAACATTCAAAATTTCCGAAAAATGTTAAAAAAATTCATTTAAAAGGCTCAGAAATTCTAAAAAATGCTCAAAAATTTGGGGAAACTGTTAAAAAGTATAAAAATTTTATAAAGATGCTCGAAAATTCCAAATATTTTGTAATGTGTGTGACAGCGTGTCTGACATAACTTTTTTCCTCAGTTTTCGTCCTCCGCTTTCCCCGAAAAGTTTCCACTTTTCCATCACAAATCGAACCCACGAATTTTTATGCAAATTGAAATTTCCTCTGTTACAGATTCCTCCCACACGTCGATGGCCAGAGTGGGGGTTGGGTCAAGGTTGACCAGGGGACCGCTTTACGCGACGTCATGCGACAAAATGGGTAAATGCGAATTGTATATTTTTTCGCAAATTTGTGCAAATTTTAATACTTACATATCTCTTGCAGGTACTATCTCCCGACGAATGGAGTCCCTGCTTTTTCCGTCATCTCCAAGACATCCAAATTTTCTAAAGTTTTTCAATTCGTAATAGAAGCCAAGTATGGGTCCGAACCTTTTAATATTAATTTAAGACTAATTTAATTTAATTCAGCACATTCTTATTAATTTCTCGGCTCTGGGAATTTATTTTTAAATTCTGGATGACAGGATTGAAGAGCCAATTTAATAAAAATGTACAATCCAGATTTTAACAGATTATGAGGAATAAGATAGTTTCCCTACTAATTACACATATTTGAGCAAAATTATTTTCTTAGCTACCAAAGTATTATTGGAAATTTTACGTTGTTCGGGATTTTACACCTTGAAAGATTTCCATTGACTAGCAGAATTTTTAAAATATAATTACGTATGATTACATACATCAGTACAGCTTTACTTATCCCGAACCAGGATTAATTTGTCAACTCGTGGTTATCACTAGTTATCTGTAAAATTATCTGCTACTATGTTGCATTAATTTTTCGGAGAAATGAAAATTTTATGAAAATTTTATGAAAATTTTAAAATTCAACCCTCCTAAACGCTCTAATCACAAGTTATTTTGTCGACTGCACGCTAAATTTCAGCTTATTATAATAAGCTGAAATTTCTAAATCGGCGAGTTCCTCCGATGTTGGCGGGGGGCGGCGGAGGTTGGCCGGAAGTGGGGAACGTTGCTGGAGAAAAGGATGCATAATTAAGTATTCAATAGTTACTAATACTCGAAGCTTTAAAATTTCTATTGTACAAGTTTAGCGGAAATGTGATTGGGTATTAATAATTTATAGAAATTATGAATTTATAATTACGGTTGTGTTGGTGGTGGGTGGATCCTTGTCCACCTCGGTCCCTCCTTCTTCTTGTTTAAAAATTATTCCTTGCAAATTGAAATAATGCTTCAAAAATTGAAATTCTTCATCAAAAACGAAAATGTGCAAAAAAAATCGCACAAGTCTTCTCACCTGAGTGAAACCCTTCTTCAGATCAGATCACCTACTAATTTTTAAAATATTGTGTCTAGGATGATGCTAAGTCGTTACAGTCATAAGTTGTTAAATCAAGCACACACTAATAACTAACCAACTTTTTAACAATAGTTCTCAAAACCAACAAGACAATTTTATAAATCTAACCATGTAATTATGTGTTTTGCAAGATTTTATAGATTTGAAGTTAATTTATAGTTTATATAATTATATTAATCTTTAACATCGGTATCCGAGGCGGAGGATATTTTAACTTGAAGTTTTTATTTTTGCAAGCTTTTGATACTCATACAGAATTTCTTGATAAGGCAAAAATATATTGATAAACTAAAATTCACGTCCATGAAGCCACCGAACAGTTTTAGAGTCTAGAAGTGATTGTGGGATAAATTTTTCAGCTTAAACACCATTCGGTCATAGTCATCACACTTTCACTTTCGTAAGTTTCTTATTACGGGTACCATTGCAGATTTATTAATTTTACTTATTAATTACTTTTCTTTCTTTACTCTATTCTTTATATCGAGAACGGCAGCCTTTACAAACAACTATTAAACAAATTTTTTCACCGTGTTTCAAAGTTCAGTTCGGACGCAAAAATTGGAGCATATCCGCAAAGCGTCTTTTTGCCTGACTGGAGGGAGAGGACAATGCAAGGCTGTTTGGCTGGCTGATTTTTTTGGTGGTGGTGATGTGTGCAGGGTGATATGTTCGAAAAACCCAACCCCGGGGGTTTTCCGGGGTTTTTGTGGGTTTTTGTGGGTTTTTGTAGATTTTAGGGGGTTCCTAACATTTTATACTAGAGTAAACCTAGCTTAATGTTCGAATTCAACATGAAATTTGAAGTATTTTTATTGACGTAGATTTTTAAGTCAAAAGTTCATGTTAAACATGTAAACCAAACAGGAAACCAGGATTACTGGAAATTTAAGTCGTATATAAAAATGCTCCAAATTTCGACATACCTAATCTGGAAATTGAGTTAATAATAATATAATAATAATAGCCTTTATTACCCTCATTTACTAGTACTAGGGAATGCACAAAATGAAATTTTAGCATAGCACACTAGCCTATTTTCGTGAGCTTACAAACAGAAATAACTTACTTTAAATGATTAAATAACAATAACTAAGGGCTAAATTACTATATTTAACTTAACAATATATATGTACGTAAGATATTATCTACTCTTAGTTTGTATAAAGTTAGCTATAATCTATCAAATTTGTTAATATTATTTAAATTGTAATTAGACGAATTTTGTTTTAATTTGCCCCAAAATTTTGCAAAAACCCTGAAAAAAAACACAAAAACCCCGTTAGGCATTACGGTTTTTCCGGGGATTTGATATCCCAAAAACCCACAAAAACTCGGGGTGGCGCACCCTGGATGTGCATGTGCATGTTTGCATGTGCATGGATGCATATGCTCCCGGCACTAATAGTAAGTCAAGGACTTTATTATTAATCACATTTCGTGAGTTCATCGCATTGAGTACATTAGCCGCATGAGCCGAATTTCTTTATTCTCTAACGCCAGTTATTTTTATTTTGGCGTTCAAATTATGCAATTTATATTTATTACGACAATTTTTTTTGGCGTAGAAATCATACGAAATTGAAAAGCCGTTTAAACGGCAAAATAAAAATTGTCGTAATAAATATAAATTGCATAATTTGAACGCCAAAATAAAAATAACTGGTATTAGAGAATAAATAAATTGCATAATTTTAACACCAAAATAAAAATAACTGGTATTAGAGAATAAATAAATTGCATAATTTTAACACCAAAATAAAAATAACTGGTATTAGAGAATAAATAAATTGCATAATTTGAACGCCAAAATAAAAATAACTGGTGTTAGAGAATAAATAAATTGCATAATTTGAACGCCAAAATAAAAATAACTGGTGTTAGAGAATAAATAAATTGCATAATTTGAACGCCAAAATAAAAATAACTGGTGTTAGAGAATAAATAAATTGCATAATTTGAACGCCAAAATAAAAATAACTGGTGTTAGAGAATAAATAAATTGCATAATTTGAACGCCAAAATAAAAATAACTGGTATTAGAGAATAAATAAATTGCATAATTTTAACACCAAAATAAAAATAACTGGTGTTAGAGAATAAAATCATTCGGCTCATTCGGGTAATGTATTTCATTTAAAACAATTATTAATCGTCTCAACTCAAGCTCTTATATTGATATATATTTTAATATAACCAGTATCACTGGAGCAGTTCAGCCAGCTGGCCCAAAGAGGAACATAAACTTTATTTAATTTTTGTTTTTCTAAAAAATGTCGAAAATGTTGCTCAGAAAAATATACCAGGTTGGATATCGTCCCACCAACTGGTAAGTAGTCCATAAACTACAACTCCCCACCCTCATCGACACACCCACTAAGATAAAAATCACAATTCGCCAACATTTGCATATCTTAATTTTAAGAAATTATTAAATTTCTGATTTTTTCCCCTAGATCTTCGCCGGGATGGAAATCCCCCTCGACGTGTACACCATAATCCTGCCCGACATGCTTGTCCTCGCCGAGTTCATGTACGGCGGCGAGGTGACCGTGCCCCTCCAACAGCTCGGCAGGGTGGTTGAACCTGCTCGGCGTCCAACCTGGTCACGGAAATGGGAAATTCCTCATTGACAACTTTTACCATCCGACTTTTCCTGTGATGCATGTTCATCCACCTGCAACCAGGCCATCGTCCCCGCAAGGGTCGAAATCACGGTCAGACGATGTACAACTCCAACAGGTAAGAAATGTAATTAGAATTTTGCGGAATGAAATTTTTATGAACATTATTTGCCATATTTTTTGTTCGTCAGGATTTGGCCAGTGCTCAGCTCGACGATGATGACGGCGGAAACATAACGGTCTTTCAAACTGGTTATCGATGAGAGTTTTGCCGAGTGTGAAATTAATTTCAACTGGTCTTCAGTGGATGTGATGAATGATGGCGAGATGATGGCGAACGATCTATAGTGCGGGATGAAGGAATTCCGGATTCTGGATCGGTGTCAGCTTCCGAAACGGTGCCTCCTCTCGACGCCGCTGTAGCGGACGACCATCAAAAACATGTCGTTCATGAAGAATATATCGCCAACCAAGAGCATGTCGCCAGCCAAGAACTTGTCGCCAGCCAAGACCATGTCGTCAACCAAGAGCATGACGAAAAGCATGTCGCCAACCAAGAAGATGTCGCCCACCAAAAGCATGTCGCCAACCAAGAAGTTGTCGCTAACATGGAGCAGGTCGTCAACCAAGAACATGTCGCCAACCAAGAGCATGACAAAAAGCATGTCGCCAACCAAGAAGATGTCGCCAACCAAGAGCATGTCGCCCACCAAAAACATGTCGTTCACGAAGAGCATGTCGCCAACCAAGAACATGTTCCCCACCAGCACCACCAGGACGAGGATGTTGACATTGATGTCGTAGGAATTGATCAGGAAATCGATCCTGGAATGGAACTTGGTGAGCAAATTTTTGGAGGAAATTTATTTTGATAGGAAATTTATTTATTATTTTTTTCTAGACGGGCAATCCCACTCTGAAGCGAGCATGGTGGGTGATGGTGTCGTTGTTGGTCAAGACCAAAACCATCCTCTCTCCCGAAGATCCACCCGTTTGGCCACGACTCTACGAAAACTGGCCGCCACTCTACGAGACCTCGCTACGACTCCACGAAAAAAGCTCGCTGCGACTCCACGAAAACTCTCCGCCACGCTAGGAAAATTCGCCGAGACTCCACGAAAAAAATTCGCCGAGACTCGACGAAAAAAACTCGCCGCGATTCCACAAAACTTCACCGCAACTCGAATTCTTCGAAGTCACAATAAGAGTGGGAACGTTTCTTCGACTGGAGAACGTCGCCTGACCCGAAGGTGGGAGGAGATAGAAGATGAAAGCGATGAAGATAGGAAACGACCACCAAAACGAAAACGGCCGTCCTCTGCAAATCTGAATAATAAAAAACCGGCCAAGAACATTGATCTCTTTGCGTGACAGCATTGTGGACAGAGTGAGCCAAATTTTGCAGTCTTTTATTTTATTAAGCATAAAACACTAAAAATACATAATTTGTACAATTCTTCAGCATTCGTCTCCAATTGGAATTTAGTCGCTCATACTCACACCCACACGGGTGAGAGGCTTTTCGGCTGCTTCTTTTGCGACGCCTCGTTCCGTCAAAAGGTAACAAAACACGAAATAAATTCAAATAAGGGGAAAACGTAAACAATTTATTTTCACCCGATTTTTAGGCCCACTTGGAGAAACATACTACCGCCGTCCACCTCCCCCGTGAGGAGGAGTCGGAGTCGCCTAAAATCAAGCGAAAGAAGCCTGTCAGAGGTAAATAGTTCTAGGATCTCGTTAATTGTCTGTCCATTCTCAACTTTCTGGAGATACAGAAGATTTTTAGTGCTGCTTCCTTTTCAAGAGCAAAACACCGACGACATTTTTCACAATTTTATCGAGACCATGGTCGGTGGGGGAAAAAGTTATGTAAAAAAGTGTATGAAAATATAGAGCTTAAAGTATTTTTAGTTATTTGCAGTATTTTTTAGTTGTAGGGTTACTTTTACCAATTTTTTGTACAGTTTCTCTCTTAAATTATTTACCAAGTTTCGACTATTTTATAAAGTTTTAACTATTTACAATGAAATAATGTGACTTGAAGAATATGCTTCCAAATAAATATAGAGGACAATAAATCAAATCTAAACATGAAATAGTACTTAATAATTCATGACATTTTGTGACCTGATGAAATTCAAATTAATTAGTACAAAAATGTATATAGATAAGTACCATTAAACTACTAAAATGATTAGAATTTATAAGTACGTATGAGATAAGTAAGAAAAAATGAGAGATTATTTACACTAGCTAGGTTTCATTAATGTTATTTGCCATTTACGTATTTGCAAACAATTAACTAACTAAATAAGCTATTAAAATTAATGAAGTTTCGTTGGTGTAATGTAAACTTGGCTTACAAAAATACTTAATTTTGACTGATTACAGTACTTACACGACAAATAAAGAAATGGTTAAAAATAATTCCACATTTTCAATTCATTTATTGAATGTCATGTCATTTCATCCTTTCCAAGAAAAATTTACAAAATTCTGATTTTTTTGAGAGAATAAAAAATCCAGGTACTCCATTCGTCGGGACTCCCGACTCGGGAGATAATATCTGCAAGAGATATGTAAGTACATAAGTACTAAAATTTGCACAAATTCGCGAAAAAAACGTAATTCGCACCTCTCTTGTCGCATGACGTCTCGTAAAGCGGTCCCCTCTTCAGTCTTGACCCAGCCGCCGCGCTGACCATCGACGTAATAAACGTCCACGTCGGCAGACCCGTACTCGTGGTTCTTGTCCCAGTTGGGAGGTTCCACGTCCAACAGTGCATGCAGGTGGGGGAGGAATCTGTAACAGGAAATTTCAATTTGCATAAAAATTTGTGGGTTCATTATAAATTATCATGACAAATAAACATAAATCATGAAGTCAAATATTCATAAAGTCATCCTCATCATCGTGTCAATATTCATAAAAATAATAATTCTAATCTCTCGACGACACCACCATTTCCTGCTTGTTAACAAAAATATGTGAGTTAATTTTCCTAAGAAATATCGGTTTTTTTGAAATTTAAGGTTACGGATTTTACAAATTTGCCAAGATCTACGTCAATGTAAAATTTTCGATACAGCTAGAAAATTATGAAACAGAAACAAAGACATCTCATCTGTGACCAGTTTCTTGGAATCGTTGATTTGACAATTTTTCAAAGCGATGTCAAACTTTGACTAATATGTAAGTATCACATTTGAAAATATTTTGAGGGTTTTGCAAATTTTTATTCGAAATCGTACTTGTTACTTGTGAGTATCATATATTTCAAAAATCATAATTTCAAATATAAATTTCCAAAACCTTCAAATTATTTTCAAATGTGATACTTACATATTAGTCAAAGTTTGACATCGCTTTGAAAAATTATCAAATCAGCGATTGTACGAAACTGGTTACAGATGAGATGTCTTTGTTTCATAATTTTCTAGCAGTTTTTTATAGCATCGAAAATTTTATATTGAGGCAATTCACGCAGATCTTGCTTGGCAACTTTGTAATATCCGTAACCTTAAATTTTAAACACACGAACACGATGTGATATTTCTTAGGAAAATTAATTCACAAATTTTTGTAAACTTGCTCGGATCAAGGGTGTCTGTTTATTTGTAAAGGTGTGTAAAGTTATTTTGCTAAACTTACTTCAGAATTTTCTAACCCAACTGATTATAGAAAGCTGTCACCTTACAAATTTTACAGAGTTTACACAGTTTTCGAGAGAATTTCGTCAAAAAATGAAAATCATGATTTGAAAAAGGGTTTGAAAAATTTCCAAAAATGTGTGCTAATTTTATTTTCCTGGGGAGGGTATACCCACAAAAAGACGAAAATCTGCATGGCCATGACAGTAATCATATACTTTGTTTGCACGATTTTCTAAAAATAGTATTTTTCCAGCGATAAAAGGTTAATTTCTTCATCAAATCTAGTATTTTCGTATGACGGCTGTCTTGTGCATGTAGATTCTCGCATTTTTGTGGGTGTTGATACCGTTTTAAAAACGGTATCAATTTACTTAATCCAAAGCAATTAATTTTTCATCCCAAAATTACGAAGCAAATTATCATTACTAAAGTCGGTCATTTCATAATGAAATATCCATTTCAGAAGATTGAAACCTTATTGCACAACGCAAATTACTAATTGAAAGGAATGAAATCATGTCCAGGATTATTTTAACAAAGCAATTTGAGCCGAATTTACGAGAATTCTGGACACACCAGTTGTTCTCCGATTGTTCAGAGTATTGTTCTTATAATGAACATACATACGTGGATTTAGCATCTATTTTTATTGTGTCGATATTAGTGTTTCGTTGGATTAGGTTTTCCAGGGCTTAAATTCATCTCGGTTGTGTGACAACCATCTCGTCTCATTAATAAATCTGCTTATTACAGCGAATCTACGAGTATCTGGTCCATTTGGACATCAACTTTTTGATCATTGTGAACTCGTTCTCGTCTCAACGAGACAGGGGTTACACCCACAAAAATGCGAGAATCTGCATGCACAAGACAGTCGTCATACGAAAATACTAGGTTTGATGAAGAAATTAACATTTTATCGCTGGAAAAACACGCTATTTTTAGAAAATCGTGGAAACAAAGTATATTAATTTCTTCACAAAACCTGTATTTTCATATGATTACTGTCTTTATGTCCATGCAGATTTTTGTCTTTTTGTGGGTATACCTCCCCTGGAAAATAAAATTAGCACACATTTTTGGAAATTTTTCAAACCCTTTTAAGCTTGATTTTCATTTTTAGACGAAATTTTCTCGAAAACTGTGTAAACTCTGTAAAATTGGTAAGGTGAAAGCTTTCTATAATCAGTTGGGTTAGGAAATTGTGTCCTCAAGCAGTCAGTAATAACTTATAAAATCCGTAATTTAAAAAAAATAATTTTACAAACTTTTACAAAATCAAAATCCCTTGATCTGAGCAAGTTTACAAAAATTTGTAGGCTACTTTTCCTTCGAAATATTTTTGAAATTTTGTAAACTTACAGAATGGGCGGATTTTACAATGTTACCAGGACCTGCGTGAATTGTCTCAATTTTAGATTTTTGTGTATTTTAATAATAATTTTTGTCAAGTTTTCCTGCCCAAATTATTTTTACCTAATTTTGTTATAACTTGTAGTTAAAACAGATAATGAAAATTTGGTACGGGGAATCCCCGTCGGGGATGTGACTAGGTTTTGAACTTCAACTACTTGTAAAGATTATAATAGTTGTCATTTTTTTGGTCTAAATTTTCAATAATATAATTGCTTTTCCTGCCAAGGAGAACAAATATTTAAAAATATATTCATTGTAACACTGTAAAATCTGTAAAGTTACAAATTTCTTTCCAATTTTAGAAATATTTCTCAAAAAAGTTAGCTTACAAATTTTTGTAAACTTACTACTCAGATCAAGGCGTCTTTTTATTTTGTAAAAGTTTGCAAAATTATTTTACAAAACTTGTAGATTTTACAAAGTTACAAAAGACTGCGTGAATTACTCTATGTAACGTATCGTTTTGAAAAGATCACGAAATAAAAATATCAAGCGGAAATTTTCTTGAACCTGATTTTCTTTGAAATCTTGTTGTAAATTGATCTAATTAACTTACATAGACAATTAGGCGAGCCGTGATCTAATTGTTGTTAAAGATTAGGAAAATTTGTCTAAAACAATATCGACGTCGAAGTCTTTACAAAATAAAAAGTCGTCCAAGTTTATAAAACATATTTTGTACCCTGATTTTCCTTAGTAATCTTTATTGTTGGTTGAAACTGAAAAGTTAAGGAAAACTGTTAAGCTCTCTCGACCTGGTAGGATTATCTCTCTGGGGGTAAATTTCGATCAACAATTGTGAACTTTCTCCAGAAACGTAAATACTTTATGGGCCATTTTGTACAATTTTTTTTAGAAATTGTAAATCACCGATTAAAATCACAAATTTAATTAATATGACATTTACAAAAAAACACTATCTGGCAATGCTTACGTTTGGCAGAGATTTTTACATCTGAAGAGAAGAAAATCAACAAAAAATTTGTAATATCTAAAATTTTTATATTTTAGGGCTCACTCTATCCTCTTTGGGTGTAAATACCACCGCCTATTGGGAGATCCTCTGTAAATTTTATATTGATCAATTAAGTCTAATTTTCTCAAAAATTTTCAAAAATTTTCAAAAATTTTCTCAAAATCGGAGAGCATATGCTGAGAGACCTGCATTGTTAGAAATGCTACTAGGGGTGTATTAATAATAGGGGTGTATAGGGGTGTAATAATGGATCTAATTACCATATCAATTGAAGTATTTAGATTTATCCAAAAAAAATATCGTCGTCAAAGTCTGAACAAAATAAAAATTCGTCAATTTCTTCAAGTTTACGAAACATAGAGGACATCGAGTTCGGAAAGTTCGATAAAAATACGGCTTGAAAATTAATTTGCGAACTTGCGAATCTCCAGGGCTATAGTATTTAAGTCGCAAAATACTTTTCATAAATTTTACAATGGGAAAAGTCCATAAATCTATTAAATTTGGCCCTTTGAATTTTTGAAATTACTTATTTGGTAAAATTTGTTATTGTGTTAATTTCAAGCGCAAAACTTGGGTGAATAATGGAAATTAACGGATTTTTCCCATTACAAAATTCGATACATTAGTGTACCGAATTGTCGGAAATTTGCCATTCACAAAGTGTCTTCACACTCAGAATAAAATGTAAGCAAATTGCTACTGGGCGTTGTCTATATATGACCTCACCGGTTTGGTAGCGATTTTCTACAGAATTGTAGTAAATTTGCTACCATCTTGTAGCATTTCCTTATCCCGCTGTTACGGTTAGTCAAAATGTGGTAGCAAATTTACTACAATTCCGTAGAAAATCGCTACCAAACCGTTGAGGTCATATATAGACACCGCCCAGTGGCAATTTGCCAGGGTTGGCCAAGATACTTTGTTTCAAAGATACAAGATACAAGATACAAAATATTTGAACGAAACCTTAAGATACAAGATCCTAAATACAAATAATTAGAGTTACACAAGATACAAGATACAAGATAGATTTTGTCTGCTATGATCCCAGATACAAGATACAAGATATTTATTTGAAATAATTTTTTCAAGATACAAGATAAATTATTCAGAGCTTGCAAAAAAAACATGAAATAACGAAGCACCACTTGATTTTTTGTATTGTAGCCGAGTAACTTGTTAATAATGATAGTATACGACTAAGAACTTGCATTATAATTTATAATGCGAGTCCTCACCCTCTGTTTACAATTTATAAACAAATATGAGGATTTCATCTGTGGTGACCCATACTGATTTTTTAAAATAATTCTACGGAGCTGAAATTATTATTACCAGTATATTCAGTTGAAATTTGGAATAATTTCTATAATGGTGGTACAAATTAGGAATATAATGCTAATTACAAAATTTGCCAACGTGTGAGGGTTTATTTACTGTACATAAATAAATATTACGACGTTATACAACAGAACCTTGCATCCGGCTCGGCAAAGCTGTGCACTGAGGTTTTTAAATCTTCATAATTCCAAGTTTTAATACTACCAAATATGAAAGTTTCCCGGTTTTTCACTAAAAACTTATCTTGTATCTTGACTAGTATTTCAAATAAAATTTGATCGAAATAAATTCTCCAGATACAAGATACAAGATACAAAATACTTTTGCGAAACGTTCAGATACAAGATACAAGATAAGATAAACTCCGTTACACAAGATACAAGATACAAGATTTATCTTGTATCTTGTATCTGATATCTTGTATCTTGTTAAACTATCTTGGCCAACCCTGCAATTTGCTTACATTTTATTCTGAGTGCACTTGGAAAAAGATACTATATATAAATATATGTGTCATGACATGTGTCTTCACTTCGCTGCATCGCAAAATTCGAAAGTAAAGTTTTGATAAACTGACAATGGAGGTCTCCCAACGTATGCTCACAGATTTGGATTAAACTAGCCTCAATCAATCGAAAATATAATTAGTATGAAATTTGCAAATGGCACTATCTGCTAATGCTCAAGTTTAGTGGAGATATTTGCATAAAATAGGAGAAGACACACCCCCAAGGCTGGCAAATTTTTCATTTTCCAAATTTGCTGCGCATTTTTCCCGCTTTGGATGCAAATATCTCCGCCAAACCTGCGCATTGGCAGATAGTTCCATTTGCAAATTTCATACTAATTAAATTTGTGATCGATTGACGCTAGTTTGGTCCAAGTCTGTGAATATACGTTGGGAGACCTCCATTGTGAGTAAACAGATGAGATAACGGGGGACGCAATTGTGAAGAAGCGATAAAAAAGATGAGGTTGATGTTCTTTAGATGGAAAATAATTTGCCTACGCGGAAAACTTCAATTATTATGTACTTTTAATGGATAATTTTACAATACAAAGCGAAATAATTACTCGCTTGTCTCATCTCGTCATTAAATTTAATAAATACTGCAACAATTATGCCATCCCCAAAAAATAATTAACCCACCCTCCCAATTAATTTTAACAACCACAATTAAAAAGATGAAGGTGTGTGTCTCCTTAATTTATTCAATTTTAATCTCTACCCAAATACAACGCAAAATTAGATTAATTTACGAATTAATTTACGAAACTATGTATTATCTTATCCAACAATAATTTCAGAATTACACATGTACATATTTATCGAGTGACAAAATCTTCTTATCCATTATACAAACATTTTTCTAGTACGAAATAAATTACGTATTTTTTCTGAGCAGTGATAAAGAACTTTTCGGGAAATTTTTTCCAAAACTTTCACAACTACAAACTTTCTTCCTGGTTCTTGTCAAACTTTAAGTTCTGCTTCATTCTCATTGTTCGAGTCACTATTGTACGTATCACTGTAATCGATTCGAACCCCGCGGCGGAGCGTTCCTCCGCCACTGGGCGTCGCACTACACCCCCCTCTCGGCGGGGGATATGGTTTCGTAGTATTTGTAACACTGGACGACGTACTGGAACCACCGCCACCACCCAGAAATGAGGTTAGTCCACCATTGCACCGGGGCAAGGTTGCTATCGCGAGTGGCGTCATGGCCGTCGTCGACATGACCGTGGTCGACGAGGTGGAGGAAAGCTGACTTGACGCCACGCTGGGCGACGACGTCTGTTGGTGTTGGTGATGAAAGTAGTTTCGAGGGAGGGTGTGGGTCGTGTAATTGGCAGGGTGGGTGGTCTCATGGGAGGCGAGGTTATCTGGAAAGGGGGAAGATAAGTATATAATTTTAGCTTATTTTGGAGGTACTGAAGTTGTGCGAAAAATTTATGCGAAAAATTTGCATATTTTTTAAGAAAGTAAGCAGTTTAGGTCAACGGACTTATATTAAACAGCCAACAATTTACAAGTTGATATTTGAAATTAAATCTACTCGGCAAAAGCTTTAGTTAATAAATTCTAATTATCACAATAAAATATCAATTTTTGAGAATTTGTAAGACTTGAAAATTTTGTATCAAATTTTTGAATTAATTTCCAAAAAGGCAACCTAATTTTGTGAAAACTTGATAACATATTTGTACAAAAGTAAGTAATTTATCTTAACCGAGTTATATAACTACACTCTGGGAGAAACATACCTGAAATGCCATCTTTTCCATGAAAACTTTACTTGAAAAATACTAACACTTTTTGAAAATTTGTAAGATGTGAGAGCTTTCCATTAAATCTCTGAATTAATTTGCAAGGACCCTCTGACAATTTAATTTGTGCCAAAAATATATGGTAAAAATTTGCCGAAAAGTAAGCAATTTATTTTAACGGACTCATATTAAATAACTATTTGCATTTGTATGTACAAAAAATTTGTAAGAATGCATCTAAAATCTTAATTTTTTCATAAATCTTTATCAAAAAAATACTAACGACTTTTAATTACTACAATTAAGCATTTACCAATATTTTTCAAATTTATCACATTTCTGAATTTATTTGCAAAGACGTTACCCTGTTCAATTATTGAATTCCTTACCCATCGTTAAAAGTGCCTTCTCCCCCAATAATTCTTGATGATGTTGTTTCACCGTGAGTTCCAAAACTTCCAATGCTTCAATTTCCGCTTGCAAGTGGGAACTTTGCGAATTTTGGAGGAACGAGCTGGCCGTCGTTCTGTTAGATTTGAGCAATTCGGGCGGCTCAGAGTACGAAAACTTGGTCGAGGTGGAACCATGGCGTAAATGGTGGGAGTCATTTTCATCGTCGCCACGATTTTCGCCCTCGTCCCGGGTCGTCGACGCGGACGAAGCGACGCCCAGGTTGGAACTGGACTTTAACAAGAGGCGAGATTTTCTTCTTCTCCGACCACGTTGACAAATTACGAGGGCAAAGATTAAGATGTTTAGGATGAGGAGGGAACAACCTGCAAATTATGGGGGGAAATTAGCATACATTTTTGGCAATTTATCAAACCCAAGATTTCCATTTTTTGACGCAATTCATTCGAAAACTTTGTAAACTCTGTAAAAGTGCAAGTTTTCTGCAATCAGTTGGGAGGAAATTATAAGTAGAAATTCAAATTTGTAACAATTTTGCGTATGGTTTCACATCGAATGTGAAATCTTTAAATTGATTTATTAGTTAAAGGTAATTGAGATCATTCATTCTAAGTTTCGCGTAAGGTATTTAGCAAAGTTTGTAAAATTACTTTGAAAACTTTAGGAAATTCAAGTAGTCATTGGTACCTTGTAAGAGCCTTAAGATTTGTAAATAACTTTTACAAAATAAAGACATGCCCTTGACCTGAGTAAGGGTTTCAAAATTTTGGAGCTAATTTTCCTTAGAAATATTTTTGAAATTTATTGAAATTGGAATATTGGAAGTGTTTGAATTGTCCCAATCTAAAATTTTCAATAATAAAAAAATAGTCATGGAATAAATCATCTGTAACCAGTTTCGTTCAATCGTTGATTTTACAATTTTTCAAAGCGTTGTCAAACTTTGACTTAAAAATCACATTTATTTTATAATGTGAAGATTGTGGAAAATAAAAATCTAAAATACCTGACTCCGTCAAGGCTTTGTAATTTTATCTGATTAGATAACGCATTAGCGTGAATTTCATACTACTAGGAAAATCTAGATCCGTCCCCACACTTTGTGTGCGTACATATTTTGTCAAAAAAAAGTATTTGCTTGCAATTCATGCCAGGTTTTGCAATCGTGTAAAGTTCCCCAGCCTATAAAGTCATACCAAAATCTAGGAAAGCTCTAATTAATTTTGCACTTATCAAGCAACGTTTTTATTTCTAATTTAGTACAACTTTCAAACGCAATTCATTCGTAGGTTTGTAAACTCCGCAGATAATTGCTCAAGGTTGCGAAGATTACGAAACAAAATCACGTAACAAACTGGGTATACTGTTATAAGATTTTACGAAAAAAAGGCCACGGTATTTTGTAAACCCAAGTAATTCAGAATTTTTAAATTGTTTTCAAAGTTTATAAAATTTTCACCAAGTTCGACTTAAATTTCAGAACAACTTGGCAATAAGAATTCACCCATCTGTACCAAATTTCATAATTTTATCACTGCAAATGACTTCCAACTTGGCCAAATTTCTTGGCAAATTTGTCCCCCCTTTTAATCAGGCTAATTCATTCGAAACACTACTTCGTCACGACACACTCTCCCACTTTTCCTTTAATCTCGTCTCGCATTACATACATTTCGCCATGATTTTGTCAAATCAAAAGAGAAAGTTGCGTCCTTTCATAGTTAAGAAAGTTGCCACTTTGACTTGACCAACACAAGAATCAAAGAGTCAAAGACGACCATTCATTCAGTTCGTCTGACGAAGAAACTGAGTATTCCTTCTCACAAAGAAGGAATACTCCCTTAAAAATCGGGTAGTAACAATTTCATATTACGAAATTAAAAATTATCAATTTATAAAAAAAATCTGGTTTGTTGGACTTGTAAAAAAGGAGAATTATAAAGTTCGTGAAATAATGTGAAAACCGTTGGTAAAGACATTACCAAAATTAGTGACACAATAATGAGGCAGTTCACAGAGGTCTTGGTAACTTTATAAAATTCGTTATCAAGTAAAATTTTACAAATAATTGACAACTTGATTTATGACCCGATAAAATTATGATTTTTGTAAATGTTTCAAAAATCGTGAAATCCACAAGTAGCTAACGAATAAAATTTGAATAAAAAATTGCAAACCTTTCTCATTCCAAAAAATAGTCAAAGGTTAACACCGTTGTAGAAATTGAAAAGTAAAAAAAAATTAACAACCGAAATTCAGATGCGATTCATGAGCACCATTGGCGCTGCGCCAAGATCATTTGAATTGTCTTACTCACAATGGAGGTCTCCCAACGTATGCTTACAGATTTGGACCAAACTAGTGTCAATCGATCACAAATATAATTAGTATGAAATTTGCAAATGGAACTATCTGCCAATGCGCAGGTTTGGCGGAGATATTTGCATCCAAAACGGGAAAAATGCGCAGGAAATTTGGAAAATGAAAAGTTTACCACCCTTTGGGGTGCGTTTTCTCCTCTTTTTATGCAAATATCTCTGCTAAACTTGATCATTGGCAGATGGTTCCATTGCAAATTTCATACTAATTATATTTGTGATCGGTTGACGCTAATATGGTCAGCATGCAACCTCGACCATCACGTGCTCGTATCCTTCCCACACTGTGAGTATGGTAGGGATACGAACGCGGGAATCAAATTTTGGCCGAGGTTGGATGCTGAGAACTATAGTTTGGTACAAATCTGTGAGCATACGTTGGGAGACCTCCATTGTCAGACGAAGAGTGTCTTTTTATTTTATAAAAGTTTGTAAAATTATTTTATAAACTAAAAACATGAACCCTATCAAATTATGTATTAAAAATTGGAATCTATGTATTTTAGCTACACGTCATAACGAAATTACTAAAAAAGTAATTTGGGTACGAAAACTTGACAAAATACTCAAAAATCGAAAATTAAGGCAATTTACGCATATTTGTAAAATCCATAAATTCCATAAACTTAAAAAAAATTACAAAAATTTTACAAATATTTCTGAGGAAAATTAGCTTACACATTTTTGTGAACTTCAAGGCATCTTTTTATTTTGTATTAAAATAAAAACTGAAAAAAAATCTTGTATTTTACAATAAAAGGTTATAAAATTATTTTACAAAACTTACAAAGTTACCACTGACTGCGTGAATTGACTCAATATTAATCACGGTAACACGTTACTAAACATCAAGACATTACCAAAAACCATAACCGTTTGGTAACAGCACAAATTAACCCATTTGAACAAAATTGCTAGCTAAATTCGTACAATTCAGTGGTAACAAAATTGAACAAAATTATTACCCACTCGGTAACAACAACAATATATACCCTAAAATTTCTAAGTGTGTAAAAACCTAGCAAGTAACTTTCTCCCTCTGGGTTTCCTTCTCCTTCGCCTCGTCGGATTATTATTATTTGCTCTTTCATCATCCATTTCCACTTCAAGGGACAAAGTGGTGGTATCATCATCATCATCATCTCCGTTACATTAGTTACATCACGGCACCAAGTACGCAAGAAGATTGAATAGAAGAAAACCGAAAGGGGACGGTTGATTAGGAAATTCGCGGAGTGGAAGCGAATTCTACGCAACAAAAGAACTCCTTTCTCTCAAGATGTGTTCTCTCTCGTCATATTCTTGTCAATGCGTATCAGAAATTAGTGGGAATTAGTGTGATTTTAGGGCAAATTGGGGAAAATATTTCCTAATTAAGACTGGCAATTATTAATTTATTTTACCAGTATTTATAACCTTCTCGTCAGAATAATGTACCAAAGTAGATAGATTTATGCTGAAATATATTAATAACTTGACTTGCATATTAGAAATATTGTGACATGTTCTCGTCTAATTCTTGTCAATAGATAACAGAAATTAAGGAATTTGTGTGATTTTAGGGGAAATATTTCCTGACTAAAACTAACAATTATTATTTTATTTCACCAGTATTTCCAACCTTCTCGTCAGAAGAATGTAGATTTATGGCCAAATAGATCTTAATTAATTGATTTGTTAAAAGCATTGTGCCGGGTTTACTCCTCTAATTCTTGTCAATGTGAAATTTAGAAATTAATGTGATTTTAGGGAAAAATTGGGAAAATATTTCCCAATTAAACCTGCCAATTTATAGTAAGGCAGATCACGCAGTCCTTGGTAACTTTGTAAAATTCATAGGTTTTGTAAAATAACTTATAACTGCGATTTAGCTAGTTACGCTGGCAAAAATAGATTTCTACAAAAATTTGAAGGAATTAAATATTTGAAAAAATATCGAAATGAAAATTTATTTTTAAGGAGTTTAACGCCAATTAAAAAAAAAATAGTAAACTTTAACCTTTATTAAGAAAAAGATGCAACCTTTCCCCAGACTCAAAGTCAACAACGGTACAATTTTTAAAAATGAAAAATTTTAATAAGTTTAAATTATGGCAGAATTCACGCAGTCATTGGCAACTTTATAAAATGTTTGCGTTGTGTAAAATAATTTTTATAAACTAAAGAGACACGCTTGATCTGAGGATAAGTTTTAAAAAAATTGGAATTTTGCTCAGAAATCTTTATAAAAGTTTGTAAGTTTGCAGAATTTATGGAGTTTACAATGTTACAAAGGTCTGCGTGAAGTGCTTTTTACCATTATTTCCACATTTTCATAAAAATTTTAGAATCTGTGCCGCCAAAAGCAACAATTGTATCTTTATGTACTTGAAATAATCAAATTTATTTCAATCATTCTAATCGGTCTTGAAGTTTTACATTTGCTTCTTTTTAAAAGAAATTTCTAAAAATCACAAAATTTCAGAAAATTTTTTGCATTTTTTTTGCCCCAGTAAACAATGAACCTCTTCTCAAAATAGGAATCAACTTCTCCCTTGTTAACCTACTCGGGTGAATAATCTCATTATTTCACTCTGTCGATTGTTACATAACTAAATAAACGCTAATCATGCGTTAATTCAAATTCCTTCTTGTTTTATCTCCCATTCGCACAAATGAACAAATTACGAATGGAATTCTTCCCTTAACTCATAATTTGTATCGTAATATCCCAATTCAAGGTACAATCCTAGTCCTCAAAATGCACTGTTACAACCATACCTGTTCACTTTCATTCATGTGACTGTTTATGATCGAGAATGATGGTGAATGAAAATGAATTTCTTATGATTTGAATAAAAATGAGTGAAAGATTCAGTCATTTCAAGTGAATGATTGTGAATGAAAGGATTTTTCACTCATTTCATTTTTCACCCTATGCTTAACTTAATACATGGGGCGAAGTAAGAAATGAAGCCAGATGATTTGAAATGAAATGAGTTTGAAAGAAAATGAGTGATTGTAAATGAAAATCTTCACACAGGAAGCGGGATGATTGAACTTTGAATGAAAAAAGTTTTTCTGAACAGGTATGGATACAATTTCTTTGTCCGACCTGTTTATTTGTTTTTTTAAATTGAAATAATTCATATTATTTCTACACGGCGTTAAACCCACGGAAAATAATAATGCTGAAATTCGCTCACATTTTATAATATGGTTCAACTATGTATCTATTGCAAAACAAAGGCAATCAGCGTTACAAGTGGGTTAGTTTATTTTGTTAACGTTTGAAAAATATAAAAGCAATTCATGCAGTCCTTGGTAACTTTGTAAAATACGTAAAAACTTGCAAAATTTTGCAAGTATTTCGAAGGAAAATTAGGTAGCTTACTTTTTTTTGTAAACTTACTCATAGATCAAGGGTGTCATTTAATTTTGTAAAAATTTCTAAAATTATGGTACAAAATTTACGGACTTTGAAATACAAGTTACCAATGACGTCGTGAATTGTCTCAATGAAGGAAAATTTACAGAGTTTACCACGTGACAAACAAATTGCGTCTATAATTTGATCCTAAATTTTAAATATTAACTCACCGACTGCAATCGTAATCGCCAAAATGACCGAGTATGGTGGGAAATTTGACCCATCGAAGAAATTTGTCGCCGTTCCAGTCTCATTTGTCCCCCTCCCGCCACTCTGCACGGATGATGAGACGGGAGAATAGCACGTGGTCAGAGTTAAGGTGGGACTTTTCCCGCCCTTAGCGCCTCCTAAGTCTGTCTCAATTCCAGTTTCACTTTGCCCATCTTCACCACCCAATAAAGTTACCCCATCCACCCCGGGGGATACCCCGCCCTCCACCCCGTACCCGTATCCTAGCAGGAGGTCGTACAACATGGCAGAATTTAGTCCCCCGCCAACAACACCCACGTCCTGCCCGGGTGGTTCTTGTTCTCCGTCCTCCTCCGGCTGTTTCAACCTGTGTGTAACAAACATATGCAAATTAGCGTATGTTACCTTAACAAAAGTTGCTTCATCTCTACAAATATTTCGCAATATTTGCTGCTGGAGGTACATAAAATTTCGCAATTTGTTATTACCACGGGCAAAAGTTAGTTTCAATGCTTCCTTTTTGCCTTGTTTAAATTAACCACCCACTCAACTCACCAAACACAAAATATGGTTAGTTGCATAGCTTTCCATTTATTAGATTATCTATCTTATAAAACAGGCCGTTACATATGCCCCGGAAGTGAAAGTAGATAAGTACTTGAATTAAAATATGATGCTCCAACTGGTACTAAATCTTAGTGATTTACATAGTTATAGTCGATGATGATGGATAAGGTAGTTATCAACTGTGTGGGTATCAGGACTTATCGATATAAAATCTGTCTATAACGTATTTATAAAATAATTAAATATCAAAAATGACGCAATTTTCCATCTTTTTCGAAAACCATATATGCTTTTTGAAAAACGTAATTATAATAACGTTAAAAAATACATGCATAAATACCCTTCATTATGATAAGTTAGTTATCTGCGATTATCCCAGCCAGTTATTTATAGATACATAAAACAATCTACGAAATATTTATGAAATACATATTTACATAAATCTATCTGAATAACCGCCACAAATTTTTTCCCACTAAAAATATCCTTGTCCAAAAATAAATACATAAATAAATCCCCCGCATTAATTATGTCCACGTCTGGCGAAGGGCTTTACTTGCTAGTTTTGCCCATAAATAACACGTGCTCCTCCTCGTGTAACAACTTTCTCTCATATTTTAAGCACACAAATACGGCAATAAAAAGGGGTCCGTCTGATAAGACAACTAACCATTTTCCCAATTTTGTGACACTCTACACATGTAATATTTTATGGGCAAATTTACTTTACTCCAGTTGGACCACCACTAACAAGTCGGTATTTGTAAACTTTTGGGTAAGAACCGCACCTGTAATCACCCCTAAAATGAAGAAATTGTTGCGTAAAAGATTTACTTGCAAATTTTGTTGTCGAAATTTATCTCTCATTTCATTCACTCGAAGAACCAACCACATTCTTCTTCTCCACTTTAAGAATCCACATTTATCAAACAATTCCTAAGTAAAACCTGGCTTGATGCGAGGCACACTCATTACTGGGGAGAGCGGAGGAGTAAAGGCGGAAGACGAGATAAAGATGAGGCTCTTGAAAAAGGAGGGTTCCGAAATTTCGGAGATTTTTTTAAAATACGGTTTTATGCAGGATTTTGTAAATTTTGGGGTTTTGAATATTTTTGTAGATTCGGTTCAAAATGTTTTATTTTTATAATTAATAAGGACGAATTTTGAAAATACGCAAATTAATTTTTTAAATACGCAATTTATCCTTTTAAAATTAACCATGCAACATTTTAAACATACACAATTAATTTTTTTTTAATTAACAACGCTAAATTTTGAAAATACGTAATTTAAATATTTTCAAACGATTTTCATTAACAAATAAAACACAATTAACAAAATTACTTTGTGCTAAGAATTTCACTCCAAGTTTAACCTTATTTCCCTCAAGTTGGATTATTTCGGTGCAGCATTATTACCGGTAAACCCAACTGGTAAAAAACTACCAACACTCTATCCTACCAAATAAGTAACATCCAAAATGTCCACTATCGCATCTTCCGTATCTTTAACAACTTTCCAAACCCTCAAAATTTACATCTTTCTCAAAATTCCTTATTTTTTCCCATAGGTTCCCTGAAGCCACACAATTTCCATATTTAATGGTACATACACACACTGGTTTTACCAAAGTAAATCTAAATCACCAACCTTCCCATGTAGAGAACGGGGTCGTTTCCTCCTTTCATCTTGTTATGGAAGCTGGAAGCCATCTGAGCCCCGCTCCGTTGCAATTCGGGCACCAATCTTTTCATAAATTTCAAAAGAACCACGTTATCATTAAAGTCTTATACGCAATCCATTTAACAAACCGCAACCGCCTATTTATACACAATGAAAAATGAATGAATCAAGAAAGGTTTGCACAAAATAATTAACTCTGGTAAAGAAAAAAATTCGTGAGTATAAAATGTGATGAATTTAGTAGTATGAGTCTCGTAAGTGGTGAAAGTCCTGAAATATGCCGTTGAAATGGAAAATGGAAAAATTGTTCTGGTTTAAGAAAACACAGGAAATAGGTTTTGATTCGAGTCTAATTACTAGTAATTACACTATTAGAAATCCGGTATTAAAATAGCACCAAACGGTATTCACATATAACTCTAACAAAGTGGTTTTGATAAGTCATACCGTGTAGTAATGGTAAAGTTTTACCATATCCGTACATACCTGTTCACTTTCATTCATTTGGCTGGTTACGATAGTGAATGATCGTGAATAAGAATGAATTTCCTGTCATTTGAATGAACATGATTGAAAGGATTCCGTCATTTCAGATGAATGACTGTAAATGAAATTATTTCTTACTCATTTCATTTTTCACCCAATGCTTACTACATGGGGCGAAGTAAGAAATGAAGTCCGATGAAGTGAAATGAAATGAGTTTAAAAGAAAATGACTGAATCTAAATGAAAATCAGAAATTCGGAGGCTAATCCTTTTAAATGAAAATTTTGTTTTTGAACAGGTATGCATCGGTATATAGCAAGTTTTTATTACTATACTATAAATTTAATACCAAGTGGTAGCAACTTTAACATCGAAACATCAATACCTGACTGACTATAAAAGATTTCTAACAGTATAAGAAAAATTATAACGGAAAGGACTGCGAATGACAAGGTACAAATTTTGCTGGATGGATACAAATATATTAATTTCCGAACGTGACAATTTTTTTTCTCGATCGGAAAAACTACTAAAAACTCATTTTTTCGAAGTTATTTTTTTAATAATTACAAGCATCGCAAATAATTATTTACAATTTTTTTTAGCAGGAATTATCTTTAAAAATTCGACGTAATGGAATTTTCAGCTGGTGCTATGCTATGTTGCGTCAAAAAAGTGGAAACTTTCAGCTAATTAATTTGTGCATAAAATTTAGGCCGTAATAAAGGCAAGGGTTACGGAATAATAATGTGTGGTCAGTTGCATACATGTATTTCTCAACTCCGATTTTTGTCATTAATCATATCCGGCCTATTTTAAGCTCTTTTTAATTCAATACTAATTCTCATTTAATAATTTAGCCAATATTTTATAACGGGAAAAGAAAAATTGGCCTTTGATTGTATTCTTGGAAAGTAATTGATTGAGATTTATTTTTTAAAAGTGAAGAGAATTAGATATCAAAGTTTTCAGGAATAATTTTTTTGGCCACATTTAACGCCGTATAGAGTTTTATGGGAATTTGTGCGGTGCATTTGACATATTTAGATCAAATCTCGGTATAAATTTTCCACAACTTTAACACAATTTAACGCCAGTATACAAAATTTTATTGAACCTGAAATTATGTATTATTGAAATTGACATAATTTTTCAAAATATTAAATTTTTGTTTCGCAAATTTCTGAAACAAATTTCCACTTGTGGATAGGACGTCAAAACTGTGCAAATCTGACGCCAGTTTGACAAAATTTTAATGCCTGTTTTCCGAAATAGATTTTAGATTAAATATTTCACTTGAAATTGAAGTTGACTACATTTTTGAAAATGAATAAATTTTTGCTTCAAATTTGTGAAACAATTTTTTTGCTACAAAATTATCCACGTATTTCTACCCGGAGAGAAAGTGCATAAAGGACCATGCGTAAAGCACGTGACGTGATCTTAATTTATTACACTGTTAATAATCTGGTAATAAACATTACCGAAAAAAGCACAAGTGTATGACTCTACCAAAGTGGTAATGATACGTTGTACCGTGTGGTAATCGCTTGGTAATAAAGTTTTACCATCATGGTAACGAATTTTTACTACCTGGTAAAATATTATTACCAAATTTATTACCGATAAATCATTACCTGCGTGGATTATTAATTTTTTAGCATGGACATATTCAAGTCAAAATTTCCCGAAAATCGAACCCATTCTTCCCGCACGGGCCAGGCCTGCCTACTCATTTCCTTTATTCCCAATTCCCACCCCGTTTTCATTACCTGAGCCAAATGGCCATCTGATGTGCCCTGTAATGACTCCGGGTACGTATTTTATTCGCTCCAATTTCCAAATATTTTTGATGAAGTCGGTCATACAATTCCCAAACCGTATTTTTGTAACGATTCCTCTCCTTTGAAACTGGCCATGATGAGATCGAGTCAATTTTTATTGGCCCGTTGGGATTCCTGGGACATACAGAGTGCAAAAATTATTACGCAAAGTCATGAAGCCGAAGAGTTAACGTTTTACACGGCCCGAACCAAGCCTTATCTAAAGGTTGGTGGGTATGTCTGTTCCTCCGTCTTAATAGATTAATTTGGTGCATTTTACTTGAGTAAAAAATATAATGACGCAATTGGTAATAAAATTTTTGTCGGTAACAATTTGCTATGGATGGAAAATTTAGATTTTTAACTGAATTAGTTAATTTGGTACATTTTACTCGATTTATAAATAAGATCATTAATCGCGCTTAGAAGAAATTGGTAACAAAATTTTGCTATCCGTAATAATCTGCTATTGAACAATTATTTCTGGGAATTTAAAAATTTGCAACTGCGCCAGTAAAAATTTCTCACTTCAAGGCGCCAAATTAACTGAAATTTATTATTCTAGTTCGGTAGCAAATTGTTACCAGACGGGGAAGCTTCTTGTACTTTTCCAAAAATTATAAGGAATTACTTTATGTTTTTGAATAATTTTGCTAAATTCTAGTTATTTATTTTTAATAATTTGATAAGTAAACAATGGCTCGGGCTATGTGAATTTGCAGTAGAATTTATTTTGCGTGTTTATTTACCCAGTGCGTCCAAAGTTTGATATGAAACTCATCCAAAGCTCGGATAAGGCGACTTCCCCTTTTGAATAGTTGGATGGCAGTGGGCTCGGGAGGAAGGGGAGCACTCCCCCAGTGGCAAATTCAATCAGGGGGTTGCCAAATATGTAATTCAATTCTTCCCCACCACCGGCACCAGCTCGCTAAAAAATTAATACATTCTACATTTTAAAACATTTTTCTTACAAAAAGTAACACAAATTCTAAAGTAAAAATTAATCTTTTGACCTGTTTAAAGTAAAAAATGATACCCATTTTAAAATAAGAATCCGTTTTTTGCACAATTTTTATATAAAAAATAGCACGTATATTTAAAAAAAATCGTTTTTTGCACAATTTCTAGTATTTAACAATTTTGACATCGAAGAATTTGGGGATATTAATTACTCTCAATTTTAGAAATAATTTTGTTCAATTCTCGCAACACAAAAAATAGCGATAAAAAATTCCCTGTATAGTTGGACACCGAATTTAGAATTTTTCTCTTGATGTAGTATTATTCTAACAATAAGGTGAATTTCAAGTCAGTGATAATTTAATCGTTTTCATATGAGTTAATACATTTTGTACAATTACGTAATGAAACAATTTTCAAATCATAACGTCGCAGTTTAGATTTCGAAAACTTTCCCACATTAAAAAGTTGGTTACAATAGATCTAAAATCCGTATTTATTTTATGCAGAGAAGTTAAATGACAATTCATGCTTCTGAAAATTGGACAAAGTTCACGCCAACTTTTGCCATTTCATAAATATTATTGCATATTTCAATATTATAAGATTATTATCACAATTTTTCACATACCGTTGACAAAGTTTTGGTAGAAAGTTTACAATATTTTGGCAAAATTGTGTGCCAAAAATCAAACAAGATTTTACCATCCCATCTTAAAATTACTTGTAATTTCATGTAAAGGTTGGTATGACGTATGAACTAAACAAAATTTTTATTTACCCCCAAAATTAGACTTTATTAGTAACTCATGACAAATTAAAACCAAATCGGTGACAAATAAATAATAACTGTGAAGTTATCCTGATAGTAAAAAAAATAAACAATTTGGGACCGAATTATTTATCACAGTGAGGCATCACGCAGTCCTTGGTAACTTTGTAAAATCCGTAAACTTACAAACTTTTAGACATATTTGCAACCAAAATTACCTCACCAATTTTTGCAAACTTACGCAGATCAGGCTGCCTTTTTATCTTCTAAAAATTTGTAAAATAAGTTTACACAATTTATGGATTTTACAAAGTTACCAAGGGCTGACTGAATTATCTCCTCGGTATAAACCAAGTATAAATACAATTTACGTTTGTAACGACTTTATCTCTTTACAATTTCGCAGTTTAAATATAATCGGTAACAAACTAGCATTTTTAATTACCAAAATACTTACATGATAATTGTACAAACCGTCTTTCGTCGAGTGTTCGAAAACATAGAAAAATGCCTTTTTCACCAAACTCGAGTCCGTAACGGCGACGACAGGAGCGAGGGCGACACAATCCGTGACCGCGTTTACAGCCATGTCCCGCGTGCTTATCGGGTGTTGCGCCGTTCTACGAAATTTTATGCGATAAAATTGTCATTTTCATTGTAAAATTGAAAAATGGTATAATTATTAGCCGCGCGCTATAACTTGTCCCCGTCTCATACACAAATTAACGGTTTCTACAACACAGTCAGTATACACGCTCCACACTCTACAACACGGCAGAGTGCACCGTTAAAATGTGTATGAGACGGGGACAAGTTAAAGCGCGCGGATAATATATTGAGGTAAATTCACGCGGTGCTTGGTAACTTTGTGAAATCGGTAAGTTTTGTAAAACAAACTTTTACAAAGTAAAGAGACGTCCTTGATCTGAGCAATTTTACAAAAATTTGTGAGCTAATTTTCCCTAGAAAAATTTCTAAAATTTTGTAAAATTTAAGTTTACGGGATTTACGAATTTTACAATGTTACCAAACCCCACATGAATCACCTCATTATTTCCAACTTTCTCATCATATAAATATCAAAAATTTTAGAATCTATGTCCAAAATTGAGTAATTATGTAAATAAATCTTAATTAATTGATTGATTAAAAATATTGTACAATCGTTACTCATAAAAACCTAATTTATTTCCCAAGAAGAAAGAGTATATCTGCATAGACTTTAAATGATCAACTTTTTTTAAATCACTTCGATCGGTCTTAAACTTGTACATTTTCTTCTTTTTAAAACAATGCAAAACCTGCGTGAATCGTCTCAATTTAGTGGTCTCAACGGTTCTCGGTTCTCATAGAACCGAACCGGAACCGATGGCTTCGGTTCGGTTCCGGTTTATACGGAGAACCGAACCGAACCGAAACTTTCATTACCGGTTCGGTTCCGGTTCCAAGTCTTTGAGAACCGAATCGAACCGGCCGGTTCGGGGTGAACCGAACTTCATACATAAATCAATTAGCGAAGTTAATCATATTTTCGAAAAAGTTTTCCGAACTTCCCGAAATACACCTAGTTTCCAAAATGAAATTTTGACGTGGCCGCACCACCAAAGTTCCCAACATGAAACTTTTACTTGGTTAAACCCCCAATGTTTCCAAAACGAAATTTTGACTTGGTTACACCCCCAATATTTCCAAAATGATATTTTCACCCCAAAGTTTCCTAAACAAAATTTTTACCCCCAAAAGTTTCGGAAATGAAATTTTGACGTGACTGCACCCCCAAAGTTTCCAAAATGGAATTTTGATCTGGTTACACCCCCAAAGTTTCCAAAATGGAATTTTGATCTGGTTACACCCCCAAAGTTTCCAAAATGGAATTTTGATCTGGTTACACCCCCAAAGTTTCCAAAATGGAATTTTGATCTGGTTACACCCCCAAAGTTTCCAAAATGGAATTTTGATCTGGTTACACCCCCAAAGTTTCCAAAATGGAATTTTGACTTGGTTACACCCCCAAAGTTTCCGAAATGAAATTCCAACTTAGTTACACCCCCAAAGTTTCCGAAATGAAATTTCCATTGATTCACTTGCACCCCAAACTTGGAATTGTTTTCTAACGTCAATAATACATAAGTGGTTTTGCTGTTGACATGTGTTAGAATTTGCATGTTTAAATACAGATAAGTTATTGGCTTGTATGTGAAATTTCATCAGAAACACGTCAATTAGCATTGTTTGTTGTTTATTGCATATTAATAACACTACCGGTTTGACCCGAACCGCCGGTTCGGTCACGGTTTGGTCCGGTTCCGGTTCGGTTCCAGCTAAAAATAGTTCGGTTCTGTTTCGGTTCTTCAATTCCGGTTCTCGGTTCGAAACCGGTTCTTCCAAGAACCGAACCGAACCGCACCGTTGAGACCACTAGTCTCAATAATTACTAAATAATTTACCTAGATTTAATTGATTTCAGTTTTACTGTAAAAATTTCATAAATTCTTCGACCAATTTCAACAATAAAGTTTTCTTGTTAAAATTTTCGCATTTATTTGCAAGAAAATCTCAAAAATTAATAACAACTATCAAAGTTTAAATATAAAATTCAAGTAAAGAGTTTCTGAATTTTCACATTTATTTTTTTGACAGAAATTTGTATTATAAAAACCTCATGAGAAACTAGGGCACACATTTACCCAATTAATTTTTGAGTTTCATAATTAAACGAAATTACTCACCTCTCCCAGTCAATGTACTCATTAGTGATAGTGGCCAGAATTTCGTTCCTATGGTAGCGATACGAGTTGCGGACGAGGGTTCTCAAGATTGCGTCACGACGATGGGACTCGAAGCCAAATTCGAGATCCATCTGTTTCCGGGAGGCGAAGGGAGGAGGAAGAAAGTGGAATAGGGAAAACTTTAGTCGTAAACTTGGATGAAAGAGACATTCAACAAATGACGAGAGCAGTAAAAACATGGAGATCAAAATGGAGATAACATTGACATTACTTTATCATGAGACAGGGTGGCGAAGTTGGAATTGTGGAAGTGGCAAGAATTTTGCAAGAAACTGTGAAATTTGGGAAGAAATTGGCAAAAATTTCATGAAACTGGTAGAAATTGAGAAATTACTGCAAAATAAAGAATTACTGAAAATTGAGGAATGTTAAGAAATTTAGGAAACATTAGAAATCGTCAAATTACGGGATAGAAATTATTCCGAAAAAGAAAAGAAATGCTTAGAAAAGGACAAATTACTGAAAATTAGAATTTACGAAAAATTACGAAATGTTTAGAAATTTAAGGAATTACTTGAATTGGAAGATTAGAAATTACTCAAAATTAAGAAATGCTTATAAATTTACAAGTTATTAGAAATCTATAAATTGGAATTCCTACAAATTATTAAATAATTAGAAACAGAAAAATAATTGAAATTTACAACAAATAACATATTTACAAATTGCTCCTTCCGAAATTGTAACCTAATAAAACCTAATAAGTAATTCATCTTCCATTGTATTTTTATTCGTCAAAATGAAATTTGTCTCCTCGTAGCGTCGATGTTCCAAATTTTTAATAATTTACAAGCCAAACTTTAGCATTTAGGTGGGTCGAATTTCAGTAAATACAGAGTGAAATACACAGTTGACAGTTTACATTTCTTGTAAAATCCCACAAATAAATACTTTGATCACAATTTCTTGCATTTCTTTCACACCTCGGAAATTTCCCCACCCTGCTCTGAAATTCTGAAATTCTTGCAAGAAAACTATTTCACTTTCTCTCAGCTCCGTCATGAAAATTAAATTAAATACATACACACAATTCTCAAAATTAATCATTTTACGACGCACCTCACTAAACTCGGTCAACTTTTCCAGTGATGATAAACCCACAAGGATGTCGTACTTCTTCCCGACTTCCCTCTTCCCCATGGGCGGGGGGCTGTTGAGCTGCAAAAAAAACAGGCAAAATTCGCAATATCAATTTACGCAAAAAAAGAGATTGAATATTTCTCATCAGTTTAATCGTGCCATCAAATCAACAAAGGAATTCGTAAGGTTTGTGAGTTTATGCAAACCAACGAAAGCCTGAGTTTTGGGGGTATTCACGTCAAAATAAGAAAATTCTGCATTTCGACCTTTTTTACATATTAGTTTGCAAAAACTGGTTTGAAATTAAATAATTGTTTTCGCAACAAGGTGACAAATTTGGCAACAGAATAACTATAATTGGCAAACTGTTAGTGACTCAAATCATTTACATATGTAACTTTTAAGATAATCATTCTACAAAATCTTCAGGAAATTAATATTTCACAAGTAAACTGTTCAATAAATCAATGATTTTCTGAGGCTATTCACTGGGAAGTTTGTAATATTGGTAAATTTTGTAAAATCATTTCATAAACGTGCACAAAATGACAAGATGTCCATGATCTGAGTAAGTTTAGGAAAATTTGTAGACTAATTTTCTTCACAAATATTTGTAAAATTTTGTAAAAGTTTGTAAGTTTATGGAATTTACAAGATTACCAATGGTTGCGTGAATTGTAAAATTGTAATTACGTCTCCGTCGAATCTGTAACGAGTTTTGGGCATTGTTGGTTTTACGATTTCTCTAAACGGCATCAAGCTTTAACTTTGACTAATCTCGCATTTTTTTTGTGATGCGAAAGGTTTCAAAGTTTTGTATTTGAATACAATTTGAATTGTGGCTGCGTAATTTTAAGTTATTACCAAATCAATACGGGTACAGAGTAGAGTATATATTTGACTCTACCAGATTTTTAAGTGTAGAAATTATGGTAACAAAGTAAGACCAAGGAATTTGTTATCAAACCTCATGTTCGTAACAACGTTTGTTACTGAATTATTTACAGAAGAGCAAGAACGTCCAAATTTTCAAAATTCTTAATAAGCAGCAAATAATTCCGAATTTGTTGCCAAACTTTTTATAGCCGCGCTCGTTCCTGCGTTATTTACAAGATAGGAATACTGTCAAATATTTTGACATAATGTCGTACAAATTTTGAGGAATATGTCTCAAATCGATGTCGTTTTCAGATTTTTGTATAATCTGATGTATAAAACTTCAAATTAAGGTGTTCCCCGTCTCGTTGTAACATAACGTTTGTTTTGTAAATTTTTCCAAACAATAATTTTTTACATGACTAAAAATTATGAAATTCGAGCGATCTTTTTAATTTACTGTTTCAAAATTTTATAAAATTCCTAATCAATAAAAAACAATTGCGGAAAACTTTCTTTCTAGTTGTTCTGCCACCAAATTATTTCCTGTGCGTTTTAAACCCAATTTTTGATTAGAGAAACGCCGTGAATACGCCTTTCTCAAGATTTCACCGATCAAAAACAAAAGCCTGCTCCACCACGCAGATTGGACAGATTGCTTTATTCCCCTCATTAAATTCTGGTCTTCACGACGACGACGACCAGAACCATTCTTGGAACGGAATGAATTAGGTCATCAAGAAGTGGACATCCAATTACAAAAGGCTATCAAATTCCGCATCTTCTCGAAATGGGATGTAATTTCACCCAAGGCTATTCTTAACTCGGCCCGACACGCATTTCCGTGTTGATGGGGTTTACTTATCTCGTACGAAATGAAAACATGGGTTTTGCGGACATTGTAAAGTTCCATTTCATTCATGCGACAAAAGGATGAGATTTAGATGGTTAGTTACACTGGTAAAAAATATATTTCAGAAAATTCCGAAAACTTAAATATTAAAAAAAAGTTATCAAAATAAGAATGAATTTTTTAATGAGGTTGACGCCATTTTTTCAAAATTAGTGAAATGTACGTCATATAATTTGATATACTTTTGGTGAAATTTTAATAACATGCAAATTTATAAATTGTAATATAGTCAATTCATTGATTGTTTTGCAATCTTGCAAAATCCGTGTTGGATTTTATTGTTCAAAAATTTAGGAATAAATAAAAATAAATCTCAAAAATTTATAAATTAGAGAAATGAGAAACTTGGTATTGAAATATTGTAATCAATTTTTGCAAAAATGAATACTTGTTGTGCAACGACTTGTTTGACTTGAGAGACGAAACATAAATTTTAAAAATGTATAAATGACTTTTTTTGATATCAGGTTATTGATGTCTTCAAAGTAAGGCTTACATTTTGTAAAAAATATATAATTTTGCAATCTTGCAAAATCCTTTTACTCGTATCTCGTACGAAATGAAAACATGGGTTTGTGGACATTATAAAGTTCCAAAAGGATGAGATTTAGATAGTTGCGTACGTACACTGGCAAAAAATATATTTCAAAAAATTTCGAAAACCTTAAATATTTACAAAAAAGTTATCAAAATAAGACATTATTTTATTAAATGAGTCTGACTCCATTAAAAAATAAATTAGCGAACTTAACTTCAGAAAGTGTATCAGATTTGAGGTTATGAATGAAGAAATTTAAATAAGATGTAAGTTTACAAATTTTAATAGTCAATTCTCGAAATGAAAACATATTGCGGACATTGTAAAGTTTCATTTCATGCGGGAAAAAGGATGAGATTTAGATAGTTATGTACACTGGCAAAAAATAGAGTTCTAAAAAATTGTAAGGAATTAAATGCTTAAAAAATATCACAATACAAATTTATTTGTTAATGAGTTTAACGCCATCGTAAAAAATAGTGAACTTAACTTGATAAGTTTTATTAGGTCTGTGATACGTCATTGTGACATTTTCATAACGGGCAAATTTATAAATTTTACTCGCAATGCTTGGTAGCTTTATTAAATCCGTGTTGATAAGGTTTACTTATCTTGTACGAAAACATGGGTTTGCGGAAATTGTACAATGTACAGTTTCATTTGCGGTAAAAGGATGGGATTTAGCTAGTTGCGCTGGCAAAAATAGATTTGTACAAAAATTTGAAGTAATAAAATGTTAAAATATGCATGTTAACAAAGTTTTCCATATTTATCAATTTTTAAGTTTGTCGACTTTTATGAGGGCTGAGCATTTTCCAACCTTTTTCCCAGGACAAGGGATTAAAAGGGTCCTTTTGTTTTTATGCCTCATTAGAAGGGACACTTCGTTTGAGCATAACTCTGCGTAGTTTGTATGGTCACTTCTGACCACATATTATTACATATGTATGAATGTCTCCTATGTACTGTCAAAACCTTAAAACCAAGTTGTTTAATAAAAATCACCATCAGTCTAAAAATATCTTCCAGCGAGATCATTTTTACTTTCATGGTAGCAAAGCCGTTAGTTTGTATGATTCATATTGTTGGTCTCAACCTGCCTCATTGAGTGTCTCAAAAGTGCCCCAGTCTCAGAGTCTGTTAAAGTCTCACAACGAGAAGAACTGTTTCCTGTTCAACACTTGATAAACTGAAGTAGATCAGTGTTATTGTTGTGAAGTGAAAAGGTCAATTCATCAGTTAATAATAGCAGTAAGTCTCCACTGCCCAGTGCCAGTCTGGACGGAGTAAGCCTGTAAAAGTGTGCCGTGAATTGGACCATTGTTTGGACAAGAGACATCAACCCTTTGACTCTACCCGAAGCTGAACCTTCCGCCCGAGGACGAGTTTTATTGAGGACGACCACTCTACCCAAATCCTGAGTTCCCGTCTACCAAATCTCGACCTTTTTCGATTCTACTGCTCTTTATTAGGCAAAGAGAAGGTAACAAGTCTATTTCTGTTTTTCGCTTCTGCTTTCCCTACTCCACAACGACAAGATGACATCAACAATCAAAAGAATAGATGTTACGCACATTGTCAAGCTAGACGACACCAATTACGCGAGGTGGAGACTTCAGATAACTTTACTTCTCAAGTCACATGACCTGTGGGAAGTGGTCAACGGCACTACCCAACGACCTGCAGATGAAGCACAACAGCCAGCATGGGATAAGAAGGATATACAAGCACAATCCATCATTGTCCCCACTCTCAGTGCCACTCAAACAAATCATATTTATGACTGCGCTACATCAAAAGCAATGTTTGACAAGCTGAAAAGCATCAATTCAGATTCAAGCTCGCTTAACAAGCAACATACCATGGCTAGATTCTTCAATTACAAAATTGGCAAGAGTCAGTCATTGATTGAAGCATTTGCAGAGGTGGAAGAGCTGGGTAGAAGACTAAATGAAATTGGAGTCGTCATGCCTGAAGCATCCATTGTCACAAAGATTGTCTCAAGTCTCCCCGACGAGGAGTATAATGCCTTCAAAAAGGCATGGGACAGCGTTCCGGATAAGGACCAGAGCATGATAATGCTACTTGCCCGTCTGACGAAGGAGGAGTTGGAGAGGAAGGAATCCAAACCAGCAGCAACCAATCAAGATGCAGCAAAGGCATTCTTGACCCATGACCAGAAGAAAGGCAAGAAGAAACAGAGCATTGAAGAGTTGAAAAAGGCAATAACCTGCCATGGGTGTGGGAAAAAGGGCCACTGGAAAAGGGAATGCAGGAGTAATCCACAAAATCAGAGCAATAAACCTTCAGATAATCCCGCACAAGCCAATAGAAGCCCTGGGAAAGCGTTCATGCTAAATGCAATACAAACCCCCATGCAAGCACCCGTGACTGAACAAGTGTGGCTAAGCGATTCTGGAGCTAACCAGCATGTCTGTGGAGATAAGGCATGGTTTACAAGATATGAAGAGTTTGACACTCCCAAGTCAGTCTTCCTAACGGACAAAAGGGCTACACAAGCACTAGGAAAAGGGACAGTGACACTTGACGCTTACATCAACGGCATATGGGAGGAATGTACCATAGATAACGTGTTGTACATACAAGGGGCTGTCAACCTTTTTTCTGAGGGATCAATGGCTAAGAAAGGGTACTCCATCGTCCGTGACAAGAATGGAGCAACATTTTATCAGGATGGACGGTTTAAGGGGCCAATTGCCGAGTTCAAAAATGATATGTATGTCATGAAGTTTCGTCCCACTTCACAAATTATTGCTGCATACATGCATCCCGTGACTAATGCTAAACTATGGCATCAACGCTTGACACACATTAATATGAACTATGTGGTGGACTCCATCAAGAAAGACGCAGTTCGTGGAATTGACCTGGAGGCCGTGTCACATAAAATTATGTGTGAAGACTGTGAGATTGGGAAGCAATCTCGAAAGCCATTTCCAGCCGCAACAAGAAATGCAACGATAAAACCAGGAGAAATGGTCCATATGGACTTAGCCGGAAAAATGCCTGTTGCATCCCTGGGAGGAGCTCAATATTTCTTACTCTTGAAAGACGATGCTACTGGCTTCCGCACTGTATATTTTCTCAAGAGCAAAGACGAAGCCAAGGATTGTATCAAATGCTACATTGAATTTATGGAAAATCAAACAGGAAGAAAGGTCAAGATATGCCGTTCAGACAATGGTGGAGAATTCTGTAATTCTACTTTGGCATCATACTTCAGAGACCGGGGAATAATTCATGAAACAACCGTCAGCTACAATCCAGAAATGAATGGGAGGTCCGAACGTGAAATAAGAACTTTAAAAGACTGTGCTCAAACTATTCTGCTGGCGGCTAAATTACCCGAATCTTTATGGGCTGAAGCCGTTGCCACCACCGTCTACGTCCACAACCGAATACTGGACAAGCAAAGTCCAAATATAACCGCATTTGAAGCAATATTTGGCAAGAAACCTTCACTCCGTCATTTGAGAGTCTTTGGTAGCGTAGCATTTGAACATATACCAGCCCAGAAAAGGACGGTCTGGGGAGCAAAGGGAGAGCGACTTATCCTGTGTGGGTACGCATCAGAGAGCAAGAAATATCGTCTTTACGACCCTGAGTCCGGACAAGTGGTTGAGGCAAGAAATGTATCTTTCCACGAAGAAGCTTTTGAACCGACAGTAATGATACATGGCGAAGAAGAAAGAGATGAACCTGATGAATCCAAATCTGAAAAAGATGATGCAAAAGATGATGCACAAGATGATGCACAAGATGATGCAGAATGGACGGACGAGGAGAAATACGATCCCGAGGACCCACAGCCTGATCAAGTTGACCCACAGCCAGTACAACCTGACAACGAGAAAATGGGTGACGAATTAGAAGTCCAAGTTAAAACTGAAAAAGGAGACTACACGGCTCGCATTCCATCGCAAGGGACGACACGTGTTGTCTTGCCTGAAACAAGTAAAAAATCAGGAACCACTCGCAATTTAAGAGACAGAGCTAAAATTAAGAAACCAGATAGATATCAAGCTCATGCCATTTATGCAGACAAAGAACCTTCAACTTATAAAGAAGCCGTTGAGTCTAAAGAGAAGGAAGAATGGATAAAGGCAATGCAAGATGAGATTGAAGGTCATAAGAAAAATGGGACTTGGAAATACGTGAAGAGGCCAGCCAATGCAAGATTGCTTGACAGTAAATGGGTATACAAACTTAAACGTAAAATGGATGGAACAATTGATCGATTTAAAGCCCGGCTTGTCATACGAGGGCATAGACAGAAAGAAGGCGTCGACTATTTTGAGACATTCTCCGCCGTATCTCGGTACGAGTCCATAAGACTTCTACTAAGTATAGCTGCAGCAAAGAAAATGCATATCGCACAGCTGGATGTCCAGACAGCCTATCTCTACGGGATTCTAAAGGAGACCATATACATGTCACAACCTTTTTACATCCGTAACCTGCTTGAAAAGTACAATATGCTGGAGTGCAACATGACGAATGTGCCGATGCAACCTCATGCAGGAGAACTCGTCCCAGCCGCAACAATAAACGAGACCCTTCCGTATCGACAGCTCGTTGGATCATTAATTTACCTAGCCAAGTGCACACGCCCTGACATCTCATATGCAGTGTCCCGCCTGTCTCAGTTTATGCACGCATACGACGAAACTCACTGGAAAGCTGCAAAGCAAGTCCTCCGCTATTTAAAAGGCACCGAGGAACTCGGAATCAAATACAAACCGTGTGAGGATATGATTCTCAGGGGATATACAGATGCAGATTATGCTTCCGACAAGATGGATAGAAAATCTACAACAGGTTTTGTCTTCATGCTAAATGACAGCGTTATTTCATGGTCAAGCCAAAAGCAACCCATTGTCTCAATGTCATCAATGGAAAGTGAATATATATCTCTCGCTTCTGGAGCGCGTGAAGCCGTTTGGTTACGACGATTTCTAGAAGAATTAGGATTCCCACAAGAGTCCCCAACAATAATTCATGTTGACAACCAGAGTGCAATAAAATTGGTCAAAAATCCAGAGATGCACTCAAGATCCAAGCACATCGATGTCCGGTACCACTACACAAGAGAGCTAGTTAGTACAGGACAGTTGGCAATTGAATATGTACATACCGGTGAACAAATTGCAGATGGATTAACTAAGCCACTACTGAAGACCCAGCATTTCAAGATGAGACACGATCTCAGTATGGAAAGAAATGAGACAAAGGAGAGCAAGGACAACCCAACTAAAGTAAAGAGAGGTCCCCTCCAAGCCAACTTCTCACTGATGAGCCTTCTCACCATCCTTCTTATGTTTATTACGCAAGCTTGTGGGGTGACACATCAGAATGCGATCCCTTTACTATGGAAAAAGAGTCCAATCCCAGTTACAACGGGATATAACCAAGTCCACTTGCTCGTCAAATTCATGAACCCGTGCGAAATTTTAACACAGGATCTACTCCATAAGGATTTAAGTGCCTATGCAACCGAGAAATGTAACAAAATATACGACGAAATGTTCCTGGATGAGCTAGAAAAAATGTGCCCTAAAAGAAAATTCTCCGATCATATTAATTCGCGACATACCAGAGAGATTGGACGAAGAGTGAAGAGAGTCCTCTAATTACTTGCAGTTGGAGTAATAATTGGTGTGACTGTCCTTGTAGCCGGCTTATCAGTTGGTGGAGCAATCAATTCGTTTGTTCAAACTGGAAGAATCTCTGCTTTGCAAGGAACAGTAGCGGAACAAAGAGAGATGCTGGATGAATTGGAACGTCGCGTGGAAATATCGGAAAGAGAGATTGAGAAGCTTAAGGTTAGCCTAAATGCTACACTAGAACAGCTTCAGCTACATCAGCTTGATCACGACGAACTCAAGGGAAAATCCATTGACACCAATTTCGCAATTGCCTACCTTACCAGTCGCCTCATGATAGGTAGAGAAATAATTAGAGAAGCAACAAGACAGTGGCGGCGAGGAAAAGTTTACGCACCACTAATGGATTTCTTTAATTTCACGTTACCCTGTGGTGATGCTTGCCCAGTCAGCTTCGCACAATCTCAAAAGTGCGAAATATCAGATGACAGAACCAAGCTGTATGTGGACTTCACAGCAACTGAAATTAACAAAGATTTGCAACTCATCGAGCCAGACTCCTTCGATCTCAAAGTTGAAAGGAAGAATGAAACCTGCGTTCTAAAGTACAAGGGACCCCATAATGCCATCCTTTCTACGAAAGATGACTGCGTATACTCCATCAATGTTAAGGAGCCTACAACCCCCGACCTAATTGTTTCGCCCACTCGAGGATGCACGCAAACAGCGAAAACAAAGAACTCCAATCACTTTGACATAGACCACTGTTATGACAAGAACCTTGCTGAACCATGGGATTTTGTACAAATCAAACTACACCACGGACAATATCATATCTACTGCCCTGGGTCCAATATTACCATTGAGAGGAAGCTGCAACAATGCCCTGCTAGCGTGTTCATCCTTCCAATGAATGCTAATTTTAAAATAAATGATATTGAATTTTCAGGAACTGAATCCAGCCTTGTTCACCAAGAGGTAGTCGACCCACTATTCACGATGAAAGCCAACTGGCACTTGCAGCCTAGTTTCAACTGGACCAGTCTGATGATCAATGGTTCCACTGACGAAGGAGGGTCAATCCACTACCACACAAGCAATGAACCAGCCTGGTCAACAATGGAATGGATCTTAACCCTTTGCATACTAATAATAGTTGCTCAAGCCACTCTTTGTGTTTTCCTTTTTCTGAAAAGCCGGCCAAATGTAATTTCGGTTAGGGCAAATCCAGTGGAAACTGCCGATATTGAACTTTAAAAATTGAGGGAGGATGTTAAAATATGCATGTTAACAAAGTTTTCCATATTTATCAATTTTTAAGTTTGTCGACTTTTATGAGGGCTGAGCATTTTCCAACCTTTTTCCCAGGACAAGGGATTAAAAGGGTCCTTTTGTTTTTATGCCTCACTAGAAGGGACACTTCGTTTGAGCATAACTCTGCGTAGTTTGTATGGTCACTTCTAACCACATATTATTACATATGTATGAATGTCTCCTATGTACTGTCAAAACCTTAAAACCAAGTTGTTTAATAAAAATCACCATCAGTCTAAAAATATCTTCCAGCGAGATCATTTTTACTTTCATAAAATAGATATTTTAAAAAGTTATCATAATAAGAATTAATTTTCTAATGAGTTTAACGCCATTTTACA
This sequence comes from Folsomia candida, assembly GCF_002217175.1. Lineage (NCBI taxonomy): Eukaryota > Metazoa > Arthropoda > Collembola > Entomobryomorpha > Isotomidae > Folsomia > Folsomia candida. Next base: position 2,921,505 of record NW_019091207.1, on the reverse strand, counting down.
AAAAATTTCTAATGAGTTTGACGCCATTTTACAAAACATTAGTAGCTTTAGCCTTTAGAAAGGAATAGATGTCTCGATTGTCAATTTGTTAACAACAGAATAATTCTTTAAAAAAAATCAAAAATCAAAATTTTAATTATGACAGAATTCGTGCAGTCATTGGTAATTTCATAAAATCTGTGCGTTTTGTAAAATAATTTTGCAAACTTGTACAAAATAAAGAGACGCCCGTGATGTTACAAAAATCTGCGCCATGTTACAAAAATCTATGAGCAAATTTTCCTAAAGAATATTTGTGAAATTTTGTAAAAGTTTGTAAGTTTAATGGATTTACGGATTTTACAATGTTACCAAGGACTGCGTGAATTGCCTCGGTGTATTGCAGTCATTTGATGTTATCGCTTCTTAAACATTAAGCATTACCAAAAATTAGAATACTCCCATTTCATATGAAACACTGAATTTCTCAAAAATTCAGACGCTTGAAATTATAAATATTTTCAAAATCACGCAGTTTGTTTCACTGTCTTATTGAATTGAATTTTATGCAAACTGTGAAAGTTTGATACCAGTGTTAAAAAAAGTTAAAAATTAACAAAAAACACTTATTACAGGTGACATGTTGTTGTTGAACAATGGTAAATATCTTAAAGTTTAATATGCTTACCATCTTCACATTATTTTCTTCGGTTTGATCTTTTTAGAAAATTATTAAACTCTCAGCAAATTATGAAAGTAAAACTTCAAATGCATTTAATTAAGTATAAATTTCGCTTCAGAAAATTATAAACTTATTTTTTTATAATATTTTCCAAATTTGTCTACGTTATTAAATTATATGCAAAAAAATCAAACCTTTCGCCAATTCAAAACTGTATAAATTGTTTGATATCGTTTTTGAAAAAAAATACAGAATTAATGGTAAAAAACTTTGATAGATTGGAATCGTTGACATCGATAAGTGTCACTGATAAGTACATTCTTGAATAAATATCACAAATCTTAATGTGGTTATTACTAATGTTTCCTTAATTTCTCATCAATTCACTGGAAATTTTGGTAATTGAACGCCAATTGAATCTATACTAACAATAATTTTAAGAAATTACAATTTTACCATTTTGTCACAACGGTTACAAACTTTGAATTTTTTATCCGTGTTCTAGTTTTTCCTGCAGTGAGAAAGGTTTGAAAAAAAATTGTTTGACAAAAAAATTGATAAAAAAATTTATTCAATTGGCAATCTGATCTTTTTTGAAAATTATTTATCAAACTTGTTCTTCAATCGAATTAAATTAAGTAGAAATTTTGCTTGGTGAATATTTCTGAAATCACATAATTCCTATCGATATTGCAAATTTTTTTCAAACCTTTCTCATTGCAGAAAAAATTCAAACGTGATGTTAGTCAAAGTTTGAAACCGTTGTGAAGAATAGTAAAATTATGATTTCGTTAGACTTATTATAGATTCGTATTCCAGTGAATTACCTTTATAATAAATATATAAATACGGCAAAAATCAGTAACTCATGCTCGCAATCAAACTTCCAAAAAATTAAAAAATTTCATATTACAAAAAATGTGATATCAGTTAAAGTTTGATACCGTTTTGAAACATTGTAAAACCAACAATTGGATAGAACTTCGTGTAGATTTCGTTTTCCGACACCGACTTGAATAAATATCGTAAATAGATTTTTTTAATTTTTTTACTAGTATTTATCTCTTTAGTAATTGATTTAACCCCCAGGAAATTCTTTAACTTTGAACTTTAGATATTTATTATCCGAAAAAATTATGATTATAAATTTTTTAGGAATCGTGATACCCACAACGATTAAAATTTACATTTCAATAAAAAATTCCAAACCTTTCTCATTCGAAAAAAATAGACAAAGTTTGACACCGATTTGGAAATTGTAAAATGAAATAATTAAAACAATCTAAACTCATTACAGATACGATCCCACGAGAAAACAAAATTTTACATTAAGACAATTTCATACAGTCCTTTGTAACTTTGCAAAATCCGTAAATTCTGTAAACTTACAAACTTTTGGACAATTTTACAAATAAATATTTCCAAGGAAATTGACTTGCAAATTTTTGTAAACTTTCTCAGAAACAGAGTGTTCAAAAAGCTTTTTTGGGGAAAAAATATGTATATGCCTTTTTCCCGCTTGTCAAAAAATTGAAAAACAAAAAATGTCTTATTAGTCAAAGTTTGACGCCCTTTTGAAAAATTGTAAAATGCATAATTCCATAAACCTCGTTACAGATGTACCGTCCAAACTGACATTTTTTAATTATCCAATATAGATAAAAAATTTTGGCAAATTTTAATTTGAGGCAATTCACGCAGGCCTTGGTAACATTATAAAATCCATAAATTCTATAGACTGACTATCTTTTCCGAAGTTTCCAAGCTTTCTAAGATCAAGGAGGTCTTGTAATTTTGTAAAATTAATTTTAATTTCGTAAGTTTGTAAAATTATTTTATAAAATTTACAAATTTTACAAAGTTACTAAACCCTTCATGAATTGTTTCGTTATTTTACTTACCCTAAAATTTGGCTTTATCACGATCCCATCCACACTCGGTCCAAAATCCACGGAGAATTTCGGTAACGAAAATTTGCTAAATTCTGAAAAATGTTTCGTCTTCAAACATTCCAGGACAGGGTCGGACGCGTGGCTGTGGGGACTTGCAGTCGTCGTGGTGGTCGGCACAATTCCCAAATTATGATCTCCACCGAGCAGCGACGAATTATTATTTACTGAGCAATTCAACGCCGCAGCGACACTCTGACCGGCCAAGTAAGGTTCCTGTATCAACGCCCAGGGCGAATGAGACGACCCAGCGATTAAGATTGAGCGGTGAAATAATCCTGTAAGAAAAATAAGGAAAAAATTCAACAACCGTATTTTAAAATTAAAAATCCTGTACAAAATTCAATAACCTTTTTCAAAATAAAAATTGTGTAAAAACATTAAAAAACAATTTTTCAAAATAACAATCCTATAAAAATCCAGCAACCATTTTTAAAATTATGTAGCAAGTTCGTAAAATTTTAAGCTTGACTGATGAAACAATCTTATAAAAAATTTTTAAAAAAATCAACAAACATTTTTCAAAAGTATTTGATAATCCTTTCAAACAAATTCTGCAACCATTTTTTAAAATATTTAATAATCCTTTTAAGCAAATTCTGCAACCAGTTTTCAAAAATATTTGATAATCCTTTTAAACAAATTCTGCAACTCTTTTTCAAAATATTTAATAATCATTTAAAAAAATATAGCCATTATTAAACTATTTAATAATCAAATAAAAAATTAAAAAACCATTTTTCAAAGTATTTAATAATCCTGTAAAGAAATTGAAGAGCCATTTTACAAAATAATAATCCTGTAAAAAAAATCAACAACCATTTTTCAAAAGTATTTGATAATCCTTTCAAACAAATTCTGCAACCATTTTTTAAAATATTTAATAATCCTTTTAAGCAAATTCTGCAACCAGTTTTCAAAAATATTTGATAATCCTTTTAAACAAATTCTGCAACTCTTTTTCAAAATATTTAATAATCATTTAAAAAAATATAGCCATTATTAAACTATTTAATAATCAAATAAAAAATTAAAAAACCATTTTTCAAAGTATTTAATAATCCTGTAAAGAAATTGAAGAGCCATTTTACAAAATAATAATCCTGTAAAAAAAATCAACAACCATTTTTCAAACTTATGTAACAAGTTGGTAAAATTACGCAAGAAATTATTACAAGTCGTCTACATTTTCACTAAAAGAATTTTAAATTAAACGGGACATCTGTCTCTGCTCGGTGGGTAAGTAACCGTCACAAAATAATGGGATTACATAAATACACGAGTGCACTAGTTTTTCTGTCGGAATCAGTCTTATGTAACTGGGCACATGTGTGTCTGAGAACTATTAATAGGTTCCAATCTCACTTAAAAATTAGGTTGAAAATTTTCATATATGTTGCACAAATTTTGTATAAGCACACTAAAAATAAGTTGGTAACAAAATCGTCCCCGTATGAGGCTCTGAGCCTCTCCGAAATTCAGGTTTGAATTGGAAATTGAAATCGAAAATCTCAATTTCCCTAAAAAATGCAAAATTCTTCAATTAGATATCGTAAAACGTGTACTTTAATCGCTTCGATTGCAACCTCATTTCGCACCCAGTGGCTTTATCTAAATTTGTTTGATTCAAAGCGAGATTTAAACAAAATTCATATTTGGCTAGGAGCATTCCCAAAAAAAACGGCAAATTTTCCAATTTCGAAATTATGCAGATGTGGTGAAAGTGGAAACATTAATTTTATCACCGGATTGTAATCACGCAACTGTTGTTAATCATCTAAACAACCAAATAAATCCAAACAACAATGAAACATCGAAAAGTATCACTAATTTTTGGGAGATTCAAAATTCTTACCACATTTTAACCAATTCTTAACTAAAAAGTGACGAATATAAATTTCCCGGAAATTATTGTTACCACCACTCGGTGGTATTTAGTGAAGTGATTACATCGGCGGTGACGATTTTGTTACCAACTTCAATTCAGAAATATTAAACTTCCACCCTGATTCCTCGGGCCACCCGAAGTTTCCCAGTTTTCTCATTTTCTATGGAATTCCTGTTGTATAATGTTACATAAAATTCTGCAACTTTTCCCAACAAAAGAAACTGGACCAATTTTTAATCCGTCGTCCAAACAAAAAGTCACTCGCATCAACAATGTTGCTCCTCAAACAATGTCGGAAACGTTTAAAGTTTGGAAAATTATGCAACGCGACGCTTTTTTTGGGGCAGGAGAAAGTTTTTGTTCCTACAAAATATTTAGGTTTTTTGGTTTCCGTTCAGTTAAAGGAGAATCTCCTACACACTTTTTTTGCGACATTGTCTTGCTGTTAGTGCATGTGTTTTACGCTGCCAATTCATGTTTTCTCCACACCATTCTCCATCTTTGTCTATTAGAAAATAAGAAAACTTTCCCCATTGAATTTCTGATTTGGCACTTCACTCACTCACTTACATACACATGGCAGGGTGGCACTCTAAAAAACGGTGGGGAGCAAGTGTCGTCACCGTGTCGTGACGAGTGAAAGTGTTAAATTAGTAAAGAAAAATGTAGTGCATTGTAAGAAGACTAGAAAACTTGAAAAGTTGTAAATTTCGGTAGCTACATTAGCGCATTGGTAAAAAAATTTTTGCTGGTAGAAATCTGCCGGTAAAAAAATAGTGGTAAAAACTTTACTTGTATTTGAGTTAACCGGCAGAAAATTGTATTGGTAAAAATGGTAATAAAAAATTTCTGATAAAAAGTTTATTGGTAAAAATTTACCGGTAAGCGGTATTTACTGGTAAAAAATTTATTAGAAAAAAATTATTGGTAAAAAAATACTTTTAAAACATTCTTGTAAAAATTATTACCGCTAAAAAATTTACTGGTAAAAAATTACTACAAAAAGATTACTGGCAAAAAATTACTACAAAAAGATTACTGGAAAAAATATAACCCTTGTTAACAAAAATTGCCCATTTCCAACCAAAACTTCATTCAATTTCACCATGAAAAAATATAACCATCTCAGCAACTACGACCCAATTTGGTAGCAATCTACCAAAAAATCTCTAAGCGTGCACCCCAGATCGTATCAGGCTGACTTTCTCTCTCTTTCTTTCAACATTGTCCTGAAACAATTTCACTTTCACTCCAGCAAACTTTCCCCCTTTCCCACTTTACTTTTACTCGATTTGCGGACATTCAATTGCACACTTGATACACATTGAGACAAGAGGTCCACACCAGTCGGCGTCAGTGGCGGCGGAAGTGGGGGGACGTTTGCCCCCCTGAAATTCAGAAAAATCCTATCTTCCCCATTTTAACCTCTTAACGACAAAGTACACGAATTTGTATACTGCACAAATTACCATGACACCCAAATGTCTTTAAAAAAGCATTTAATCCGTATTTCGTGGAAAATTCGATGGTGTAAAGTGTTTTTTTTCGATATTTTTCTCTCCAAATTTTGGAATTTTCTCCATACCGAACAATGTTAAAAAGCTAATTTTTCCTGTTTTTGTAAAAAAAACTTAAAAATTGGAAACTGGTAACAGAGTTTAATTTGTTGATATCAGCTGTAATTCTGAAATTTACATCGTATCAAAGGGAAATTTTATTTAAAACTCAGTAGTACGAAAGAGGTTAATAAGCTGCTTCTATCTCACAATTCTTATGTCCCCATGTGCCCCACTAACTTCCGCCGCCACTGGCTCGGCCGCCTGAAAAGCGAGTCTGGGTTTTGCTTGGTCTTGTCGGGTGTGACTTGACTACAGTAAAGTTCGTGATGGTGGTCATCACACTGGTGAAAGTTGAGCGAGACTCGTGTTTTTTCACCCATTTATTATTTAAACGGGAGAGAAAGGATTTCGTCGTAGTGGATTAAATCAAATTAAATCCATGTTCGTAGCTGGCCACTTTTGGGGGGAAAGTTTTTAGAATTTTGTAAATGGCGCCAATTTTGAAAGGGTACAATGTTAAGTCTCAAATCCAATGAAGAATGATATTTTAACACATTTTGTACTATAAAAAAAATTATAAATTGATAATTAAGTTGTTGCTATGACGCCAATTTTTAAAGTTTTCGAATTTTAGTGGCTGATTGTAATTTGAGATTTATTCGAGGTTGATATTATTTTATATTTTATTAAAAATTCTAACTCGATAGTTAAGTTTTTCATAAAGTTTGCAGGTACTTTGAAATTCATAAAATTAGAAAATTTACTAACCTGTTTCTAAATCCCTGCTAATTATTCACATAACAGAAAGTTTCTCAAATTTTGTAAATTGATGGCGTCAATTTTAGAAGTTGTCGAATTTTAATTGTACTTGTAACCTAAGATACTGGTGAAGCGATATTAATGATAATGTAAAAAAAAGTTCTAAATAGAAGATAATCATTTTGCATAAAATTGAAATTAGTTTGAAATTCATAAATTTCAAAAATTTACTAAACTGTTTCCAGATCTCTCATGGAATAATATACTATATTCTACTATTACCCCTATTAATTATTCACCAATAAAAATTTTAAGATTTTGTACAGTGACGGCGCCAATTATAAAAGTTGGCGGATTGTAATTTTTCAAATATAATTTGAGATTTCTCGAACTTAGCGTATTTATTCCGAACATAATGATTCGAAAATTCTAAATTGAAAATAAACATTCTGCAAAAAAATGTGAGAAAATTATAATATTTAAACACGCTAAATTCCTGCCTAAAAGTTTCTAAACTTTTTCCTCCTTCTTTTCCCGTTGATTAAATGTCCCTCTTTTTCGCCTCATACTACTTTTTCCTTATCAATATGCTCATAAAAATTATTGCTTTAAAATTAATAAAATTTCTAAAATTACCAAACTCTCTCTCTAATCCTAATTATTCACGTAAACGAAAGTTTATCAGATTTTGTGAAGTGATAGCACCAATTTCTACAGTTGGCGGGTTTTTATTGCAAGTGTTAAGCTTAGGTGCTAAAGCTTTCCTTGAGATAATAACTTTAATGTGGGAAAATTCTGTCTTGTGCATACATTTTTCAAAATTCAAAAATTTCCCAAAAAAATTCCGTTTTTCTTAGGTGAGGCAAAAGTAACAATGGGTGCCCGCAAAAAAGCGTCACCATGGTTACGGCGAAGCCTAGGTATGCTTTCGTATACACCCTTTGAAACTGTCAGCGAGGCTAGAGCCTAAACGGTTAATCCTACGCAAATGGCGTAAAGAGCAATCGTGCAGAGGAGAATTAGGAGATGTGGTTTTTCAATATGCCCGATAGAAAAGTTTTATTCTTCGCTCTCAAATTTGGATTTGAAACTTTACAATCAAAATTTGAGACACTTCTGTCAAAGGACTATATGCATAAAACCTGATTTGATCATGCAGAAATCGGTTGTGCGTCATTTAAAACAAATCCGACTGAGATCGGTCCAAAACTGAAAAAGTTTTGATGGAAGCATCTGAAACCATTCATGTTGCTAACCAAAAATTACAATATTCCTAGTTGGTTGCTACTAGCTATCAATATAACAATTTTCCAAATACAAGTAGTTGTGTTAGGCAATTTGCCAAATTAATTGGTCAATTGTAATTTCCATTTTTGGCCAATCGCACAAAAAATTACAAATTCTTTTGCAAATTCAAATTTCAATAATTTTATATTTAAGTACTGTATTTAAGTGTATTTAAGTATTTGTCAAATTTACATATTTTAAATTTGAACATCCTATATGCATATATTTTGGATTTAAATGTTTATAAGTTCATTTTGTAATTTATAATCTAATCCAGATTAAATAATCTTCCTCCCTAATCCAGATTGTTCTCGTGAAATAACTAATCCCCGTAAAACCTAATATCTGAAAAATTATTTTCTGCTAAATTAATTTAAAAATTTGGATTATTGATCCTTAATCCGTTTTTAAATTAATCTTGCGACCCTCTGTACATATTTTCAACTAATTTTGTAATGAAAAAGATTCAAGACATTCGGTCTTCAAAAAGTTTAACAATTTTGAGGTGCAATTAATTGTTTGAAAATGTGCATCACCTAAAATTCATGAAATAAAATAATTTTAAAAAAGCTTGCTTAGGCGAGGCGCTGCTAAAAGTGAAAAACAAGGCCTCTGGCATATCTTTTAAATATCTCGTACCTTTATCATTGTAACAGGAGTTGGTGACTTTGCATCACCGCGAGGCCAAACATTTTACGCCAAGCCTCTAGTAATGAAGAATATATTCTCAAGAACCTAACTAATCTGGGTTTACGTCAAAATTATCATTTATCACTTTTTAGTTCGTACTGAAAACTAGTTGTTTTAATATGTAAATAAAATTAGGAAATACCCTCGCGTTGTTATTCGTGCGTCGGCATCTTAATTTTTTGCATAACACCTATTGAAAATTGTGCACATCCATCAAATTTTATTAGCTACCTGAATTACTGGTTAACTATCGAATTTAATTATGAGCTAAATAAATATTATTGATCATATTGGTCCTCTGCATAATAATTTTACAAAATCCACTCAATTTTATAACCCTTTCGAAGCAATAAGTTTGTTTAAGCGTTTATACATATAGATACAATTTTAATTAGCAATAATTGAATATCTTAGCAGAAAGTGTAAGTAATAAACGTCGTGGTATGGTAAACGGTAAAAATGTTTGGCCTTGCGGTGAGACAAAGCCACCAACTCCTGTTACAATGATAAAGGTACGAGATATTTAAAAGATATGCCAGAGGCCTTGTTTTTCACTTTTAGCAGCGCCTCGCCTAAGCAAGCTTTTTTAAAATTATTTTATTAAAACTGGCATACTCGAAGCTGAATAATAAAGCCATACTTTAGTTCGTTCCGTTCTATCGAATTTTTCAATATTAAAAAAATGTGTTTTTAAATATTTTCAACATTTTCCCCTACTCCGTGAATAGAAAAAAATAATATTTGTATACCCATAATAATTATTATTGGCTTAAAATTTATAAAATTATAAAATTTCCAAAACTGTTTCTACTTAATTCCATGCTAATTGCTAATTTAGTAGAAATTTTTAAGATTTTGTAAAGCAATTGTGCCAATTTTAAAAGCTGACGAATTTTAATTGCCAAGATCAATTTAAGATGACTGAGGTCCTAATGTCATAACCTGACATTAGTGACGCCAATTTAAGAAAAATTGAAAGTTGAAAATGCCCATTTCGCATAAATTTTATAAAATTAAATTGAAAAATAAAACTGGTAAATTCCTGTCTTTTTTCTCCTTATACTTTCTCCGATCTTTTGTAAAGATTTTGCAAAGCAATTGTGCCAATTTTAATAGCTGACGAGTTTTAATTGCCAAGATCAATTTTAAATGTCGATGTTTCCATGTAATGACATTAATGACGCTAATGGAAGAAAATTCTGAATTGAAAATAACCATTTTGCATAAAATTTACAAAATTAAATCATTAAAAAATATTAAATTCATGCGTAACAAAGTTTCAAAATTTTCCCCCCATTCAATAGAACAAAATAGCGCAAAATAGCCTATACCCATAAAAACTATTACTTAAAAATTCATAAAATTACAAAATTTACAAAAGTGTTTCTAAATTGTTCACGTTAAAGAAAGTTTTTCAGATTGGGTAAAGTAATGACGCCAATTTTAAAAATTGAAGAATTTTATTTGCTAATGCTAAGATAAATTTTAGATTTGTACTATACAAATTAATTATATCGAGTCAAAGTATTGATATTAATTAATGACGCTAATGTAACAAAAATTTTAAATTGAAAATAAACATTCTACACATAATTCCATTAATAAAAACTGTTAAAAAACCTTCAAAATTTTGAAAATATTCTCCCCCTACTTTCTCCGATTTAATAAATGTCCCCCTTTTTTCTCCTCGTCATACTTTCAATAGAAAAAATAATAACATACCCATAAAAATTATTATTGCTTTCTCCCCCCATTATAATTTCCGCCCGTTATTTAACTACTTTCTCGGGCATCTCCTTCATGATTAGATTATGGTCCATTTCTCCCCGGTTTTTGAGCTCATCGCTTTGTTCATTGCCTAATCTGAGAATAGAAGAATATGTACAAAATGTAACGGTTATTACCCGGCGTGACGGTGGGTGAAGACATAAGGAAATTTATACAAGCTGCTCCCGCCTCGTAGCCCATTAGCGTTACGGAATCCGGATCTCCGCCGAAATTTCGGATATTTTCCTTTATCCAGTGAAGAGCAGCGATCTGATCCATCAGGCCGTAGTTGGCCACACGAGGTTTCGAGGATGGAGAGTCGTTCAAATTTAAAAAGCCTGTGAAAGCATAAAACCAAATCCAATATATCCGTTATGGCTCCTACAAATTGGAGTGGAGGGGAATTCGGGTAGTTACTTTGGGTCGTATGTGTCCCTACTATGGGCATCAGTGGGTAGTAATCACCTCGGTATAAGGGGTGTGTGTAAAGGGACAGGGTTCGGGAATTTTGGGAATTTTTTGTATTTTTTTTGGGGGGGGGGAGAGTTTGTCACATTTTTGTTGTCCTTGTAGGTAATTCACGAAGTGTTTCGTAACTTTGTAAAATCCGTAAATTGTATAAAGTTTTACAAGATTTTTCCAATATTTGCGAGGAAAATAAAATTAGGTCACAAATTTGTGTAGATCAAACGCCTCTTTTTAGTTAGAAAAAGTTGGTCATATTATTTTATAAAACGTCAGGATTTTACAAGTTACCAAGGACTGTGTGAATTTAACCATTATATTTTGACGAATTTATACTTACATATTCGAATTTCACTGATTAAGCATTGCTCTCCCTGATATTTTTCTCATTTAAATTGACTTTTGCCAAATTTTCTTACAACCAAGACACAAGTGTTGCAATTTTACGCCAGTTGATTTAAGCTTGTGGTTTTAATTTATCCTTGCCAATCAAAATTTAGATTAAAATAATTCTCTCGTATGTGTAATACAATTTTGTGACACGGAATATTTCTGATTCGGATCACTTTGTGAACTAAATAAACCGATCAAAATTCCTCCCTGACAAACAACCCTGCCGTTCTCTTCGTGTATGAATCCCACTTTCTCCCGTGTCCCACATTTTACTTTCTCCTCCTCCACATTTCCTTCGTTATTCTTCCTCTATTTTATTTGTCCCAGAAACAACTACAAATTGCCCCCAATTTGAAAAATCCTTATCCCTCCTCCACCAATAATATCTCCTTAGCAGGAGCCAAACAACACGAAATATACGATAATATTACTACCAAGAAAGGCTTATGTATGTATGGACTTTCTTTCCCGGTAACAAACAGAGGAAAAAAATCTCTCCACTGAAACGGATATCCTTCCTGCTTTGAGCTCGGATTTATTTTTATTTTTATTTTATATTATTGCCCAACCATATCCGACCAAGGACCAACGACCACCACTACTATTAGGGAAGCAGGAAGAGCATAGATCGGAGGTTTCGGGTAGGTGGTTAGGATTTTGGTGTAAAAATTGTGGTAGAAATTGTGTGAATTGGTTGTAAGAAAACGGATGGATTGTGGTCTCTGGTAAAAATTAGGGATTCTAGTCGCCGGTAAAATTGGTGAATTATGGTCTACAGTAAATTTAAAAAATGGTTATTTTGGTCTCCAGTAAAAATTGTGCACTCTGGTCTCCGGTTCACATTGGGTATTCTGGTCGGCGGTATAATCATGTACCAGCGGTAAATTCTAGTAAAAATTGTACATTAGGAAATGTAAAAATTGTACACTCTGGTCTCTGGTAAAAATTGTACACTCTGGTCTCTGGTAAAAATTGTACACTCTGGTCTCTGGTAAAAATTGTACACTCTGATCTCTGGTAAAAATTGTACACTCTGGTCTCTGGTAAAAATTGTACACTCTGGTCTCTGGTAAAAATTGTACACTCTGGTCTATGGTAAAAATTGTACACTCTGGTCTCTGGTAAAAATTGTACACTCTGATCTCTGGTAAAAATTGTACACTCTGGTCTCTGGTAAAAATTGTACACTCTGGTCTCTGGTAAAAATTGTACACTCTGGTCTATGGTAAAAATTGTACACTCTGGTCTCTGGTAAAAATTGTACACTCTGGTCTCTGGTAAAAATTGTACACTCTGGTCTCTGGTAAAAATTGTACACTCTGGTCTCTGGTAAAAATTGTACACTCTGGTCTCTGGTAAAAATTGTACACTCTGGTCTCTGGTAAAACTTATATCTGGTCTCTTCTCTGGTAGAAATTGCAGTGTAGTAGGACCTTCGGTAAAACTATTTTATTCTGGTCTCCGGTAAAAATAAAGTCCTTCAACCTTCCTAAGAGTTCTGTACTCTTGTTTCCTTTAAAAAAAAGTCATAAATTTCGTACTGCGGAGTCCGACCTATGACCGAGCTGACTTTGGTGCAGTCTGGTTGGACCCCGTTTTGACATGAACGTCGCATGATTACTTCAGTTCAGTGAGTCGACTACATGGCGGAGTGACACGACACGACGCCATCATCCACCGTAAAAGCTCTTCCACTTTCTTTCATGTCCACCCAGGCGGAATGTGATGTCATGTTGTTGGTCTGTCCTTTGTGCACCGGACGAGGCTCAACTTTCACTCCACACACTGGACACAGTTCTCGAGTGAGAACACGCTTAAAAATCCCGGACTAATGCGATCCCTAGGCGATTAGTATTTGGTAAACTTATTGGTATCAACAAAAATGGCAAAACATCGGTAATAAAATTGATAAAAATTAGTAGCAAAAAATTCAAATTGAGAATACAATTGTATAATAAAGAATTAAGAATTGAAAAAAACAGTAAACATGAAATATGATTGGTACCAAAACTTATTGGTAACCACCATAAAAACAAAAATACAAATTGGTAATAAAATTGGTAAAAATATGTACACCTTGGTAAAAAAAAATGGTAACATAAATTCAGAATAAAATTGCATAAAAAACCAATTACGAAATGGTAAAAAATTGGCAAACATAAAATTTAAACTGCTATCAAAATTAGTAACAAAAATTTATAAAATTTTGCGAGCAAAATTAATCGGAAACATTTGCAGTAATACTACTCGTTCAAAATTAATATGCAGTTATTTAAGTCCTCAGATCTGTTAAAAAGTTAAATGGCCTAAGTTTCAGATTGCCATTCACAACTTTTTAGTTTTGCATATTTATTCTATTTTTAAAATGAACATCTGGAAAATATTTATGCATTTTTAAACAAAATTAAATTATGCAAACCAACAATCCACCAGATAACCTTTTAGATTTTTTAGTGCATATTAATTTTGAATGAACCATGAAAGGTGATCCGTTTTCACTAATAACTACCTTGCAAAAAGACTACCGATTGGTAACAAATCTGCCTTAAAATGTTTCACTTTCCTAAATATAAAATACTCTTCACATTAAATTGCCCCTTGATCAAAGTCCCCCCAATTTTTTAGCGTGCCCCACATCCTTCCCTGCTCGTGTGTGTAAACTCTTTTGCATATTCAACCAGGCTCCAGACGAAAGAGCGAGACCAAAGTGCACTGGAGATTTGATATCAAACAAAATAAAATATTTAACTTGACAGAATTTCACTGACTGGTTGAGTGGACATGTACATCGCGACGCAACGTGACGGGACGGGACGTGGACGTGGGAGGAGGAGGAGGGCGAGGGCATGATTTGATCTGTGAATCCTCTAATTTATTTATTTATAGACTCGTTGTTTTATTACCTAAAATGCTGAGGCGGTAGTTAATCGAGACAAAGACAACGTCAGAATATGCCGCCATGACGGTCCCGTCCACCAGATTTCCACTCCCCCAGGCAAACATACCCCCGTGAATGTACACCAGCACGGGCTTCAGCTTCGCGTCCGGACCTGAAAAACCAGAGAGGAATTATTATTAATGGATGAGTAGTTTTTGAGTGAAATTATGTATGTGCGAAACCAAAATCTGGCTGGTTTTTGATATACGTGTCAGAGGATAGTGATGTGTGGGAGGCATTAGTATGTCAGAATTTAGTGGGAATTGCGTAATGAGAGAGGAAATTTACGTGTGGAAATTTACGAAAATCAGTGGAAATGAGATTTTTACTGGATTTCGATATTTGAAAGTTCTTATGGGTTTGTTACATTTCTTGTACCGCAAAGCAAAATGCAAGGTGCAGGAAAGTGCATGAAACTGTAAGATAGTGCGAGAAATACGCGCCCTATAAATTATTTCGGTGGGAAATGGGTTCTTGCGCCGTGCATTTTTTGCGGGTGTAAATACCCGCAAGAAACCACTTTCTTGCCGTTATTTGTTGGGAAGCGGTTATTTTCACGCGAAACAATGGATTCACGTTGTCATTTGTAACTTGTGGATTAAGTGTGAATGGGATTTTTACTGTATTTTGATCTTTGATCAAATTAAATATCTGGATATAACTCTACCTCTTCATCTTTGGAAAATTTAAAGTTTACATGTTTCTAAATAATTTAAATTATGGCGTGGGAATGTTGCACGTGGAATGTTTTAAGAAATTTACTCCTATGAAAGAAATATGTACACATGCAGTTATAAAAATTTCAAAACTTTGAGCCAATTCACGCAGTCTTATATAGTAGCTGCAGTAGATAAAGTTTTGTAAATAAATAAAAATTTAGATTATTTATCAAAATTTTTCAAACTTCGATTTCGAATTGCAAAAACTTAATCGATTTGTGCCACACTTTTACAGCAAATTTGATTTGTTGAAGATTTTTAACATTAAAAACTATTCTCAGATCAATGTCTAGAATCAACGGAATTGATTCACTAATCAAAAATATTTATGACCTGCACACATATTTGCTGATAATTCAATAAAATATAACAAAGTAGATCCGCTGGTAACAATCTACCTCCGGACGGTAACGATAATTCCGCCATAATTCCAAAACAATAATATTGCTCATAAGTAAAAAATGCAATGAGAAATTGCTATATGTATTCCGGTGAGTAACGATTTAATACCAGTTTTTTAAAGAATGTATACCAATTTTCTACGTTAACGGGTAAAAGCACGTCTTTGTTAAAATCTTGATATTTGTACCCAAAAATTCGCAATATTTTTAAAAATTGGTTACGAAATTTCAAAAAAATTCTTACCCTCCAAAAAAAACGAATCTTATACATTTTTTTCGCATATTTCTCCTAAACCTACCTATATACAACTTTCCTATCATAATAAAAAAACAGAACAAAACACCCTATTGATTTTCTCCTCTGCAAAAATATCTGCTAAATTCCAACTAAACGTCAAAACTAATAATAATGCAATTTGCTGCTGCTTTTTTCTCCTTCATCTCGTTATTGTTCCACGTTTGACAGGACCAGACCCTCCGGTCACGTCAAGAACAATTTGAGGAATTCGTCTAATAGGCAAAGCCACTCACCCAGCCAGCCAACCAGCCAGCCTGCCACCAAATGTTCACAATCAGGACAACATGACTACACAAAAAGTGCAATTGTGCAAAGAAACAAGGATTTCTTAGCGAGGAAAGAGAAAGCACCCACCATCACATTCCACTCTCCACCATTTTCCTAATACTGGGATAAAAATAAAGGATAACAGTCGTCGTCTTCGCAGCCTGCACTTTCATTCCGAACCCATTTTTTTGTTGCGTACGATGGAGGAATAGTAATTCGAGAAGAATGAAAGGAGGGGGCTGTGCAGGGGGATTTTGGTAATAATTTTCGGGAACAAAAATTTCCGAGAAGATTCAAAATTGTTACAAGAAAGTTTCTGACAGATAGGTGTCAAATTTAAGTTTCTGGAAATTCTCGTTACCCAATTTCTTGGTTAGGATGGAGGAATAGTGATGAAATAGGGCTGTGCAGAGGGAACAATGGTCAGTGGTGGATTTTGCCACCAAATTTCTACTGACAATGGAGATCTCCAAGCGTATGCGCTCAGTCAGATTTTGTCCAAACTGGTGTCACTCGATCACAAATTTAATTAGTATGCAATTTGCAAAGGACACGATCTCCCAATGGGCACGTTTGGCAGAGATATTTACATCCGAAGAGGAGAAAATACCATTAAAATTTGATAAATTTACACTTTACTGCATGTTTTCTCCTCTTCGGATGCAAATATCTGTCAAACGTGCCCATTGGGAGATCGTGTCCTTTGCAAATTTCATACTAATTAAAGTTGTGATCGATTTACATTAATTTGGTCAAAATATGACTGAACGCATACGCTGGGAGACCTCCACGGTAAGTTGGCAACAAAAATTTCCGGAAGATTCAAAGTGTTACAACACTTTAATAAATTAATAACCTGATGTGTCAATTAACTTTAGTGGAAATTATTGTTATCATTCAATCACAGATCTTTACCGGCTTGGCAGAGCTTCATATTTAGTGAATGAATACACGCGGTGATGATTTTGTTACCAACTTATTTCGAGTATTGTAACCTTTAATAAGCTTAAATTATGCAATTGTCACAGCAGTTCTGTCGCGTATGATGAATTTTCGCAATATCCAACTTCACATTCCCGTAAGAAATTATTACCAGTTTGGTAGCAGATTTGAATTTTGGGAAATAATTTTCATCGTTTTATTGCTAAATTGTTACTTCACTCGGTAACTATTTTATTAACTCTTCGTCGAATGTAATCAAAACTACATGCAATTTTATTATCTTAAACTTTAATTAAACATTTCTGACTACAAAATATTGTATGAATGGCGTCCAACGTTTACAAATTTACAAATATTCATAACTTTTTCGAAGTTTTTTGTATGCATCTTGTGAAACTCAGCAAAGTATTGCAATTCTAGATGAAAAATACAAACCGAGAGAAAATTTCAAAGCAAGTACTTCAAAATTGAATTAAAATTTAAAAAAACTAAATTCTTACTTTTAATTGTACAAGAACTTTAAATAATTAATTATCAAAAAATATATCAACGGCAGGGAAAAACTTTCTATTCAAATTTTCAGCAATCAAAGTCTCTCCGACAAACTTTTTCACAACTTGAATGATGTATACAACCACAAATATTATCAAAATCTGTCATATCTCATTTTAGCTTGGGAAACTATTCAACAAAAACTAACTGCAAAATTTCATATGCTAATAAACTTTCTCCAACAAAATTTGACACTGCGGTGTCAAAGGAAATTAAACAGAGGTCGAAATCGTTAGAAATCTGATATAGTCAGGCAGCTATTGATTTTTCGGTGTTAAAGTTAATACCGCTTTGTACTAAAATTATACCGATCTGTAAAAATTTATTACCGATATCGTACCGATACAAACTTTAATAAGACGGTAGTACTTATCAGTACCAGTTTGGTAGAGTCACATATGAATACAGCTTGGTATTATTTTAATACTGGATTTCTAAGAGCGTAGAATTTTATGTAGGCGCCGTAGATAAATTTGATTATATATTTCTTCAAAATTGAGACGCCGCACTGCCGACGCCGCAGAAAAATCAAAAAAATTTACGCCGCGGAAAAAAATATACGCCGCTAAAAAAGAAAAAGAATTACGCTACCGCAAAATTTTTCGGCGCCGACCTCTGGAGTCAAACACACTTTCTCCTTACGAAACATATCCTTTCATCTCATAAAATTTTTATGACAACAACACTCTCCTCCAAAATATTAAAAGACAGAGTTTTCTCATGTCTAGCTTCTTTATAAATTTGCACATTACAAAATTACATAATAATTACCAAGGGGCGAGCATTACACGAAGAAGACATTTCCTCAACAATCTCCTCCATCATGGTCGTCGTCATATTATCGTAACCAAGCGAAAGGACAGTGTCGGCTTATCTTTGCCTCGTTGTCATCACCCGAGGAAACTTTGTAACAATTTTGTAACGGGCAGGGTGTCGCAGAAACATTTTTATTTTGAAATAGTTGGTCATCTCAAAATTTCTAAATTTTTATAAATGTTTACAAGTATTATGAAAAAAGTGTCTAATGATGTAAATGTTTATTTCTAGGATCAATTAAAAAATCGAGAAAATATTTCCAATTCATTTTTAAATTTGGATTAAATTGAATTTGAAATTATTAACAAACAAACCAAAAATATCTTCAGAATTTGTTATAAATTATTTAATTGATTAATAAAGAAAATAATCGACTTAAAAATCTACCAATTTTTCTTTTGTAGTAATACTTTTTTTGTATGTACATATTTTGTCAACTTTTAATTTATGAATTTCGAATTTATGAATTTTAAATTTACGAAATTCCACTTTATAAAATTTCTAATTTACGAATTCCCACCTTATGAACTTCCAATAACTATTAAAATAAAATATAAAAATCACACAAATTACGAAAACACTAAAAATACCTACACGACAAAATTTTGAAATTTTAACAGCTAATCATATAAAAATACCACAGTTTAAAATATCAGAATTTTTCGAAAAATCTAAATGACAAATTTTTGACATGATTTCTGAAACCCTGGAAAATCACGGACAGTGTCTGCTACTTTCTGCTGGTTCATATTATCTCTCATCTCTTTCTATATCCTTATCTCTCATCTCCTCCTCCTCCTCGGGACACTTGAGGAATCCGAAATTTGTGATGTCTTCCTTACGTAACGAAAAGTCCCTAAATCCCATCGTCCCCGAACCCCGACCGACCTCCGTTCAGTCGTCGAGATGATGATTGGCTTCATACGGGCGACGGAGAAGGAATGTCAAATTTCACGAGACTAAATTATCATACGGAGAAAGCCTCCAGAAAGCCTCGCTTGACAAGTGAGGACACGTTTAAAAGTCGGGGAGTCAATTTTTTTTACCGTTTTCAGGTCTGGTAAAAAAAATTATGGTGGCAAAAATGGGTGGTAAAATGTGATAAAATTGGTAAAAAATATAGGCAAATTGGTAAAAAATTAATCAAATTGGTAAAATTGTCACGTTTAAAAGTCTGATAGCCAATTTTTTAGCGGTAAAAGATGTATGGTAGCAAAATGATCATAAAATCTACTAAAATTGGTTAAACAATATAATCAAATTGTCACTTATCTAAATCTATGTATTCAAATTGGTGGCAAGATATGATGATATTGGTATCAAACTATATTCAAATTGGTAAAATATATGGTCATACTGGTAAAAATTTAGTCAAATCTAATACAAAATTGGTAGATAAATCTAACAAAATTGGTAACAAAATTTAACCTCCTGGTAGCCAAGAACTTGGTTAAACAACACCAACATACTGTACCAAAAAATATCTATTGGTAAAAAAATTCAACACTCGGTCGCAAACAGTTACCAAATTTTTAAGCGTGCCCTAAAAGAAAGTTACGCTTAAAATTATTCCAGATTTCATTCATTCCTCAAGTATTGCTCCCGGCCTCGTGAGCGGAGAGAAAGGACGAAGAAGAAAATGGTAATTGCGACCGAGTGAGGTTGATAGTGAAACTAAATTTCTAGATTTTATCGATCCCCCAAATTTATATACTGCTCCCCTCGTCCATCAAGGGGCCTATTGTAAATATGCAAATTCCCCTTGTAAACTTGGGTCATGAATAATTTTAATTCCAAGATTTCACACTACTCACTGGACTGGACAATTATTAAAATTAGGTACACGTGTCAGAGAAGGGCACACCGTTTTCCTCGTAAAATTTCGTCTTACTGACCCCATAAAATTCGACTGCTCAACTTTATTAATGTAAGACTTGATGATTCATCGTCAAAATCAACACATTTTTAATCATTCCTAGGCTCTGGAAACTTATTTAAAAATTCTGGAAGACAAATTTGTAGAGCAGGTTGTTGCCAATGTTTTTAAATATGCAATCCAAATTTTGACAATTTTTGAAGGTAGTCTCAAGTTTAAAAAGCCTTCAGAAAAATTGGAACTCATCGAAACTGGCTTAAAAAACTCAACGCCATTCTATTAATCAACTTGCTGACTACAAATTTATCGTCCAGAATTTTAAAATAAATTCCCAGAGCCGAGAAATGTTTTGTTTTTGATGATTTAAGTGATGAGTCATCCAGTCCTACGTTGATTATCGTTCCGTCAGTCCGTCAGCACGATAAGTGCATATTCTTAGAAATCCAGTATTAAAATATTACCATTATTATTAAAGTATTCATATATGACTCTACCAAAACAGTGCTGATAAGTGATACCGTGAAGTAATAGCTCAGTATTAAAGTTATACCATATCGGTAGCAAATTTTTACAGACCGGTATAATTTTACTACCAAGCGGTAGTAACTTTAATACCGAGAAATCAATACCCGCCTGATTATACCTGATTTCTCCAAGACTGCATCATTTAAATGTTGGAATATAATTTTTATCAAAAGTGTGTAACAAACAAAAAATTTCCAAGATACCTGGGTGCAAATTTTTAGTTCACAAATTTATCCCAGAAAATGAGAATGTTTTTATTTCTCAAAGTTCCTAATATTTCTGAAACTAAAACAAAAATATAATTTACAGTCGTGGAAAGATTCTAAAAAATAGTTACAGATGTGGAGTCAACAAAGGTTTCAAAGATCATCTAAGAATGTCATTCTTAATACCAATATAAAATTTGGATCTGTTATACTGATGGCTTTTATTAATATTGAGTCAATTTACGAAACTAACTTTGTAAAATGATTTTACAAACGTATATAACATAAAGGGACGCCCTTGATCTGAGTAAGTTTACAAAAATTTGCAAGCTAATTTTCTTTCGAAATATTTTTGAAATTTTTAAGTTTTCAGAATTTGCGGATTTTTTAATGTTATCATGAATTACTTCAGTATAATGCACGCAAATCGTAAAAAATTGTTATAATTCCGTGTTGGTATCAATTATCAATCGTATGTCACCAAATTATTTACCTTATTATCGACACAGACTTTGACATGTACCCTTATCTGACCTCTTCACAAGGTATTTAGTTTTTATGCACAAAAAATTTCTGACGTTTCAGTCTGACAAAATAAAATTCAATTATAATTCGTACCTTGATTTGCTATGGTCAGTAATGCGTTGGCAGGTAATGATTCTACCAAAGTGGTAATAGAATAATGATACTATTTGGTACGAAAATTATTTTAAATATTTACCGCGAAATTAAAATTTATTACCAATTCGTTACAAACTCTACAATATTTACTTATCAATTCTACTTAATTAAAAAATTCGCGTATTTTCCATTTTCGTTTTTAATTTGATTTCTCACTTCCCCCAAAATTATTTCCCATTTTATCTTACCCTCCACAAAACTAGGCCAATATTTAATCTCACTTTCCCCCTTCATACGTACTCAACTTCTAAACAAAATTTGTCTTGTAAAAATCGATTTTTTCAAATTTATTATGCACAAAATCACATCACATCCACTCCTATTCTCACATTTCCTTTTTTTCCCAACCACTCTCACTTTCACTCCGACTACTTTCTCCCCCCGAAAAAAAGTAAAACAAAAATCCACTTTATTTTATTTCATTCCATTTCTTCCCAGAATTTCCAATTCTATTTTTTTCTCTCTCACTCTTCGCTAAAACATAAGTCAAATTCAAATCCCTTCTCATATACGGTGCACAACAGGCTTTTATTTCCATACGAATTTCCATCCTAACGCTAATGTGCAGAAGGGATGGAAATATAAACAAGAAAACCGACTCGGCCGAGATGGCGACCATATTTATCCCCAGAGTCTCAACTTCCTCTCATGAATTCAGCTTTGCACTTTTCTATGTGACATATTTATTTATTTTTCCATTGGCAAGATTTCTTCCGTCGAAAGTAGAGTTGAGTCGGATGGACATTTTTCTAAGCTTGTCCGAACTGAATCAGAATCCTTCGGTTGAAAAATTTTACAAACTGAACTGGACCGAATCCGAATTTTTTGGTTACAAAATATTCATCCGAACCGAATCAGAATCTTTCGGGTGATAAAATATCCAACCGAATCCGAATCTTCGGCTGATAAAATATCCAACCGAATCCGAATCTTCGGCTGATAAAATATCCAACCGAATCCGAATCTTTGGCTGATAAAATATCCAACCGAATCCGAATCTTTGGCTGATAAAATATCCAACCGAATCCGAATCTTCGGCTGATAAAATATCCAACCGAATCCGAATCTTCGGCTGATAAAATATCCAACCGAATCCGAATCTTTCGGCTGATAAAATATCCAACCGAATCCGAATCTTTCGGCTGATAAAATACCCAACCGAATCCGAATCTTTGGCTGATAAAATATCCAACCGAATCCGAATCTTCGGCTGATAAAATATCCAACCGAATCCGAATCTTTGGCTGATAAAATATCCAAACGAATCCGAATCTTTCGGCTGATAAAATATCCAAACGAATCCGAATCTTCGGCTGATAAAATATCCAACCGAATCCGAATCTTCGGCTGATAAAATATCCAACCGAATCCGAATCTTCGGCTGATAAAATATCCAACCGAATCCGAATCTTTGGCTGATAAAATATCCAAACGAATACGAATCTTTCGGCTGATAAAATATCCAACCGAATCCGAATCTTCGGCTGATAAAATATCCAACCGAATCCGAATCTTCGGCTGATAAAATATCCAACCGAATCCGAATCTTCGGCTGATAAAATACCCAACCGAATCCGAATCTTTGGCTGATAAAATATCCAAACGAATCCGAATCTTTCGGCTGATAAAATATCCAACCGAATCCGAATCTTCGGCTGATAAAATATCCAACCGAATCCGAATCTTCGGCTGATAAAATATCCAACCGAATCCGAATCTTCGGCTGATAAAATACCCAACCGAATCCGAATCTTTGGCTGATAAAATATCCAAACGAATCCGAATCTTTCGGCTGATAAAATATCCAACCGAATCCGAATCTTCGGCTGATAAAATATCCAACCGAATCCGAATCTTTGGCTGATAAAATATCCAACCGAATCCGAATCTTTCGGCTGATAAAATATCCAACCGAATCCGAATCTTCGGCTGATAAAATATCCAACCGAATCCGAATCTTCGGCTGATAAAATACCCAACCGAATCCGAATCTTTGGCTGATAAAATATCCAAACGAATCCGAATCTTTCGGCTGATAAAATATCCAACCGAATCCGAATCTTTGGCTGATAAAATATCCAACCGAATCCGAATCTTCGGCTGATAAAATATCCAACCGAATCCGAATTTTTGCTGATAAAATATCCAACCGAATCCGAATCTTCGGCTGATAAAATATCCAACCGAATCCGAATCTTTGGCTGATAAAATATCCAACCGAATCCGAATCTTCGGCTGATAAAATATCCAACCGAATCCGAATCTTCGGCTGATAAAATATCCAACCGAATCCGAATCTTTGGCTGATAAAATATCCAACCGAATCCAATATTTCGGTTTAAAAAATATCCACCCGGACCGAATCCGAATTTTTCGGTTGGAAAAATATTCAAACCGAATGATTCGGATTCGGTTGGGATAAATAATTTGGCCGAAAGTAGGAAAACCGACTCAACTCTGGCATTGAGTAAAAACCTAAATCTTCTCCCATCCTCTTTTCAAAGGGAGGGAATGGACGTCTTAATTTTTTGGAGAAAAGAGAAGCTGATTTTAAAGGTGGGTCTAAATTTGGAGTATATGGATGAGAAAAAAATCCTCTCAGAGAAAGTGTGTCTGTTGGCCTGTCTGCTTTCACTCGAACAATTTATTAGTATTGTATCTGTAGCTTTGTGTCAGAGAGAATAAGAGAGACTTGTGAAGAGGCAGAGTTGCGGAGGGAAAGTTTGTGAAGTTTATGAGGATGCCAGGGTTCCAAAATAACGGAGTTTATTTAAATAATCTAGTAATTAAATATAGCATTTATATGATTTAGAAGTTTTTTACTTGGCGTTAGACATTACCAAATTTACGAAATTAGTATAGTTTTTAGTATTTAGTATTTGTCGGTGATAGGTTTGCTTAATATAAGTTTATGAACAGGGTTCCAAAAACAATTTGTCATTTTTTAAATCTGGTAATTAAGTATAACCTTACTTGAATGTAGAATTTTTATTATTTGTCGTTAAAGTTTAAAATTAGTGTAGTTTTGGGAAATTCTGATTTTTCCGTGGTTTGCGATAAGTTTGTTTAGTATAAGTTTATGACGCCATGCTTCCAAAAATCACTATTTATTAATTTGCAGATCTGATAATTAAATCGAGCTTCTATATGATTTATGTAGAAGTTTTTTGTTTGTCTCAAAATTAGTGCAATTTTGGATAAATTTTATTATTTTGGCAGAATTTTTATTAGAACAGTTCAAGTCTGTATTTTTGTAATCAATATTATTATTGTTAACCTTTTTGCAATTACATAAACTGTATGGGTTCTGTCAAAAACATTTTTAAAAAATTGCAAAATGTTTCTTATTTATGGCCGTGATAATTGAAATCTAAAAATATTCTGTACCATCTTGTTCTAAAATTAGTTGTAAATCGGATTTTTTTAAGCATTTCCTTGCTGCTTGTCCCATTGATTTTTGACAGTTTAAGCATTTAAGTTTGTGCCAATCATTGCCCTCTTCGGAAGAAGTAGGTTTATAGCATGCACAATTTGTAACTTGGTACCATGTTGGAGACTTACATATAAATAGTTTTCTACCGCTTTTGTCTGGCACCCTGTATCAATACACACTTTTCCGAAAAGGCGGACGAGAAAGTGGGCCAAAACTATATAGGAAAGGAAGGATCCGAAAAAAATATAAAAAATATAAAAGATGAAAAACCCACTCACCACATTTTCATCCCCATTTGTCATGTTCATCCATCTCTCTCCTATTCTCTCTCCCTCTCAGAAAAAAAGCCAAAGTGGAATTAAAGTGAATTGAAATATTCACCATTCTATTCTCTCTTCACTTTTCACTCCATACGAGAAGTTGAAGTTGGATGAACTGATAAATTCCTAAAAAATAAATTGAGCCTTCCCGCCGCCAAATATGTAAATAAATAAAAGTACAGCCCGGATGGCATCGACGAATCCAATCCAATCGGACAAACAGAAGAAAGTGAAAGCAAATAAGTGCAAACAAATCGAGACGGGTGAAAGTTGGGAGCAGACAGGAAATGAAGAAACGAGGACATACATAGAAGGCTAACTAAATACACTCTTAGAAAGTGGGGAGAACATTGTTACCGGTGTGGGAGTGTGGATTTAGTAACATTTTTGGGGTGAGATGGATTTAATTGAAGCACGAGTAATTTTTTATTACCAAGCGTGTTTGTTAATACGTGTATTTTAACTAGATTTTTTTGCAATCGATCTTTACTGTGTTACCGGAGCACATTTTACCGATCGGTAATGATAATTTGGTAGCATTTTTAGATTGAGGTGGATTTACTTTAAGTTTAAGTAATCTTTTGTTATCAAGCATTTTTGGTCATATTTTAGCAAAAAATGATCTCCATTGTTACCGGTAGCCTGCTACCAATTTACCAATCTTGTTAGTTACCGTGTTACCAATGTACCCATCTTATTACTAATTTGATAATTTGAGTTGTAATACGTTAAGCCAGTTATAAACTAATTCTAAGCACGATATTTCTCAAATTTTGTTATTTCCAATTGGTAACAAATTGTTACAAGAGATTTTTAACCTCCCGGTAAAAATACGAACACTACCAAATAATAAATGTAAGTATTCCCTCCTTTTTTACCGTGTGCAGGGCAAGCACATGCATACCTAGTACCAAACCAACCTTTCATTTCACTCTCGCCTCAGCTACTCATTCATTTTATTTTTCTTTACAATTTATTATGAAGACCTTTCAATCCGTCCGTCCGAAAACGAAGGGAAGAAGAAGAAAAGTGTACAAAAAACGTAAACCTGACTCGTCTCAGAATACGAAAAAAAGCAAAATGACAGAGTAAAATGTAGCACGTGAGAAAAAATCGTGCCTCATTTCCTTCCACTCCACGGGAGAAAGTACTTTTTAAAAGACCTAAAAAAATCGACATGCTTTTCGTCACCATAATTTTTATAAAAATGTTTGAAATTTACATTCTACGCAAAAAATGTGGCTTGATATTATACAAATTTATTCTTGGAATGGAAAATTGAAATATGTAGGTACGTAAATATTGAGACAAGTCACACAGTGCTATGTAACTTTGTAAAACCTGCAAAATCAGTAAATTTACATGTAACTTTTACAAAATTTTACAAATATTTTGAAGGAAAATAAGCTAACAAATTTTTATAAACTTACTCAGATCAAGGGAATCGTTATCTTGTGTTACGAACTTTTGTAAAATTATTTTACAAATTGCTAAATTATCTCAATAAACGTCAATTTTTTAAATTTCTCTGCGCATTTTGTTACATATTTTTTGGAAACTTTAACAATACAATTTTATTTTATTAATTTTAAATATTTGTCACATTTAGCTAATGAAACTAATTATACTAACTAATTTATTTTATTAACTAATTTTACATTTCGTATAAAACAGAAATACGCAATTTTCTACCTCTTTTATCAATAACGATTACTTGAAATTCAAAATTATTGTAATAGACGTTGAATCTTTTAAGGTATTTTGTTAATTTCTGGGAAAAACTTAGCAATACAATTTTATTTTGAATGATACATTTAACTGAAATGTTGACCTACTTACTTAGCAAATTGGCATGTTTTTATTTAGCAGCATTATTTCGCAAACTATGTACTACGTGAATATTTATGTAAATGGATTTGCGGATGATGCCACCCGATCAATCGTACCCCATCAATCGCACCCCGGCTAACGCACCCCACCATTGCCACCCCTAGGATGATGCCACCCCCGATCATTCGCACCCGAGCAATCGCACTCCTGTAGATGCCACCCCTTATCAATCGCACCCCTAGGAGTATCCCACCCCCGATTTTGTGGGATTTTGACAAATTTTCGGGCACAAATAAATGAGTGTAAATATACGATATGTTGCTGAATTTATTGGGGTTATAAAACAATGCTAGGATTATCTCATGAGTGAGATTTTGAGTTACCGTCATCGTTTTTAAATAATGGACACAATCCTAAGAATTCATGAAGGATTTACACATTAATCCTATTACTAGTAAAAATAAAGCTGAACTGATAAATTTGTAAACCTAATTGTTTATATTTTGACGATTGAATTTTTGCTGAGATTTATTTTCGTTGATATTGACTTATGTGTTTCAAATTTTACGGAGATTTAATTTTTTATAGATTTTTTGTCGAAATATTAATTTAATTTATTAAGCCTGACGATATATGAATAAATTACACGCCTTAGGGAAGCATTAAGAAAGTAATATGTACATACATACATACACGTTTGCTTTATTTTTACTAGTAGCATAACATTTCCAGCACTCGATATACCTGACCAAGTTCCAAAAATCTCTCAAGGCAGCTACCTCCAGGAGGAAATTGGATCAGACACACATTTTCCTCTCTATCTTTCCTCCGCTTTGAGCTGCTCAGTGGCAGCGGATTATTGGAAGAAAGATGGAAATCTGGCCAAGAAAATGGATGGAAATGGAGAGAAAGCGGATTATCGGGAGAGATTTTCTCTTCCAAAACCGGATGACAAACTTTCAACCGTGTTTTCCCCACCGGGAGAGGAAAGAGCAGGCAAAAGCTGTTCTTTCTCCGCCGAGATCCAATGCCCGCGGAAGCCGTGGGGACATCGGGGGACATTAACATTGTAGGATAGGGGTGTATATAATATGGGCGGAAGTTCTGGGTTGATTTGCATAATGGTGTTTTGCATAAGGGTCATATTGTATAATTTTTATTGACCAAACACATTTCCACTTATACGAAATTTTTACATAATTTGATATCGCATAATTTTATACTGTTCGAAATCTGGTAGTAATCAAGCAGGTATTGATTTCTCGGTATTAAAATTGCTACCGGTTTGGTATAAAAGTTATGCTGGATCATAAACTTTCGTACTAAATACACGAAACAAATGAAAAATAAGATTATGCAAAAATTCAAATTATTCAAAAATACAAATTATGCGAAATTGTAGTTTTATATAATTTGTAATTAGACAAATTCCCTTTATGCGAGATGGGTATTATGCAAAATAAATTATGTAAATCAACCGGAGACCTGGGCGGATGAGGGGACATTGTCCCCTTGTCCCAACGTTTCCGCGGCGACTGCTCCGCTATCTCAGCTCCGGCTTAGCCGACGGACTATCTCTTTTTCAGTCGCGTAAATGTATGCATGGTTGCTTGCTTGGTTGGTTGGTTGGTGGTGGCTGGCTACTAAGCTAAGCCATACTTACATACTTTGCAGATAAGCCAAACTCCTAAATTTACTGGGGACATGACAACCAATATATACTCGGATAGAGGAGAAGAGAAGTGGAGAGTCGATGCACAAAATTACGTGATTTCATTTCACTTCCCTCCTTCCTTGGAATCGAATCGAAACGAATTTTAGTTTTGGATAACAAATTTTTCGTGCAGATTTTTTTTTCTCTGGATAGTTTTATAGAAAGTTTGCATGGAAGAAGGGTTGCTATAAAGTGGGGTTTTTTAGCCATTTTTTATCTCACGGATTTGATATTTTATGAAATATTGCAACTGCATGTGTAAATATTTCATTGATAGGGGTATATATTTTTAATGAATTTAGGGTTTATGGAAATTGACTTATTTTTGTAAATTCTCACGCCGTAAACCAAATTATTAAATAACTATAAGCGCTAAATTTTGTACAGGTTTCTAAAATACCCTGTGAGTTTGAAAGGGCAGAATATTTCATATTTATCAGAACTGCGGTTAAAATCCCATTTCCACCGTTAAATCAAACTTAATTAGCTTATTTTTTTTTAATATGAACTAATTGTCAGTATCTATTACCAAACAGTAAAAAAAATACTGAAAAAATGCATTAAATTTTAACCGCATAATATTATTTACTTATTTATCGAAGCACTCTGTCTATCTGTCCCCTTAATAATTTTAACAATCTCAACTTTCCCCACTTTCCTCTAAACTTATACACACTTTCCACTACACTCCACTTTCTCCAACTCTCGATGCAACGAACAACGTCGTCGATGGTACAAAACTCGATTTTCTATAAACTACTCACATCTCGTGTGCTCACTTTAGTTCAGAATATTTCATACAATTCTGTACAAGAATGTAGTTAAAAATCCGACCAACTTAACTTAATTTTTGAAAATTATCAACTACTTTGTCACTATTTATTACCCAACGGTAAAAAAACAATACAGTAAAAATCCACGCATTAAATTTAAAGCAAATCATACTATTTTAACGAGCCCTGTCTCTCTATCTGCCCCTCAATTTCAGGTAAATTTACTAGTTCATTTGTCAACATTTATTACCCCGCGGTAAAGAAATACAGTAAAAATTCACATTTTGAATTCCTTTAAAACGCATAATATTCTGCAGCATGTCTATCCCCGCAATAACTTTCGCTGTCTCAACTTTCCCCCAAACTAATACACACTTTCCCCTCCACTCAACTTTCTCCAAACTCCCGATGCAACAAACATTGGCGTCGTCGATTGTGGAAAATTCGATTTTCTATAAACTTCCCGTGTCCCGTGTGGTGCTGCTCACTTTAGTTGAGTTTAGTTTCGTATTAGATTGTAGGCTACGGATTGTTACCTCGACGAGATTTATATGCCGGGCAGGCAGGCAGGATCTCTCCTCTACTTTCTCCTATGATACGAACGAGACTACTCATTCGTTACCAGGACCGGAGGCCATCCTAAATCCTAATCCCATCCATTACCGGGCACAAATTTGTGGGCATATTACTTACATCGAAATTAATGTAAAATCTCTCTACGCGACACTAGGGACACGATGGGGACAGAATTATTATTAAAATGTGTCACGAGGAGGGAACACTAAAAATTTTGGGTGAAATTGGCACAATAAGTTGGGAGGAATTTAAAAATTGTATGTAATTTTGAACATTTTATGTTGGTTGTTTTTACCAATTTTATGTTTTATGGAATTTTTACCAATTTTAAATTTTGTGTAATTTTTACCCATTTTAAATTTTGTCATTTTTTTATCAACATTAAAGTGTATGCATTTTTTACCAATTTGATTCCAGTTTTACCAATTTTAAATTTTATGTAGTTTTTACCAATTTTATATCATGTTTACACATTTTGTGCCATTCTGAGCACAATTTATAGTTCGCACTTTTACAAGTTATGAGCAAAGATTTCCACGAAATAAAAAGTTTTCTAGTGAAAATAATCCCACTGATTTCGAAATTACTACTACGCTGGTAACAATTCCTCCATCTTCATACATAATAAGTCCAATACGCCGTCATATTTTCATCAATTTTTTATGCCACAATTATTAAGAGTGTACTTACCAATTGGGGAGAAGATGTTAAGGTAGAGACAGTCTTCGGATTGGTTGCGGAGGTAGGGTTCAACTCTCCGGAGGTACTCCAAGTACCCCTTGGGCATTTCTCTGAGTGCCGCGGATTCGTTCCGGATATCCGGGAAGATCTAATGGAAAATATTCTAATTTTAGACTAGATTTTTTTCTCAAATTTTCAGAATTTAATATGTCAAATGGAAATTGAAAACAGTTCCTTCCTACAAATTTACACACTCGTATTTCACTTATTACGTGTTCAGTAACCCGTCCAAAGGTTAAGCTCGTTTGGGCTAATGTAAAATCCAGCGCCAAGTTCAAATGGTAACGCACACACACACGCCACTACAAAATTCTTGTTTGGATTAAACAAGAAGCTGAACGCGGTTGAATATCACGTGGTATTGAAAACCAATCATGAACCGAATTGAGCATTGAGCCCGTTCAATATGAAGTCATTTTCACCACAGCTTTTAGTGAACGAGTGGTTTGATAATAAAGTATCTGTAGCCGGCGTTACTTTTCCAGCTACTTTGTATCCGTGTAAAGTTTTCAAGCGTGGACATACTTAAAATGAGGCACGATAACCACAATCTCACGTCATGATGGGACAAAAATAAAAAACTCAAGGTTAAAAACACGCTTAAAATTAGTTTGTATCAAAATTATCCAATCCTCTACACTCAAAATAAGGTAGTAATGAATCATTACCATGCGGAATGACTATGTGGCTCTACCACGTCGGTTACGATTTGTCGTAGAAACGGTAACAATAAGTTCAGGGAAATTCAAATTTAATACACAATTGTATTAACTTGCTTAATATTTGGTAATGAATTTGAATTTCCCTGAAATTATTATTACCATTTCTACGACAAATCGTACCCGACGTGGTAGAGCCACATAGTCATTCCTAGTGGTCTCAACGGTTCTCGGTTCTCATAGAACCGAACCGGAACCGATGGCTCGGTTCGGTTCCGGTTTATACGGAGAACCGAACCGAACCGAAACTTTTATTACCGGTTCGGTTCCGGTTCCAAGTCTTTGAGAACCGAACCGAACCGGCCGGTTCGGGTTGAACCGAACTTCATACACAAATACATTAGCGAAGTTAATCATATTTTCGAAAAAGTTTTACGAATTTCCCGAAATACACATAGTTTCCAAAATGAAATTTTGACGTGGCCCCACTGCCAAAGTTCCCAAAATGAAACTTTGACTTGGTCACACCCCCAATGTTTCCAAAACCAAATTTTGACTTGATGACACGCCCAAAGTTCCCAAAATGAAACTTTTATTTGGTCACACCCCCAATGTTTCCAAAACGAAATTTTGACCTGGTTACATCTCCAATGTTTCCAAAACCAAATTTTGACTTGATGACACCTCCAAAGTTTCCAAAATGAAATTTTCACCCCCAAAGTTTCCTAAACGAAATTTTTACCCCCAAAAGTTTCTAAAATGAAATCTTTACTTGGTCACACCCCAAAGTTTCCAAAATGAAATTTTGACTTGGTTACACCCCCAATGTTTCCAAAATGAAATTTTTACTTGGTTACACCCCCAATGTTTCCAAAATGAAATTTTTACTTGGTCACACCCCCAATGTTTCCAAAATGAAATTTTGACTTGGTTGCACCCCAAACTTGGAATTGTTTTCTAACTTCAATAATATATACATAAGTGGTTTTGCTGTTGATATGTATTAGAATTTGCTTGTTTAAATACAGATAAGTTATTGGCTTATATGTGAAATTTCATCAGAAACACGTCAATTAGCATTGTTTGTTGTTTATTGCATATTAATAACACTACCGGTTTGACCCGAACCGCCGGTTCGGTTCCAACTAAAAAAAGTTCGGTTCTGTTTCGGTTCTTCAATTCTGGTTCTCGGTTCTAAACCGGTTCTTCCAAGAACCGAACCGAACCGCACCGTTGAGACCATTAGTCATTCCGCATGGTAATGATTCGTTACTACCTTATTTTGAGTGTATGTACATATAAATTTATTACAAAATTTATTGTATATAGAAAAATATTACAACCAACCTATTCCAAATTTAGATACACACTTTCTCAATATTTATCCTTTTTTCGGCGTCCAAATCTGACTTTTCTAATATTGAACGCGTTACAAAAATAAGTACAGTTACAGCTGAACAGATGAAAACAAGTTTACGGTCGGTATTTTATGAATTTTTTGGGCAAATGTCCAAATGATATGGACATAGATATGTAAATAGTCAAGAAACATAATCAAGTAATATAGGAATTACAGAATAAAAAAAATAATTAAAAATACAAATTCCAAAGTTTCCTCAAAATTAGGCCATCAAAATCAGCAATCTATTTCAATCTAGGAACTTTCAAATTGTACTTAATTTTATTTTAGGCGTCCAAATCTGATTTCTTTCAAACTCAATCCGTTCACATGTTCAGAACGTGTTAAAGACAAGCTATATTTATTTTTGTCCCGAGATTTGTCATCCTTTAAGCTAATTTTCTTTAAAATGTTTTATAAACTTTTGTAAAAATTTGTAAGTTTGCAGAATTTACGATGTTACTAAACAAACTGCGTGAATTTGCTCAATATTTACTGGAGCAAATTTGAATTTATTGCTGTTATTAATTTTATTATTGAAATTAAGTATTTTTACG
Organism: Folsomia candida; assembly: GCF_002217175.1. Taxonomy (NCBI): domain Eukaryota; kingdom Metazoa; phylum Arthropoda; class Collembola; order Entomobryomorpha; family Isotomidae; genus Folsomia; species Folsomia candida. Next base: position 2,887,864 of record NW_019091207.1, on the reverse strand, counting down.
GTTTTCGAGATTTGTCATCCTTTAGATTCCTTAGGCTAATTTTACTTCAAAATTATTGTAAACTTTTGTAAAAGTTTGTAAGTTTGCGGAATTTATGGATTTTATAAAGTTACCAAGGAGTGCGTGAATTGGCTCAATATTTATCACCAGAACGGGAGCAAATTTGCATTTACTTTAATTGTACTGTTGAAATTATTTTACATTTTTTTCGTTGTTTTTAACCTGTTACGCCATCAAGATAATTTGAAATGTAATCTAATTTGAAATCGGCGTCCAAATCCGACTTATCCAAATTTTGAAAGCATTGCAAAATCAGTTGAAGAAATTAAAACAAATTCCCGATCGGCATTTTTTGAATTAGTGTCCAAATGGTATGGACATAATTACGATATGAAAATATCACATAACGAAATTTTGGGTTATCTGGTTGGTAATGAATTATCATCCGAGTACATACTATGAGCGGCCTGTAAAAATTGGCATATACAAATCCACATGAAAAAAATCTGCATAAATTGTCGCACGGATTTCGCAGCGTAAACTTCATTATCGTCAACTTCGCAAATTCACACGACACCACCACACTGGCCAAGCAGCAGCAACATGATGTCATTCGTACATTTTATTCTCCTCTGGCCAGACTGTGTCAAATAATAACTGGCCTGGAATGGCTGGTGTGAGGTTGATCTTTCACCTCTCTCACCACCGGATGGGAGGGTGACGACAATACAACGACAGTGTACAATTTATGCATGAAACCCATGTATGTATGTATATAAGAATTAGGTTAAGATTATGTATTTTGTTAAGAAAAAAGGGGATAAAGAAATGGTTGAGTAAATGAGGGGAGGATGATGATGGGATTATTATGTTCTGGACTTCGAAAGGGGAAAGAAATAAAGAGAAGAGAATTTGTCACGTTTACCAACCACCAAAAAATGAATTGATTTCGCACTGCTTTATTTTTGGAATCGACATTATAACGAATCGATTGATACACACATAAATCTGCATAGTTTATGCACAATAATTCACACATACATAATTGCATACCTGGCCTATGCTCACAATATCTAAAGGACATCTAGTTTAATTGACTTCTCTCAAGTTGTCATAAAATTTATTTTCGGTGTCGAAATCCGACATTTTCAAATTCGATCTGTCCACATGTTAAGCAAGTGTTGAAGGCAAGCTACTTACATATATTTTTTATTCTGAGATTTGTCATCCTTTTAGCAAAAAAAGAGACTCCATTCCTCCAAAAATCGTACCCGTTTAATCTCCCCCAGTGTTCTAATTAGACATATTACCACCACCGCCATAAGCAGCAGGAGGAAGAGGACGAAGAGAGAGAAATGTGTGTGGGTGAAGTCAAGCTTGAAATTGGTAAATGGTTTTCTTTCTCATTTCCTAAACCAAACTTTCTCCTCCCACTTTCACCAACTCATTTTTGCCAACACATTTTTACCCGACGCTCTTAAAAAATGCGGAAAAAAATTCAGAAAACCGTTTTATTCAGTGCCTGGCAGAAAATTTTACTTTTCAGGGCTAATAACGAGTTATATTTGGGCATTATTTTGACCCGGTTTTGCCTTTATATTGAATAATGAGGCAGTTCACGCAGTCGTTGATAGCTTTGTAAATTTTACAAAATAATGTTAATGAAAATAAAAATAAATAATGTACACAAAATTTGTACGTTAATTTTGTCAAAATTTGTGTATAATTTTGTAAAAGTTTCCGGATTTTACTATGCTACCAGGAATTGGCTCAATATCTATTGAACGATATTAAAGTTAATTACATTGTTTTTCAAATTTGGTGAAACCAATGTTATTTTTTTATACCACATTTTTGTCATTTTTTAGTAATTTGTTTACTTTTCATTACGGATTGCAAATTAGTTAATATTTAATTACGTAACTACAGTTTATTTTGTTATTTACCACCTTGAGCACAATTTCTCTTAAGATTTTTACAGGAAAAAAACACCCATAAAATTTCTAATTCAAAGCCTAATTAATTTTTAAGAGTGTACTTTCCCCAAAATATGATCACCCCGACTTTTTTCTTGCCCACTTTTTTTCGCTCTCAGCCTCCATTCCCGAAATTACTCTTAATTGAATACCCGACGGATATAATTTATGTGCACTTGGAGAAAGTGAAAGTGAAAGTGAAAAGCGGACCACTTTTCACTTTCACTTTCAGCTGCGCTTCAAAAATGAGGAATTGGGTCCTTTTCCTTCCCTTCCCTTCCCTTACTCTCTCTCCTCTTCTTAATGACCTCAATTCTCTGAAAGGATTAAATTGATTGGAGCTGATTGCGAACATTCTTAAATACTCGCCATGTGCAGAGTGGCCGCGGAAGCCGTGGGGACATTAACATTGGCCGTACTCACAACAATGTCTTATTTCGTATCGCAACTCGGATTTAGCAATCTTGCCAAGATCAAAATATTTGACGGGATTCGCAAAATATGACTTCGCCAATCTCGAAAATTTACTAAAACACTTATTTTGATGTTGTGTCCATAAATTTCTGTAATTTCTTTAAGTGGTGATGGTGAGGATAAGCTTGCGAAATAATTTTGCGAAATAGGAACATGCCTAATCGCTGGGTAAATTGGCGAAAAAAATCATATGGTTTTCCAGCCAAATTTTTTACGAAATCTCGCAAATCTTCGCAAATCTAACTTCGCAAGTTATGTTCAATTTGCAAGATATGCGAAATATGCCAAGGTTGACGTGAGTATGCTAATTGTATGATAGAGAAGGGAGGGGTTTACATAACATGGGGAGATGATGGAGACATCGAACAACCACTGCGACATTGTCCCTCTGTCCCAACGCTTCCGTGGCCACTGTGTGAGCCGAAGACTCTTAAAGAAATTGGGGCTCTGGGATTTATTCCATTTTTTATAGACTAATTTCACTTTCACATACTGAAGAATTCGCAAGGGACTTCATAATCTACTTGATTATCCCGCCAATAAAGAGATTTAGCTAAGTTTCTAGGAGGTGATTGATTTTCGGGATTATGAACTATTTCACATTTTCGCGGGGTGGATTGGATAGATTGAACGCGGCAATTTGTCAATGTCCTGGTGTTATACTAACGGGTAATTAATGCAGGAGAAGGACGGTACATTTGGTAAATTTTAGATAATTTTTGGCGCGATCAATAAACTAAGTTTTCTTCGTAACGTTCCCTATGCTTGGTAACATTGTAAATTTTGTAAATTTACAAAATTTTAAAAACATTTCCAACAGAAATTAGCTCACATCTTTTGTAAACTTCCTCAGATCTTTTAAAAAGATGCCCTTGATTGATTTGGTGGCGGTTAAGTTTGCTGCCGATTGGGGACAAATTTTAGTTTCGCGGTAAACATATTAAACAAGTTTCTTATATTTAGTTACGTTATTACCATTTTGGTAAAATCACTACCTGCAAACAGATAACTATTGATTGGGAAAAATTAACGTGATGGAATTTCTGCCCGCCAAACACACGTGTTCACTTGATTAACATTGCGAGCGGGCTGAAATTCAAATCAAATCCGTCACGCTTAATCGTTTTCCAATCAATATCAGAGCAAATCAATGAACGAATTATGATAGGATTTTATTTTGTCAGACTAAAACCTCAGAATTTTTTTATGTATGAAAACTAAATACAATTTGACGAGGTTAGATTGGTTACACCGTAGTGGATACTGACACAATTTTGGTTGGTGTAAAGTAAAAAATTTGGTAACATTGTTATCAAAATAGAATGACAGAAATTTTTTCAGGAAATTTGTATTTTTTTCAGAAATTACGGAGGAAAGGATTTTTTTGTTAAAAAATTGTTTAAACAAATCTTTATTATTAGAGTTGTTAATAGAGGAAAGCTGTTATTTACGATTTGCGTGCGTTATACTAGGGAAATTCATACAGGCTTTGGTAATTTTGTAAAATCCGTAAATTCTGTAAACTTACAAACTTTTACAACTATTTCTTAGGAAAATTGGCTTACAATTTTTTATAAACTTGCTCAGATCAAGGACGTCTTTTAGTAAAAGTTCGTAAAATTATTTTTCGAAGAGTACGAATTTTAAAACTTTTCAAGGACTGCGTAAATTGCCTACGGCAATTAACGCAGATTAAGATTGCGTTTAATTTCATGTTAAGACTTACCTGGGGACAAACGGGTGATGGTTGAATCGTCGCTTTGACATCGTTCCACGGCACCGGCGTTTGTGTGGGGCTAAATCGATGAGATTTTATCGGCGGAGCGGCGTACGGTATGGACATGTAGATCTGTACAAAATTTTAAAAAATCAATAAATGAATTTATAAATTAATAAATAAATTTCTGCTACTCAATTGTACAAATTTTGCAAAGTTTTCATACAATGTGTTATTTATGTCGCTTTAATTCATATAACTTGCAAAGTTACAAGCGAATAATGTCAAGTGACATGGCTCAATATTTTATGAAAATTACAAAATTCTATTGTTATGCTTTTCACTTTAATTGCTATATACTAAATGCACTAAATGCATTAAATGAATTTCTGGTACTCAACTGTACAAATTTTGCAAAAATTTTCATAAAATTTTACTTTTACACTTTGATTTTAATTGATTTAACTTCCAAAGTAACAAGTGAATAATCTCAACATTGACATGACTTAATATTTTATAAAAATTTCAAAATTCTACTAACGTGAATTTCAGATTTCCAAATATTTTTCAAAATTCTCACCTCCACAATTTTATTTTTCAGGGGGAAATTCCGATTCCCGGAGTAATGCAGGTTTGAAAACAGGGTGACTGAAAGCCCCTGCACGCGCCCATACTTCGTCTCCACGATCCGCGATCTGGCCGCGGTCGAGGAGAAAGTCCAGGGTGACGAAGATGACGCTGACGTTCCTCCCCCTCGACCAAATCGGGACGTGTCCCCCATAAATCCGACCGTTTCATTGTTCCTCCCGTGCAAATGGGGACCTTCCAGTGGATCAAGGGGCGGGTGTGGCGAGTGGCTCGCGTATGGACACGTGGTCAGCCACACGACCACGAAACTCGACGTGAGTAAAGTCCTCATTTAACTGGGTTGATTTATTTATAAGGAGAATTTCATAGTTTTCAAAATTTTACGAATTTTTTTTTCGTTAAAAAAAGTCACATGGTGTTAAAGCTTACTTCTTATGATCACAAAATTTGATGTGATTAAAGTCCTCATGATTTATCGGGAGCATTTCATAGTTTTCAAAATTGTAAGAAATTTTTAGGTTGAGGCAATTGTAATTCTTGTGAAAAAGCAACCATACATCTTTTACGGCTTTATTAATAATTAATTTTCGCGAAATTCTCTACTGGCGTTTGATAAGTCAATTTATTTTAAAAATTCTGGATTTCATTCCATTTTTTAAAACTTTTACCACTTTCACTTATTGTATTGGAACAATTTTGTAGATTATGATTCCCACTCAGACACCAGGATCAGAAGATCTTTCCAATTTTTGGGTTATGTGATTCTATCAAATTCACGAACGACGCTGGAATAATCCATATCTGTGAAGAAAATACATACATAAAACGCCTTTAAATAACATACTTGAGTGCATTTAATATTTTTGGTAAAAAAATAAGACTTAAAATTTTTCATTTTTCGAAACTTCATAAAATTCCTGCCCTTTTATTTGCCTTGTTACCTTATAAACCTTAGAATTGCTTGTTATTAGCTCACCCTGCGTAGCATGAGAGCTATTGAATTCCTCTTGTCCGTCTGTCTGTCTGTCTGTCTGTCTGTCCGTCTGTCTGTTAATGAGTTTTTTGCATCAATTGATGCTAATTAGATAGGACCATGTCCATTTTTTAGGACATTGGTAGCACCATTGGTTCCAAACAAGCGATAACGCAAAATGGTGCCAAACAATTGAAAGAATTGACTCAATATGAACCAAAAGTGCAAACCAAACCAAAAGTGCCCTGCCGAGGGTCCAAAAAAGTCTAAATCATGTCAAAATTGTGTCATAATTTTCCCCATTTCGTCTGCACCAATGGTGCAAAATTGTTTGAAACTCATGCATCTATAGTAGGCTTATTCAGCACCTTTGGTGCAAAGTTATATCCAAATCATTATAACAGGGTGAGCTACTTCTAACGTTACTACGGTTTATTATTAATTGAAACGGTCTTCCTGACCGTTTAAATTAAAAAATTCGCATAATGGCGTTACATATTTCGCAAAAAGTAGCTACTTATGTGCATTTACATGTATGATACTCGATTATTTTGTTTTCAATTTATTAGCATTTTTATTGGTTTTGTGCTTAAAATTTCTCTCAAAATTGTTAAACAATCAGACCCACGAAAAGGTAAAATCTTCTTGAATAATATCCTACTTATTTTCAAAAACGGCGTTACGCATTTCACAAAACTATCTATCTTATCCCATTTTTAAGGTCTTTCTCCACCAGAAAATTTCCAAATTTTTTTTACACTCCTCAATTTTCTACACTCAAAATAAGGTAGTAATGAATCATTACCATGCGGAATGACTATGTGGCTCTACCACGTCGGTTACGATTTGTCGTAGAAATGGTAATAATAAGTTCAGGTAAATTCAAATTTAATACATAATGGTCATATTCATTTCCTTAATATTTGGTAATGAATTTGAATTTCCCTGAAATTATTACCATTTCTACAACAAATCGTAACCGATGTGGTAGAGCCACATAGTCATTCCGCATGGTAATAATTCATTACTACCTTATTTTGAGTGTACTTTATTCACGCCACTAAGAATTTTTGTCAGACAAAATTCATCTCTCCCATTGCAAAACTTTTTTTTCCGTTTTATATTTTTTTAAAAATAAAATTCGATTTTAAATGTCATTTTTTACTTCCCTTAAACACACAATATTATGTATCTCATCCTATTTTTGCCGTCGTCGGTCGTTCTGTCGCTTAAAATTCCTCAAAATTTCTAAACTTAACACAACTTTTTACTTCATTCATCCCACTGAAAATTTTTGTCAAACAAAATTCATCTCTCTCATTACAAAAGTTTTTTTTTTCGTTTTCTTTTTTTATCTGCAAAAATTCGATTTTAACTCCATTCGTTTTCTTTTCTTCTCTTAAAAAAACTTATGTAAACCTATTTCTTCACAATTTACCGCTCCACCGCTTATCTCGCGTGAACATCCATCCATCCTTTACCTAAATTTTGTACCTACCTGGTTGGTTTTTCCCGTCTTTCCTTACGTAACGTTTCGGTCTTCAATTTCCTCTCGGAATCCATTGTTCCCTCGTCTCTGGTGCTTTTTCAAGTTTTTTTCATATATTTTTTCGCCTGGTTTCGTGATCTATTTCAAATTCAGAATCCACCACGGTGAAGACTTGAGTGTATTTTACATCTCTCCGTGTTCAGTGAAAGTCCCAAGCGTTCCATAAATTGCAAATTCCTGTGCCATGAATTTATAGCATTCCCGACTCATCTCGAGGTTCGAATTCCTCCATTCCTCCATTGTTAGTTTGGGGAAGCATGTGTCTCCTGAAATCAGACAAATAAATGACACCATTATTACTACGAGGATGCCTTGTCTCCGGTACGAATCTCAGTCAGGTGGGCACTCTTAGAAATTGCGGGGTAGATTGGGGATACCCAGGGGTTGGGTTGGTAAATCTGATCTGACAATATCCGACGGATGGGATACGATCGGATTTTTTACCAGGTAGTTTGTTATAATATGGATCCGATCGATCAGACGGATCGGATATTGTCCGAATCGGGGATAATCCGGTCGGGTCGGATTCTCCGCATTACCAATCCTAATCCTACAGACGATGGTTAAATTTTTTTTGGAAACATTGAGACCATCTTTGGGCAATATTTAAGTGTTTCTTAGCAAATTAAAAATGAACGAAACTCTGTGGTACATAAGTACTACAGAGTTTTGTAAATTTTAAATTTTGCAGATTTTGAAGCCTTGGCTTTACATTTAAAATTAAATTGACTAAATTCTACGACGAGAACTAAAAATATGTGGGTTAAACAGATATGTATCTTTAATGAAAAGATACTGTTTCTTGATTGCATAATATTTTCAGTGAGTCAACTTTAAAATTTGGATCGTAATTGTTCGAAAATTTGTTAAATTTGAATTGGGGGTATTGATCCCATAATATTTTTATTAACTTTAGCAGTTGCTTCTTTTGCTAGCTAAAAAGATGGGTTTTTCAGCAAACTTTTCGAAATTGAGAATCTGATTTTTCTTTAAATTCACATTTCTACCGGATCGGTTTTTAATTATTCTTACCTATTTTGCAACACTGGACTAAATTTTTGTACATATTTGTCAGTGTTAGTAAAAAATTTACGCAATTTTATCCGCAAATCAAAAACTATATGGAAAATTTTTACGGAATATTTACACCCTATTTTTACGAGTGTGTACACAAAATGGAGAAAGCACTCTGCTCAGAAAACCACCTCCGTTTCCGAAATTCCTTTCTCTCTCTGTTTGTTCTTCTTCGTTTGCATGTCTCACGTTGCTATTATGAATGAAATGAATGAAATGAATGAGTGCCCGCATTTCGAGACGTGTCATCATTTTAGTTTGATCGTCCCTTTTCCTACACAAAATTGATACGCGATCCCGCGACCTCGTATAAAATATTCGGCTCAGATGCAGTGTCGTATATATCAGAAAAGGAGGGGCCCATATTGAAATTTTTAAAAAATATGGAAATTTTGTAAAAGATTAGGGATTCTTTTGCGCACGCAAAATGCCGTTGTGGAAAATTATAATTTGGTGCAAATTTAAAAACTAATAATCAAGTGACTTCGCGTTTTCATCGCACCTGTTCAAGAAATGATTATCATTCAAAAAATTAGTCATTCCGATTTCTGACTGAAGATTTCATTCACATTCAGTCATTTTCCTTCAAATTCATTTCACTTCACTTCATCTGACTTCATTTCTTATTTCGCCCTATGGAATAAGGATAAGGTGAAAAATGAAGGGGAAAAAATATCCAATCATTCAAAATTCACTAATTCATCCGAAATGACAGAAGCCATTGGTCAATTTCATTCAAACGACGGGAAATTCATTTTCATTCACTATCGTTCATTATCATAATCAGTCAAATGAATGAAAGTGAACAAGTATGGTTTTCATGTTATCACTAAGTTTCAGAGACTGCAATTCACTTAGAAAAAGACCAGCGATAGAAATATATTTTAAGTTTCTAAATACATGATAATTCGAATGTTTTCGAAATATTTTTTGCACTGCAAAATGCCGATAAGGAAAATTCTAATTTGCTGCAAAACACAAAAGTTAATGAGGTTATTTAAATTAGTTTTTACCATTAAGGTCTAGACTGCAATTCTCCTATTAAAATATGACAAGCGATAGAAATAAATTTTAGAACTTTTCTAAACACCTGATAATCAGAATATTCTTAAGTATTTTTGCACGTGCAAAATGCCGACTTGGAAAATCCTAATTTGATGCAAAATATCAATTTACCAGATGGCAATTTCCCTAAAGATGCAATGAGCGAATACTTAGAAATAGTGTACGCAAATATGTGAAAACCAAATATATATTTTGTTTCTTTAACTGGTCAACTTTTGAACAATAAAATGCCGAAATGGGAATTTTAATTTGTTCCCGAACGGAAAAATTTGTTAGATTTTGTTTATTTGAGTTTCTAGATACTGCAAAAATGCTCGAATGCATATTTAAAAATATGTTTTAAGACAAAACCTGAAAATCCAAAAGTTTCCAAAAATTTTTAGCTGCCAAAACTTTTACTAATCTACAGAAATACTGAGGCAATAATTCTCTCCGTTCTTGGTAACTTGTAAAATATATGATTTTTACAAAATAAAAAGGTACCCTTGATCTGAGTAACTTTTCAAAAATTGATACACTAATTTTCCCTCAAAATATTGTTAAAAGCTTGTAAGTTTCCAGAATTTAAGGATTTTACAATGTTACAAATGCCTGCGTGAATTGCCCTCAATTTTGTACACGCCATCATAAAAAAACTGGGTTGAACACGGTTTGCTAATACTCCCCGCATTGTGAGCACCTCATACTTACTTATCCCACATTTTATATCATACACCCGCCCCTGAAATTCGAAAATTTCTCCAATATTGAGATTCTATTTATACGCAAATATCATCGAGTTCACACAAGTACACCGAATATGTGAGAAAGGACAATGAAGCTCCGGCCGATATGATACGCCAGCCAGCCAAGACTTGAATTGTTTACTTGCGAAATTCAATAAAATACAAAGCGATCCAGTTTTCCATTTCAATTTCTATTCTTCCCTGCATAACGGGATATCGACACATTACACCCAGTGGCCGCGGAAGCGTGGGGACAGAGGGACAATGTCCCCATCGTTATTCGATGTCTCCATCATCTCCCCATGTTACACAAACCCCGCCCTCCCCTATCCTACAATGTTAACGTCCCCAGATGTCCCCACGGCATCCGCGGCCACTGATTTACACCTACCCACACACATCACATGAAAGAAAGTGGTCCGATTTACGCAATTGTATGTATGCGCAGTTATCGATGATCGAGAGAGACACGATGCAGGCAATACCGATCTGGTTACGGTTATTTGGTGAGAAATGAAATGAAAGGAGAGAGGAGAGAGAAAATAGACAAGAAAAAATATGCGAAATAGGCACAAAAAAGGGTATATTATAAACTGAGCAGAAAATTTATTCAATTTGGGATAGATATTTTGAAATTGGAAGTAGTATTTTGACACGTGGCATCAGTTTGAGAGAAAATATTTTGAGAGATTTTTGGCTCCTTGCTTGGTGTTCTGACCATGGAAAAAGTTCATCGTATCAAAAGTTTCATAGCAGAGCGATATACTCCCAAAGGCAAAAATTGTAGTAGAGATTAATTTTGTAAAATGAAAATTTCTGAAATTATTATACACACATTGCAAAAAAAAGCATTTAACAATTTCGATAAATTCAAAATTCCAAAGGTAAACATCAATTTAAAAAACAACAAATTGATAAATTTTGTAATTACTTGGGTTGTACATACTTATAAATAAATAATATATACGCAGAAAATTTGCAGTTTGTTGTAATAATAATTTTAATTTTTTTTGCGAATAAAGGTGACCTTGCATTTTATATATCACCGAATTGCACAGGGCATTGTGAGATTTGTGCAGATTTAGTGGAACTCGACAATCTCATAATTCCACCAGACTACACATAAAAAAATATTTTATTACGTTTGACGTAAACATACGCAAAAACTTATACATTGCCTTCTATCAATTCAGTTTTTGTTACCGATTTTTCCAATTTATTAATTTCCTCTTAAACGAAAAACTACACATTAACAACTTTGAACGTCGACAGTGAAAAAAACGAAGATTGGACCAATTTTGAATTAAAGTAGGTCACAATTTCATCCTTGGAAATTTCAAATTTTTTACTGGACATTCTTCTTTCGTATCCTACTTGATCTCATAACAAGCCAAGAAACATGACATTCCTCCCACTCGAACAAGGTCACTCGATCCCACGCCAAATGTGACATTGTTCAATTGACGTCGTGTCCACTACACGACTTTCACTTTCACTCCCTCCGGATTTTATTTTCTCCCTTTCACCCAGTTCGATTTCATTCCTCTTCAACCATGATCTCAATTTCACAGAAATCCGAGATTTTACACGTCAAGTGATTTCGACCCGTGATTTCGTTTCAACAATTTTTACAACATTTTTTTCCTGTCGGAGCGAAATCCCAACATTTTAGCGAGACGAGACGACACTTGTAAAGAAGTCGAACCTCATACCGCGACATCCACTTGATCGAAATCCTTACAAGTGCCACCAAGTGGCAGATTTTGATGCCTCTCGAATATCCATGACGTGTAGTAAGGCAATTCACGTCGTAACTCGTAACATCCGTAAATTTTGTGGAATAATTTTACAAAATGTCATATTCCGAATTTTAAAAAAACGCCCTTGATCTGAACAAGTCTACAAAATTTGTCAACTAATTTTGCTTTGAAATATTTATAAATTTTGTTAAAGTTTGAGAATTGATGTATTTTACAAAGTTACCAATGCCTGCGTGAATTGTCCAACATTTTGTAAATATTGAACCGCTAAACTGTTGAACAAGTAAAATGTCGATATGGAAGTCTTTATTTTTATTAGAATATAAAATTATTTAGATTTTTCGTCTGTTCTGAGATATTACAATTATTATGCTCAAATTCGACGAGAGATACAAGCAGTTTTTTTAACCAAGGCTTCTAATTACCTGAAAATCTTAAACAATTTGTACCGCTCAAAATTTTACGAATCTACCGAACTCAGATAATTTACGCAGTCATTGGTTTTAAGAAGAATACGTAAATATCTGAAAATCCAAGTATTTTGTAAATATTTTTTGAATGGTAAAATGCCGACGTGGAAATTTTAATTCATTGTTAGGCGTAAAAATTTGTTAGATTTCAACCTATTCCATCCTATACACTTCAAATACGGTGCGTCTCAAAATTAAAAAATAGTTTTGCGATCGGTCATAGCATTATCCAGTGCTTATATTTTTACAGTTTATTCCGCCAATAGTATTTAATGCTTGATAGAAACAGTAGCCAAATGGTATATACTCAAATGTGAAGAGGGACAAAAATATGTTATTAAATATTTAACGTTTTCAAAAATCTTAACGTTTTGAAAAAACCTGTAACGCCTAAAACTTTTATGAATCTACCGAAATTCAAAAGATCATAAATTCTAATAGTGAAACAATTCACGGAGTCATTGGTAACTTTGTAAAATCAGCAAATTTTACAAAATAGTTTTACAAATTTTTACAAAAATAAAGAAACACCATTTATCTGATGAAATTATTAAAAAATTGTAATCTAATTTTCCTCAGAAACATTTTTGTATAACTTTGTAAAGTTTGTACGTTTAAGGAATTACCGGATTTCGATATCTTATTAATTTTTTCGTTCAAAAACAAATCAAAATTTTTATATCGGCATTTTACAAAACTTTCAGATTTTTTAAATTAACCAAGTTCTGAGTGAATTTCCTTAATATTTCTAATTCCTTTCTCATCATCTTCATTCCAGTTGGTTGGTCAAATCAATCTGGTGCATTTACCACAAATTTATTTCGCATTTGGGTCATACATCTCTCCACGACAAATGAGATGTCAGTCAGATCAGGAGGACACAACAATTTTCGTTTCCTGGCACAAATTCTGGTCCAAAAAACTCAGAATTCTAGTTCTACTACGTAGCTTCAGCTACTTTATGCGAAGACTTTGTCCGTCCGTCTGTCTGTCTGTCCGTCAAGAGGACAACTCGATAACGCACCGAGATCGGTTTGCGGCATCATACATATGACACCAAGGGGTGGATCCTATCAACTTTAGGGACAAATCGGCATCAGGGGGTGTGGTCAGGGGAAACTGAGATTTTTAAGAATCCCCGCGCTGTCTTATGCATCGTTGGGGTGAAGTGAGACTGAAACTATTTTGTTATGTGCGTTTTCTACGATTTATTTACATACCCGAGGAGCAAATTGCGATTTCAAGTTTTATCTCAATTCCATGTCAACATAGGCTCCGTCGGATTAAGATTTATGAGCATTATGCACATTACTGTCAGACCCAACACTCACCCAGATTTTGACAAAGGGGTCGGAGAAAGTACTTCAGAAAATGAACTCAACAGTAAACCAGATTTGATGATGAGTGATACATTAGCTCGATTGACGCCAATTTCCTATTCTCACAAATGGATGGCAGTTCGAGTATGAAATCGTGAAATATTATGCATCGATAGAGAAACATTTCACTAAATTTCGATCAATAAAACACAATTTTGGTGGTAATAATTTGTAATATTTCAAAATAATGATAACAATTTGTTCCTTTACGTGTCACATTTTGGGTAAAATGTGAAAGTTTAGGTATGTAAATTCACTCACTTAAATAAGAACATAATAAAATCGTCACCGCGAGTGTAGTCAATCGACCAGGTTGGTAAAGATTTACCAGAATGATTGGTAACAAAAATTTTGGGGAAACTCGTAGAATTTCCGGGAATTTGATAATGTCCGGTTAGAAAGTGATTAAAATATGGTAAAAATGTTGAATCTGCCCAAAATTATTGTTACCTTATCAAATGCAAGTCTTTACCAACGTGGTATCGTCTTATATATAGTGAGACAATTCACACAGTGCTTTGTAACTTTGTAGAAATTGTAAATTTTGTACGATAATTTACAACCTTTTACAAAATTAAAATACACCCTAGATTATAAGATGACCCTTAGTAAGTTTTCAAAAATTTGTGAGTTAATCTTTGTTAGAAATATTTGTAAAATTTTGTAAAAGTTTGTAAGTCTACAGAATTTGCGGATTTTACAATGTTACCAGGGACTGCGTGAAGAGTCTCATTATTTGTAATTTGACAAGAGAAATTATATGATCTCTTCTCTCGTCTAATCTAAATTCTGCAATATTTCTACCTATATTTATTTCGACGTAAATTTTAATTGTTCCTGCCAACTTTAAAGCCTTTGAGCAATGCATATCATCTATCACAATTTTTCACATCCAAATTACACAATAAATATCTTAACGGCTTTAAACTTCCATTTTTGAAGAGGATTGCTTCAAATGGTGGTTTGTGAGTCCCACAAACCACCATTTGAAGCAATCCTCTTCGTCGTCCTGAAGAAGACCCTTTGAGGTCGAAACGTTGACAAAAAGGCCTAATCCGGACCCCTCCAAGTACTACAAGTGAGCCCTTATCCTTTTACTTTTCCTATTATAACCTCACTGCACAATTTACATATTACCAGTTTAACAATGTTACCAAAACCTGCGTGAACTTTCTACGTGACTGTCTCCACGCGGTGAAAATTTTTGTCGCCAAAAACACCCCGGAGAAAGTTTGTAATAATGGGAATGGTTCTCTAATCGCGAATATATTTTGAAGTATCGATCACTCCAAACCCAACGCCCGTTTCGGCCCGATAACCCAGCCAATAATGCAAATTGCACTTTGATCTATGTATGAAAACTGGATGGATTCTCGAACCACCTAAATATGTGTTTCGGGGCTCAAGTTTATTTCTATTTTTGGCTCCGGATCAACTTCCACTTTCTCATTTTGCCGGAGAAAGTGGTGCAGCTGTTGCCACCACCACTTTCACCACTCCATCAAAATCAACGAGCAACATCCGGCACTTTCATCAACACATCCGCATCGTCTCGTTCCATGTGGCGACTAAATTTCAAAATTCTCACGTTCACACATACAGTATTATGAGCAGAGGGCGGATATGTATTTACGAAAAATTGCTGAAATGCTTACGAAAAAACGGCAAAATATTTACTAAAATATGGAAAAAAAAACAATAGAAATAAAAACTTCTAGTACTTAATACATATATATAATGCTCTAGATTTTGTATGTATTTACGAAAAATGGCTGACATATGTATTTAATTTTTATGAAAAAAATGCCAAAATATTTAAGAAATATGTGAGAAAAAACAATAAAAATAAAAATGTTCGCAAAAATATGCATTTCTGAATATAATGCTCCAGATTTTTTGTAGCGAATTTCTATGGGAAAAAAATTCGTCTCGTATCGTGGAAATATTTCCAAAATATGTGTATTTTTGAAAAAAATATGTAACAGATTTACATACTTTTCAAATCTTTATAAATATATTTCTTATATTTCTGAAAACCAAGAAATATGTCAAACTGTGGAAAATTTCTGAAATTTTTCTGATATTTAAGGAGAAAAGTTATACGAACGGTCGGTATCAAATTTAAAAAAAATGGAAAATAAATACATAACCGTCCTCTGACTATGCCGAATATGAATTCCTGTTCAGAAAATTGTGCGAATTTCTATTTACCAAATTTTGCCAGGATTTTTTTATTAACTCGGAGGCGTAGAAAGTGAGTGGTGTCTCAAAACTGGGCCAATTTCAATCTTCGATTGAATTCAATCCGCCGTCGTGCGGTTGGTGAGAAAGCGGTGATGAGAACTTTACGATTTTGGTTGTGTGCCATTTTACGATGGAAAACCACATTCTCGTTCACATTTATTTCTATGGGATTGAAATTGCTGGCCCATCACATCCGTCAATGTGCTCACTGAATGCTACAAAACGTCACATTTACTGCGTTTCAGTGAAGTTCGATTCATTTTCGACACTTGAAATTTAGAAACTGTGTGAAAAATATGGAAAACTGAATCTTTTTAACTAAAAGATGAAGCATCTCAAGTGCTAAATTTCTTTTAATTTTTTAATTTATAGACTTGTAATGTAGGAATTATGTAAGCTTGTCAAAAGCTGAGTTTAACATGCACATAGAATTTTTGTAAATTTACTAATTTACAAAATTTCTTAGTTGTTTCCCAGGAATAGGTAGAATTCTATTAAGCACCAGACCCGCTCAAAATTAAATAAATCGCGACAAAACTTCGACTTCATCTTAAACTGTAGCGTTTTTCTGTTCAATTCACCAATTTCAATTTTCAATGCGAATTTTTAACATTTAGGAAATTGTTGCAATATAATTTCAAACAATTGAAATTTTGAGTATGCATTAGTTGAAATGAAACAAATCCTCAAACCTCTGTTAAAATAAGCTAATTATTATTTTTCTTTCACTCACGAAAGTCAAGCAATTCATGAGCTAGGATATTATCCGAATCATAATATGTAAATTATTACGTAAAACTGCAAACCTTGCGTCATGTGCGGCATTCATTTTACATAAAATTTACTCCGTTTGCATATTTCGTCCCCTAAGAAATCTGAATTCTGAAACTGGCGAGATTTCCAAGTACCAAATTAACGCTAATTTTGCTATTTATGTAAGCAAGGATCCAAATCAATGGGAGTTGATTACCGTTAATTGTAGACTTATACGTGCTCCGCATAAATAAATATTTCCAGTCTCACGTCCAGAATAGTAGTACGACGACTCAAACTGGCAGGATAATCACAGACAGCACGTCAAACAAGCAGTATTGAATTTACTACGTTCGTTTAAGGTCAAAACAATGGTTCAAAATTTCCATGAAAATTGCTACCTTCACCCAGCATGGAAAATGAATTTGGAATCTTTAACATTTTTCGTAAATAATACAGCAAAAAAATTATAAATTAAAATATAACTTAAAATTAAATCTACAATACTAATGTACAAATCTAAATTTAGATTAATGTAGAAAGACATTACAAAATCTAGAAAATCGGCGTGCAAATCCATCAAATTTTTTATAATAACCAAAAAATCGATACTGATTTGTTTGAAGGAGAGAAAAAGTACATCGATATAATAAAAATCTTTATAACTTTATATACCTATAATAAACTTTTAACAATTTTTTGACTAGGTTCGTCCTAAAATTATATGGGTTTTCGACCAGTAAGTAAATTAAATTGACATGTAAATATTTTATTCAAATTTTCTAAATGTGATGTTTCAGCGCCAACTAATTTAATTTGTCATGTTCATTTAAAAATTTAAGGCACTAGATTTGCCGTTCTGCTCACGTTTTTCATTCTCGAATGAAACGAATGTGTTCTATCGTTACATGATAATTTTAAATTTTCGTACTCTTACGTAAGACGTAATCTTGACCAGGAAATCTAACAAAACTGTGTTGAGAAGATAACACAAAATTTTCGAGCTCGCTTAATCAAATTCTTAACGCTGAAACTGTTTCTTAACTTACAATGGAGGTCTCCCAACGTGTGATCTCAGATTTTGAGAAAATTACATAGTGTCAATCAGTTGGAAATTTAAATAATATGAAATTTGCAAAATTCAGTATCCAATTAATACTCAGGTTTAGCAGAAATATTTGCAATCATAATAATTTTGCACAATTTCAATGGAGGTCTCCCAGCGGATACTCTCATCCTCAGATATGACCAAATCAAATTAGTGTCAATCAATCACAAATATAATTCATATGAAATTTGCAAAAGACACTATCTCCCAATGGTCACGTTTGGTCGAGATATTTGCATCTGAAGAGGAGAAAACTCGCAGAAAATTTGGACAGTGCAAAATTTTTCAACTTTTGGGTACGTTTTCTCCTCTTCGGATGGAAATATCCCTATCAAATGTGCCCACTGGGAGATCCCGTCTTTCGCAAATTTCATATTTATTAAATTCGTGATCGATTGACACTAATTTAGCCAAAATCTCACAGCACTCGCTGGGAGACCTTCTTCATAAGTTGAAGAGGTGACAAAGCATAATTTTCTTTTCACTGAGGAGTTTCCTGAGATTTTTTATATAAAAAACTGAGAAAAGATTTGCCCATCGTACATCATTCTTTAGGATAAGGACCACCTTCAGACGAGGACTTTTGGCATGAGGTAGGACTCCGCGGAATCAGCGAGTCGCATGCTAAAGTCGGCTTAAAATGACAAAGTGTTCCCAAAGATTGGGCTCCCGGATAAGAAAGAAGAAAGCGAGGTTTATATTCGTGGAGAGAAAGCGAGGGCTTAAAACTGGCTCAATTTTTACTTTC
The DNA here is from genome assembly GCF_002217175.1 of Folsomia candida. NCBI lineage: Eukaryota > Metazoa > Arthropoda > Collembola > Entomobryomorpha > Isotomidae > Folsomia > Folsomia candida. The sequence goes on along the minus strand of NW_019091207.1, from coordinate 2,869,261 downwards.
TCTTCTTCATCCTGATCAGGCTTTAAGTAGGATCGAACCAACTATTAATAAAACTCTAGGTTTTTTTTAAATGTGTATCTAGGACAAAAGGCGTATGTAGAGGTGATTTGCAACTCTTGAAATTTGCGAGTTAAATTTTTTTTGGAAGTATTTACGAATAATTTCAGGATATTTCAGAATCCCCGCGCAACAATTATATTGTTTTAAGTACTTTAAATTCTAGCTTAAATGTTTAGCTTAATTTTTTTAGCTAGAAATTTTAAGGTACGAAATTTTTTTTCATTTCCAATAATTTTTAAAATTTAATGCAATTCACGAATACAAAAATTCAAACCAAACCTAACATTTCAAAAATTCAAATTTTGGTACCGTTATAGAAAATTATGAAATCAGCGAATCGCCTAAAATTTATTACAGGCTTGATAGTAATTTGATCAAATAAATAATATATAGGAAATTCACGCAGTCCTTGGTAACTTTGTGAAATTCGTAAGTTTTTAAAAATATTTTTTTAAATTTTTACAAAGCAAATCGACGCCCTTTTTAAAAAATTTGTAAGCTAATTTTCCTCCGCAATATTGTATAAAAGTTTGCAAGTTTCCAGAATTTTTAGAATTTACAATGTTACCAAGGCCTGTGTGAATAGCCTCTTAGTAACTTTAAAAAATTGGTCCAGTTTACTCATTTACTTGCATGACCACGTTTTCATTATGGAGATAAGAAACCGCACATAATTTCGCCTCGAGTTCAGTGAAACTTTTTGGTCTGACACATTTCCAGGAAACATATTTATCATCACATTTGCCAACTTTCTACTTCCCACTTCTTCTCTTATCATTGTGGGAAGAAGTCCTTGAAATTCTTGGCCGCCATGATTTTAGCGGGGTGTGTAAAGTGCGTCTAATGGGCTATTTAAAAGGGCAGGAGATGAATCAACCCGCGGCAGAAATCATGAGCTCCATTACGAACAAATCTACTCCGAGGGGAACGCCCCCCTCTCTCCCGGCTTACTTTAGCACATTTCACCTTTTTTCTAGTAAAACCAAGACTTGATTTCTGTAAGTGTTCATAAATTGAGGCAATTCACACAGACCTTGTAAGTTCTGTAAACTTAGACATTTTTATAAAATTTTACAAATATTCCGAAGGAAGACTGGCCCATAAATTTTTGTAAACTTACTAATCCTAAGCTGAAGAGCTTCTCTTTTAAATTTGAGGCTATTCATTGGTAACATTGAAAAAATCCGTAAACTTGCAAACTTCACAAAATTTTATAAATTTCTCATAGGAACATTAGCTTACCAATTTTTGTAAACCTGCTCAGCTCAAGGGCGGGTTTTTATTTTGTAAAAGTAGTTTTACAAAGTTACCAATTACTACGAGAATGTATTTTTTGCATACTAAAAATTGACACTTGTTTTTTTTAGTTATTTTACAAATTTTTCCTGGTAGAATTCATCCTTACCCAACATTTCACAGAGTTTAACCATTAAGCTGGATGTATTTTTAATGTGAGGCATGTATTTTTTCGTGTAGAAAGCTATTTATACATTAAATTTTTCCTTGTGCTAAAAATATTGGAGTATGTTTTTTTTACAATTTAAGACGAAATGCAACTTATCATAGATAAAATCTCCAAATTTTGACAAGTTCCAATTTTTCGACAATTGTTCTGCGTAACCAAAAAACCAAGTCTGAGAATTAAAAATTATACTAATTAACAAGTGAATTACAGATGTTAAGAAGTTGCATATCCGTACAAAGTATTCAAAATTGAAAAAAAAATTCAAAAATAGAATATATTTCCGAACCTTTCCACTGCAAAGCATGCATCCCCGACTAAATCATATTGTAATTTCCTTCTGTTCACGATTTTTTTTACCTAAATGAAATACCGAATCTGAGAATTACAGATTATAATAATAAGCAAGTAAATCTTTCCCATTCATGTGATTAGAATAGAATGTAAATATTTACAACAATGGAACATATTTTCAGCCGAAATTTTTCACTACGAAACATGGTTCCCTGACTAAATAATATTTTCATTTCCTTATGTACATACTTGACTAAAAATAGGATTTTTTACCCACTTTTTTCTACCTTTCCCTCGTTAGAGAAAGTCCTCACGGGACACACTTTCTCCGTCCTTATTCCACTCGAGGTCTGCTTTGGAGTAGAATTCTTCCATATTTTTGGACGAGCTAATTTTTTACCCACTTCTGACAACTGGGACTTTCTCCCACTTTTGGGAGGAGGCGGAAACGTTTCCATATTCATTATTATCCTCCCATCCGCACGACTAAAACCTGCACTCACATCCATCCTCCCTGAATTATTCATGCACTTTCCAAACCACAAAGATGCAAGTCGAGTGAGTGGAGTGGGGCACATTACAAATTGAACGTGGTTTCTTCCCTCTTGTAACAAGAACTTTCACGAGAACCGCAAGAATGCAATTCACTCATTTGGAGAATCATAATTTTTCAATTGGGGGAGAGAAATTAGGATGCAGAAACATGTAATTTTCAACACTCGAGGGAAATATGAGTAGCAGAAGTGAAAGGCTGGTTATTTTTTTTGGGATATTTATTACCAACTGTGAATTATTAACGTGGCATTGTATTACGTGGTTTTTTGTTTGAATTGTTGTGTCTCAACTTTCCCTTCCTCCATGTATTCAAATGGCGATTTTGAAAAATGTTCACCGGCTTTCGTTTTTAACAATATGAAGATATTAATGCACCTAAAAATCGGTAATTTTTAGGCTTACATAGTTAGGAGATAAAAATTTTGATTTTTTTCTTCAATGAGGAAATATTTAAATTTTATTGATTATTTTTCATCTATTTTATATTTATCTTCTTGTTGAAGAAAAAAATCAAAATTTTTATCTCCTAACTATGTAAGCCCAAAAATTACCGATTTTTAGGTGCATTAATATCTTCATATTGTTAAAAACCTACTCCAAGCAACTTTGCGGGGCCTTTTAAGATGGCATTAATGCCATATTGGTAGTTAATGGCAACACATTTGGGTCTAAAAGACCCCCACCGGCCAACCACTTGACCGTTCATGTTCATCTTCGAACTCATCCTTACTTTTTACCCGAAGATAAAGCATGCAAAATTTCAGGTCGATAGCTTTTGTTTAAAGAGAGTTATCGTGCCTACAGACGGACAGACGGACGGACAGACAGACATCTTGACAAATCTATAAGGCCATCTTAAAAGGCCTAAAACGAAAGGCGGTGAACATTTTTCAAAATCGCCATTTGAATACATGGAGGAAGGGAAAGTTGAGACACAACAATTCAAACAAAAAACCCCGCATCAGCCAGCATGCTATTCCGCCTTAAGGAAAAAAAGAACATGGTTTTCATAATTTTATGCAAAAATGTGTATGCTCCGGTTTTTTATGTATAACTAAATAAATTTTGCTATAAAATAAATGTATACAATTTTACCAACCTCTAATGGGATTAAAGTAGGCCTTTGAAACTGTAAATTCCGTAAATTCTGTATACTTACTATCTCGGACGCCATTTAAGAAAAAAACTGCGAATTTTACTTGTGTAAAGTGTACCAGATTAGAGAATTTTCAAATTCAAACCATTTAAAAAAGTATAATAAAATATAATAAAGAATTTTATTAGTGTTTATTTATTAATTAATATGGTCTATGGATTTAGAAACGAGTCAGGACTGTGGAAGAACTGCGTACAAAATTGCCTCCAGTTATGAAAACCAGATAGAAAAACAATTCAGAAAGGTCTTGGTAACATTGTAAAATTCGTAAATTCTGTAATTTACAAACTTTTACACAATCTTACAAATATTTTTGGAGGAAAATTACCTCACAGATTTGTGGAAACTTACTCCGATGACTCAGATTAAGAGCGTCTTTTTATTTTGTAAAAGCTAGTGAAATTATTGTACAAAACGTACAGATTTTACAAAATTACCAATAACTGCGTTAATTGCCTCCGTATTTTTTTTTTAACATACGGTCCCGTTCTTTCACCTAATTTTACCAAGTTGGTCGTAGAACCAGAAAAAACCTACCCATTTTTTAAGCCAGACTTTCAAACTCATTCACTCCACAGTACATACGAGCTAACTAATAAATGAATCAGGAGAAAGTTTGCACTAAAAGCATTCTCAGTTCTATTTTCTTCTCTCGAAAGCCTCGAAATAGCAAACCTAGAATTCCACAGAACAACAGAACAACACGGACGGATTTAAGGCTCGACATAAATCCGCGTCTTTTCACGAATTACAACAACAACCACTCAACAGATCAACTTTCTTTCTTTCTTTTCTGCGCCAACCCAGTCTGAAACATGTCCAGATTTATAGTGTCACACAGAGCCAAATGTGCACCAGATGTGTTGATCTCCAACTGCATCTCTAATCCCGTGGAGAAAGTTGTGCATCGCGAGATTTACATATCCATTCGTACAAAGTGAACTACTTAAGATTGCACAAGTTGGATGAGATGAAACTGCTATTTTGGGAAGTTAACAAGAAATAACATCACACCCTACGCTCTTAGAAATCCAGTATGAAAATAATACCAGATGAAGATTTGTCATTTCGTTGTATCGAAAGTTTAAATGGTTTTAATTGGTATTTGTAATTTAGAAAAATCTATTTTCTGCAATATAGAATATTATGTTCGTTTACCTTCTTACTTGAAGTTGACTAAATCTTTTTCGTTAGATGTATCGGACTATAGCAAAAAATTGCAATTGGGATTTAAACTCAATCCACGTCTCCAGCACAACTTTTTGCTCGAATCCTTTATGCAACAGATCAGCATCCAACTGTTTTTACATAGAAAATCTAAACATTTTTCCCAAATTTGGATCACATACCACACTCTTAGAAATCCAGTGTTAAAATAATACCAAGCGGTATTAATGCATGACTCTACCAAAGTGGCATTGATAAGTAATACCGTGTAGCTCAGAATTAAAGTTGTACCCTATAGGTAGCAAATTTGTACGGACTGGTAAAATTTTAATACCAAGCGGTAGCAACATTAATACCGAGAAAGCAATACCTGCCTGACTATACCAGATTTCTAACAGTGTAGTGCTACAAACCGCCAAATGTGCACCAGACATGTTGAAACGATGATGTTCAATTGCATCTAAATAATTCCGTGGAGAAAGTTGTGCATCTCGAGATTTGCATGTTTGTACAAAGTGAACTTCTTGAGATTGCACAAGTTGGATGAGATGCAGAGGGCGGATATGTACTTATTTTCCTCAACTCTTACAAATCATAAAAATTTCAAAGTGTTTTTATACATTTTTCTAAATTAATAGTGTTTCAGACATACATAAATATTTATAAATATTTCTGCTATGATTTCTGCTATGAGAAATTCGTAAACATTTTATAGATATTTTTACACAGGTATTTCATAAATATTTCGACGATGTGAGACGAAATTTGTTTGCTGAAAGAGATTGTACCATAAAAAATCCAGAGTATTAAATTCAAAAGCTAAAGGATAAATTTTGCAAAATTCTTATTTTTTATAGTTTCTGGTACATATTTATTCGTAAATATTCTGGCATTTTTTCGTAAATATTAAACACACATTTCACCTAGAAAGTTTTAATAAATTCATAACCGTCCTCTGAAGTGATGAGATACGATGAAACTGCAACTTTTGAAAGTTAGCAAATCCCACCTTACTTCCGGTGTCGATCACACCAGGAACGAGCAGCAGGAGGCGGAATGAACCTCATCGTCTCAATGTTGACTTTCCTACTTGACGTTTCTCTCTCACGGACGGAGGATGAAAAATGTTGCCTGAATCCAACTCTGGACAAAATTTGGTGTCTTCGTCCCCCGAGAGAATTGTGCTGAACTGACCGTTCCGCTCTCTTTTGAAGTTCTGTTAAGAGCGAGAAGACCACTTTCTCGTATTTTCTTTCAGGAGAATTTACTTTCTCCTCTTTTTTTCACTCGTTGGGTATTTCCGCTCAGAATGGGGACGCAAACCATGTTCAACCCGGATTATTTTTGGTCATGTTAGTCTGAAAGGGCAACTCTTTAGAAACAGCATTTACTGCGGAATTTTCACGGAGGCAAAAAATTTAGAAAGTTTCACAAGTTCGCGAAAACGCTCAACTGCTGTCGCAAGGCACAAATTCCGCTGGAAAACCGAGCATTTCGCGAACTTGCGGGGCTCAAAACTTGCCGAATTTTTCGCTTTCGCGCAAATGTCGACTTAAATGTTGTCTCCATACCTGTTCACTTTCATTCGTATGAATGGAATTGACTGAAGGATTCTGTGATTTCGGATGAATGAGCGAGAATGATAGGATTTTTTAATCTATGATTCATATATGGGGCGAAGTAAGAAATGAAGTCCGATGATAGTGAAGCGAAATGAAATTCATTTGAAGAAAAATGACCGAATGCGAATTAAATCTTCTCCAAAAATTGGAATGACTGATTTTTGAATGAAAATCATTTTTTGAAAGGGTATGGATTTCTGAAGAGTTGCTCGTTCAAACTTACCTGATTAAAAAATAATCTAGATTGAACATGGTTTGCGTGCCCATTCTCAGTGCAAATAAACTCGGGTTCGTTTTCAGTAACTAGGAAAGGGTGACATTTATAAAAGACTGGTCACTCGCTGGACCGTGAAATTTGCTCAATTCGGACTCCACTTCCGGGTGACAAATGTGTAACTTTGTGAAAAAAATTGTGCCATCGCTTGTAAATATAACGACGTGGGCTCAGCTAAGGAAGGTGGGCGTTGGTATGATGGAGGAATACAAATTGACTAAAATTGACACCGTCACGGTAAAATATCAAGTGACAATTTGACGTCACTTTATTTCTAGCAAAATCTGAATCACGAATCCATTTTAAGCATCACTCACGTCTTTTTAGCAGAGTCAGATTTTATTGAATTGTCATGTCTTTCAGTCTATCTGTCAAATTAAGTATTTGTAAAATTCATTGATAAGCTTGAAATTATTGTCAAAATTATACTAAAAAAATTAATCTAATATTGAAAAAATAGAGACAAAAATCTATAATTTTTCTGAATTCATTTTTTTGAATGGGTGTTATGTTAACAAACTGTCCCGTGGTCTCTATATTTTTCTGAACAAACTGTGGCTCAAATTCAAAACAAACTATGCCAGGTAACCTCTCAGATTTTGAACGGTGGTAGCAAATTACTGATTAATCAAATTGTCAAATTACAGAATAAGATTAAGCAAATTATCAAATTCCAGATTAATCATTAAACGTAATCTTTCAAAATAATCACGCAAAATCGTGATTATTATTTTGAATATTTGCAAATTATGTTCTGGATTGAAAAATCATTCGAATCTTTTTTTCCCCAGTTTTCGGAAACTTCTTTCAATACTTACAAAACTATGGACTACTCAATCGTGAAATCTTGGTCTGAAAAAACTTTGACAAAATCCGTCCAAATTCACCTTCATGAGCAGAAATTTGTAGTTAAAATACAATAAAAAGTTGTCTTTTCAAATCGTGTCCAGAATGCTTTCTTTTGTTCAACCAAACTGCATAAGAAGGAAATAAGTTTCCACTTTCCTCACCCTTCGGAACTTTATCTTTGCATAACACATAACATAAAGTAACAGCGTTATCTAAAAAAATAAAACTTTTTGGGTTCATTTTGTCGTATCAAAAGTTTGTACAGAATTCTGCATTTCTTTTTATCACTCTCTTATTTTTTTCATGGTTTGTTGTACACATAGTTTAGGAGACTTCAACAATTTATTTATGCAACGTTTCTTATCACTTCGTAGCATATCATTCGCATAATACTTTGTCAAGTTGTCATTTGTGCTTAAAAATCTGGAACAATTTTGTACGCTTTAATTTTTGGAAAGCTTCTTTGTGGGAAGTGTTAATTGTAAATAATTCAGACGGTTGAGGTTTCTAATGTCCTAATTTTTTGCTCTTAATTGCTTTTAGTACCACAGATTAGGTTAGTACACTCAAAGTAAGAATTAGCTAGCATTCAGGATTTACTACCACACCGGTAAAAATTTCTCCGTACCAAATTTGCTCGACCAAAAGTATTGCATCGTTTCAATGAGATACAATCTTAGAAATCCAATATTAAAATAATACCAGGCAGTATTCATGTAAGGAATTGGAATTGATACTGTATAGTAACAGCTCCGTATTAAATGTTTACCATACCGGTATCAAATTTTTCCGGACCTGTATAATTTTAATACCAAGCGTAGCTCTTTACTACCGAGAAACCAGTTATCCATTATTTACCTGACTATACTAGATTTTTTGTATTTACCAATGCGGTGTCAATTTGTCACCACCATATTTTTAGTGTACCTAAGTAGACAAACAAATTCGGGTAAAATGCGGACAATTTTACCCGATTTTCTGTCTCCTATTTACTTTCACTATTTCTTAAGTTCTTAGAATCCACACAATATAAAGTTGACAATGTAATACCAAGAAACCAATATCGGCCTGACTATACTAGATTTTCTAGCAGTGTATAAAGGGTGTTAATAAAGTCCGATCCCATGCATTTTTTGGAGCGTGGTTGTTACAAATTCAGCTGGAACTTTTGAACCAGTGAAGTTATTTATTTCAAATTTTTACCATGGGAGGAACAACTAAACGTGTAAGTCATGAGCATCTTAGAGTTGAGATACAAACATTGCATCAGCAGGGGCTTAAACCTACAGAAATTGTACAAAAATTGGGCTGCAGCCGCAGAACTGTTTGGAAATGGAAGAATAAAAATTTTGTCCACGACAAAAAGCGACCAGGGCGACCCAGAAAGGTGTCACCTACCACAAAAAGAATGATTAAAAACAGACTTTGCAAGAAAACCGGTAGTTCATTACGTAATTGAGCAAGGGAGTTAAATGACTCAAAACGCTATAAAGAGAAGAAGAAGCAAATTAACTGTGTGACCGTGCAAAAATTTGTGAAAACTACGAAGTGGGGTCACACAGCTTACAAACTAACCAAAAAAACCTCTCATGTCACAAAAATATATCGATGACCGTCTGAAATTTGAAGAACTCCTTCAGAAAAGTGCCCATTTGAGTGAAAAAAGACTTGGTGAAGAATTGCGCAGTCACATCCTTTGGACTGACGAATCTATTATTGAACTATATCCAAAATTGAACCAACAAAATGTTCGTTACAGGACAGAAAACAAATCGGATGTACCATCAAGAGCGATCCCAAAATTCGGGCTTAAAGTTATGGTAGCGGGTGGATTTTGTGCACGTTGCGTGACCCCTCTACATATCATACCAAAAGGCAAATCAGTCAATGCAAAGCATTATATGGAAAAAATATTACCTATCTATTTCGATAGCATGGGGAACAAGGAAATATTTCCGAATGAAAGAAAAATAGTTTTCATGCAGGATGGTGCTATAGCCCATACAGCAAAAGCGAGTTTGAGTCTCATCAAGACGCAAGTTTCAACGGTCTGGAGCAAGGGGGTGTGGGCCGCTAACGGCCCAGATTTGAATCCCCTGAAGAACCAGTGGTCCATACTTAAGGAAAATGTATACAAAGAGCCACAACCCCGGACGAGGGAAGAGCTAGTAAAAAAAAGTTCAAGATGTATGGAATTCGATTTCCAGAGGCACATTGGAAAAATTAGCACAGAGCCTTAAACAAAGAGTTGAGGGCATGGTTAAAGTAAATGGTAACAAGACCAAATACTAAGGTAAATATGTCGAACATTTTTTGTAAGTATCACGGGTAGTTTTTTTTTATACTAGCCTTCACTTTTTTACAGGAAAAATGGGATCGGACTTTATTAACACCCTGTATATACAATTACCAATGCAGTAGAATTTGTCACCACAATATTTTTAATGTAGCTAGATAGACAAGCAAATTGTAACAAAATCGGCACAATTCTACGCGATTTTGTTTCCTATTTACTTTCACTATTTCTTAAGTTCTTAGAATCTGCACAATATAAAGTTGACAATGACGCTTTCACAAAACTTGACGTCCCATATAACGATCCCTGACTTAAGCCTAACCCAAACTTAAGCTGGGTGCCGGACCTTTAATGAGGACGACGAGGGACGAGAACTATTGTCGCAAAAGTAAGTCCAACTTCACAATAAGTCAAGTGTTGTACTGAAGCTCAAAAGTTAAATTAAGACTTTTGGCCAACTTTCTCCACATTTCCGTCTTCTCAGCACTTCCGGAATTGTTATTATTCGGAGAAAAACATTTCTTCTTATTCGAGGTAAATTCCTTCCGGCCCAAATTAACGGTTATGCTCATTGTCTCATTTTGAATTAAGTTAAGACAAGAACAAAATCAACTCGCAACGAAATCACCTAACTCAAATTTTTAGGTTATCAATTTACTTTACTTTCAATTATGGCGTATGGCAATCCTCAGATTTGGCAGAGATATTTGCACTTTCCAAATTTACTGCGCGTTTTCTCCTTTTCGGATGAAAATTCCTCGGCAAAACTTGACCATTGGGAGATTTTTGCAAATTTCATATGAATTAAATTTGCAATCGATTGGCACTAATTTCGCCAAAATCTGAGCATACGCTGGGATACGTCCATTGTAAGATAACACTTTGAATAAAACTGTTCTGCATTTGTATGACAATCATGATACCCAAAACGAAATTGAAAATTACAATTTGTACATAATTAACAAAAATAATTGAACAATTGAACGATAAAATCCAAATAACTATTTTTTGTAAATAACTAACATATAGCAAATAACTATTTTTTTGTGAGATGGTTTTCACACTGATGTGATTACGAATTTACAATTTTGTGACAATAACAAAAGTTGACTCGATTTCTTGCATTTTGCAATTATTTATCAAGACTACCTGACCTGTGCACATATCTGACTCTTATTTAGAAATACAATAAATTTAGCATTCGGTGTTGAAATTATATACATAATTCTATGCATCACAGAAATTTAAAAATTAACCACCTCAACTACACAATTTCAAAATATACGGCTGGTAAAATTGATGAGTAAAATGCGTATCTATTTAAATATTCACTAAATCATCTCTCATTTCACTCCGGAGGACGCATTATATTCTGCTGAATATCTTGTCTCATTTCCGGCTGGATTTATTTTCCCAGGATTTCTCCGAGTTGATGAAAGCTGACAAAATTGAGTGGATGTGACCATTTACGTAATAATGATAAATAGCCCGAGTCAGTGTCCTTGGTAAATCTGCCATGATTAATGCGTCCTCTGCCTTACTCACTTGAGTAAATTCACTCGCAGGAAAGTGGTAAACAAGATTGTTGCGACGCTGTGTATTTTCACCACACGAAATTCTTAACTGATTACGAAAATACGCTTGAAATAAGTCGGTAATAAAATCGTTACCGGGTGTGTAGTAATTATACTTTACCACGTTGGTAAAGATTTCGAGATGGTGGTAACAATAATTTTCCAGAGATTAAAAATCAATACCACAGTTTAACTAATTTCTTATTAGCGTCAAATTGGAGTTGTTCAGAAATCTTTGTTTCCATTCGGTGGATAAGCATCACCAGTCTGGTAAACGCGGTGAGAAATAATAATTTCACAGGGATTCGAAATTTTTGCCATGTTTTAATCAATTTCTCACTGGAAAATTTTGAAAATTAATATTTTGAAAGGTGGCAAATTTGAGTTTCCCGGAAATCATAGTTACCATTCGGTGGCAAATCATTATCTGCTTTGTAGTCACTACACTTGGTGACGATTTTGTTACCAAATTATTTTTTTATAATGATCCCGATTGTACACCAAAAAGAGAAAGTAGAAAGATTTTCTACATTCAATTTGTAACAAAGTTTTTAAAAATATTTTCCATAAAATAAAATTTTGCATCATAAAAATATAACAAAATTAATTTCTTACATATTTCCGAGTCGCGTTTCCATCATAATTTGTCCAGAAAAATTAGGCCATACTCGTCGTTCAAAGTTACAAAAACTTTCTCCACACCCAACACTTCAGTTCGCACTAGAATATCTTTGCTTGTTTTAAACACGTGCACTGTTTTCACCCCAAAAACTCATCAATATTCATTTATTCTCCAAAAGACAAAGTCCCAAATGATTCCAGGTTTCTGATTCACGTTCGTTTCTCACATTCCATTCGTGACGGTCACGACGTTACGAAATCCGAGAGCGTAACTTCCGGTAGATTGTTGGGTGAAAGTTCTAAATTTTGGTGGTGACAAACTCCAGAAAACCTGTGATAAATAATCGGAATCGTTAATTAATAATCACCTCATTTAAAATTGCACGAGAAATTCGATTAAAATTTACTCAATTTTGAGTAAAATTGCCACCAAAGCAACTATTGAGTAAAATTTACCCTGGCAAAGATAAAATTTACTCAAGGTTGAAAGATTTTTGCTCAACCTTGAGTAAATTTTACCTTTGCCAGGGTAAATTTTACTCAATAGTTGCGGTGGTGGCAATTTTACTCAACTTTATTTACAGTTAACTAAAAACTATGTAAAATGTATTCTACCAAAAAATATTTAGTAAAAGATTTGCGAAATTCCTGGCTAAATTTTTCATATTTGTATTTGTTCAAATAAAAATTACCGGTGAATTTCAATCTACTGTTAACAAAATTTTTTTGACAGAAACTACAATTTTTCTTATCTGAATATTTTATGGCATTAATCAGGACGACAAAAATAACGAAAATTGGCTTCTAATTTTGCGAAACCATCTTTCAATTCGAAATCAAAATTATTACCTATCAGTGAAAAATATGGTTCGATGCAAAATAAAGCGAGAAATTCAACATAATTTTCTTGAGCAGGAATCAGGTTCATTAATAAAACAACTATTTCATTCTTGCCCGGTTTTTCAGAGACATTGTGGAGAAATTGTCTCCATTCTAATTTTGTAACTACAATTTTTACTACAATATTTACAATTTAACTACAATACTATTTTTTAACTTCTGTACTTGGCACTTTTCTTGTCTGGAATGCGTACCGTACCTTGTTTGTTAAAATTGATGAAAAGAACTAACAACAATTTTTCTGTGTGGAGTTTAAATTGAGCAATTTAATTTAATTTCCTCGTCAATTACGACTCAGAAATCTATATTTCTAGTTTAATATGTTAAGAAATATTACAAATGACGGTGACACAACTGGATTCGTTATAAATCTTATCAAACCGGCAAATCGCCACATTTCGTAATGCATTTCTTCTCAAATTCTCCACCCACAATTTTTTAAATTTTGGGTACTTAATCCCAACGAAATTAGTCCCTCGTCACGTGGAGTGTTAGTTAATAGCTCACGAATTAGGAATTACGTAAGAGGATCAAATCTCTTAGAGTAAATCAGCTTATTCTATTAAGCTGATTTTAAGTCTCTCTTAAAAAACACCATTTCTACAGATTTGAACAGGTAAAGATTTACTACATGTTAGCTTAAAAAATTATGTAACCATGTTGAATCCTCTAACTGTTTTTGGTCCAAATTCAGACCATAATTTCAGCAAAGGTTTTTACCATCGGGTTTTTTTAGCAGTTTTTACAAAATCTCAAAATCGGATTCAAATTCCATTGCGAATTTATCTGTAATCTAATTATTTAAAAGCAAAATTTGACTAGTAAAAATCCACTATAAAAAATGCTAAGAAATTTATGTAAGAAATTTATTTAAGAAATTAAAGACATTTATGCGTGTATTTAAATATAAAAAAATGTATTTTTTGAGGGGTTCAGCCATAAATCGATCGCCCATAAACAAACCAGCATTTGAACTTCTGGATTCAGGAATGCTTTAACTTTCTCTTAAGAAAATAGGCTCGGAGTAAGTCTCGCAGATAAGACGAGGACAAGATAATTCTCCCCCGACTTTCGAAATCCGACGCTAAAATAAGTGCAACAACAGAACAGCCGCTGAGTGAACTGATGGCCACGAAACGAACTGTGTACCAGCAGGATTTCGGATTTGCAGCAGCAGACGAAGAAACAAAATTAATTCCTCTTTCTTCCTCCACGAGCTCAAAAAATCTCTCATCCGTCAAAATCCTACTTTCTCCTCGAATCTGGGGTCCAGAATTCTACACGCCTACGCAATTACAACTTTCACTCTCGCCCTCCTCCTCTCTTGGCTGAACTTGGTTTAAATGAGAAAATACAAATTATAACGAAAGTGGGACAATGTAAAAAGTAGAACATTTACACTAAAAAAGTTCAAAATCGTGAACATGTGTAGTCAGTACAACACTGGCAACTGGTAAAAATTTATTACCGAACGGTAAAAAAAATTTCGAGTGTCTCAAATTTGACACAGTTTGCTTATATATATACACTTGATTAAAACGGGATACATTTTTAAGCTCCTTGAAATTTGGGTTACATTTTTATCAGCGTGATAAAGTCTCGCATTAGGCAATTCACGCTGTCCTTGGTAACTTTATAAAATTCGTAAAGTTACAAAATCTTTTTGAAATTTTACACATATTTCGAAGCAAAATTGGTAACAAATGTTTGTAACTTACTCAGATCAAGGGCATAATTTTTGTGAAAGTCAGAATTATTTTACAAAATCTACCCGATTTATAAAGTTACTGTGAATTGCCTAACTGACCGCACGCGGTGAACGATGTAGTTCCCAACTTCTTAGAAGTGCGGTATTTAAAAATATCAAAATGCTTCATTTTCCTTCGAAATTTCCCCAAAATTACTTCAGAATAAAACACAATAATTTTTGTATCAAACTTTCGCGCAAGATTTGTGAAAACTTTCTGGGAAAATAATTTCTAAAAATTTCTATTTTACTGTAGCATTTAACACTTACATATGTTTTTCTCTATATTTTCAACCCTTTTTCTCCAAACCATTCACAGGATAAATACAAAAGGAATAAATAATCCCGAAATAAAGTAGTCCTTCTAAAATCTTGAGGAGAACGTTGATCAAGTGGACTATTAATCCCTCATGGAAAGTCCCACACAAACAATTTCCCTCGAGACCAAAAAGCCCTAAGCAGAAGACGCGCAGGATTCGTCCGAAGCACAAATTGCTATCTAAATGTCTTACGAATTTTTAAACCTGGGATCAAAACTCAAAAGTACGAAAATTCCTACAAAAACTTCAAATTCTAAATTTGAAAGTAAACTAAATTCATGTACAGAAAAGTTAATCTTAAACCGTAAAATAAAGTTTGTCACTAAATTAATTTATTTGAATGAAAGGGACGATTTGTATACTAATATTTGAACTAAAATTTTAAAGAATACGACAAATTTGAAATATCATTTGTGTCTAAAGTTATAAGGCGGTCAGACGGACGGACAGACATATTTAGCTTATAGTTTTCAACACAGTGGGCCCTCTAAAAACTTTAATGGTTATCATTGATGACTTATTAACTAGACCGACTACCAGCAAAGACAGCATTAAATCTAATATAGTTATAGTTAAATGTTCTACCATATTGACAGCGAAAACCTTTTTGGCGTTTATATTTATCAAAACAAATTTAACTCACCCGTGTCACCTTCAATTCAATCAACTCCAAATTGTACATCACATTTTTTATACGAACCACATCAAACTTTCAAAGTTTCAGTTTCACTGTCAAACTCATTACCAAGAAGTTCTTGGAAAGTTCTTAAAACGCTCGGGCTTAAATTTAGGACACTATTCTTTGCAACATAAATTGATCCGCGTTTCTAAATGAATTTATTCAAATTTAACACCATTTTAATGAAATGTACAGAATTCATTAACTAATTTTGATTATAATTTAACTCGAGGTTATAGCCTGCCAATTTTTTTCGAACAATTTGTCGGCAGGACACTTCTGCGTATAACAATTTCTCCCTAAAAGTTCCTTTCTTCCGGTTTTGTGAAGAGAAAGCGAGCCTGTCCTTCTCATCCAGCGGGCAAAGAGTGACTGACGGAGAAAGCAGGAAAACTGTGGGTTTTTCGAGGGGAAAGCTGATGCATCCCCTTCGCCGACCACGCGTAACGGTATAAAACCAGTTGTAAATTTCTGACTGAACAGGGAAGGATCGATCCATGAGAAAAAATACACTTGAGCAAAATAATAAACTTGGAATTTTTAGTAAAGTGTTTAATTTCACGTAAATTAGGTTAAATAATGAAAATTATAGTTTGAAAATCTGCAAAATTGAAGTTTGCAGAAGTTATCTTATGCAGAACCTTTTAATCATGTACATTTCGCCAAATTATTTTGGAGAAATAAGATTACTAAATTTTGGCGTTTATCATATTTTTTTACTTTTATAACAAAACAGATTTTTTGGATCCATGAAATATTCTAACCATATGTAAAGAGAATATAGACTTCCTTAGACTACACTTTTTAATTTGACTTTTAGAGAATTTAGACAATTTAGACAAACTAAACTATCACTCAATTTAAAATAAAAATGATTACCAACACAACAGTTTATTTTGATACATGTAATTGATTTTGTCAATTTTTAAGGAAAAATTTTATTTTTCCATGAAGCCAAATTTCCAGCCAATTCTAAAAAATATACAATTTAATGATTTATTTGACACGTTTATTTATATCGTGTGTGTTTCCATTTTCAAAAATCTGTGGCAATTATTTCGATATATTGGACGACACCGGTCAAAACGTAAATTATTCTTTGACTGATCAAATCCGTTTATTTGGATGAATTAATTCATCAAAAAGTTAAAGCTTTAACTGAAACATTTTTTTAAATGTCTGGATGAGAAAAATTCTTCAATTAAGTCGTCCGATTTTACGTCAATGTCGTAAAATTCAAATAATAATGAATCAAATACAGTAACCAAAGACCATGAATTAATTTTAATAAGGACAGTGATGACTGATGACAACATGAGCATTTGTAATTCATAAAATTCCAAGTTTTGTAAAATAATTTTACAAACTTCTACAAAATACAGGAACGCCCTTGGTCTGAGTTACTCAACTTATAAAAATTTGTGAGCTAATTTTGCTTAAAAATATTTGTGAAAGTTTATAAGTTTGTATATAAGTTTACAGAATTTATGGATTCTACGAAATTATTAAGCATTGTGTAAGGTTTTTACGGCAATATGGTAAAATTAAAATAGTAATATGGAACATACTGTAACGCCAGATTTAATGTGATGGAGTGATAACCACATTATGTAAATTGAAGGAAAAGCGAGCTGGTTTGAAGAATTTTTTGTTCCTTGAAATTTTCAGAGGTAACGTGAAAATTTAAAGGCACGTGGCCACCCATCGTAAATTTTAGATATCAAAATCAAGAATTTATTAAATGGTCGAATAATATACCAAAAAAACTAAATTGTACAGTTTATACGTCAAAATTTTAAAATTTAAATATATTTTATCGAATATAGAAATATGAGATATGTGCACTGTTGTCTTGTATTAATACAATGTTAAATACGAATTCACATACTTCTCTACTCCCCACTGGTGTTGATTTGGTAATAACTTCCTACCGAATTGGTAGTAATTTAAGTGGTAAATAGTGGTAAATTTGAGTGGTAAATTTTTCGTTACCACAAGACTACTAAATATGGTAATTCGGTTATTACCGTGCCGGTAGAGTCATATATGTCTGAAATGATTTAATACCAGTTTTCTAAGAGTGTACTAAATTCAATAAATTTAATTTCCTGAAATTTTAAGAGGTCATGCAATCAAATTTTAAATGGCCTTAAGACCAAAATGAGGTATTCATTCAACATGGTTAAATAATATTTAGATCCAAATTCAACGAAAACTAACTGACATTTTAGTTCATTGAATTTCCTGAAATTTTAAAAAATCATGTAATTCTAAGGGTGTATCCATTATAAATTTTAAGTAGCCTCAAGACCAAAATGAGGTATTCATTCAACATTGTTTAACAAAATGTGTATCTATTACTACACTCTGTTCACTAAAAACTAACTGACACGTCAAATATTGCTGCTCAAATATATTTTTAGTTTCAGTTTTGGCTCAAGATCAACTTTCACTTTACGACATTATGCCGGAGAAAGTGCAAACGTGCAGCTGTTGCCGCCATCCTCACCAATTTCGGCACTTCATCAAACTCAAATAGCATACTGTTAGAATTCTGCTATATAGTCAGGCAGGTTTCTCGGTATTAAAGTTGCTACAGATTGTTGTTACAATTATACCGGTTCGTACAAGTTTGTTACCGATATGGTAAAATCTAAATGCCGAGCAATTACAGCACAGTATTACTTATTTATCAATATGAACACCGCTTGGTATTATTTTAATACAGGATTTCTAGGAGTGTATTTATGTTTCCCTTTCAAGCGTTGTAATACAATTAATTTTGTCCGAAGACAAATATGATAAAAACTGTTACCAGTGGTAGTAATTCGTAAAGAGTGTAACCATCCTCATTAATTTCAGTTTTCACTTTTACAAAATATTACTTTTAAAAAAAATTGGAGCCTTTCTATTTACCAAAATTTCCCCAAGATTTTGTACTAACTCGGAAGAAGAGAAAGTGAGTGGGATCTCAAAACCGGGTCAATTTCACCCTTCAATTCAATTCGGTGAAAGCGGAGTGATGAGAACTTTACGATTTTGGTTGTGTGCCATTTTACGATGGGAAACCGCAGTCTCGTTTACATTTATTTCAATGGGACGCAAATTGCTGGGTCATCACATCCTTCAGCTCAAATCTACGGTGAAACTTAACATTTGCTCCGCAGTCGACGCGATGTATTCGATTACTGGAAATTTATTTGTGGGGAGAAAGTGCTAAATTTTACCAGCCTAACTTTAATGATAATTAGCAGGAAATAACATTTGACAGGAAAACATGCAATGGAAACTTAATAACATTTCACACTGCAAATGTTGCGATGATAAACTTCAATACAATTTAAATACGTAAATGTTCACACGATAATGTAAATATGACAATTCAAACAGTAAAATAAAATCCAAAAATTTTGTAAACTTGCAGACTCTTACAAAATTTTGTAAATAATTCTAAGAAGCTATTTCAGCGCGCTTACAAATTTTTCCAAACTTACTCAACTCAAGAGGGTTAATTTATTTTGTAAAAGTTTGTACAAATTATTATTTTACAAAAACATACGGATTTTACAAAGTTACAAAGCACTGGTTGAATTGGCGCATTATTTGTAAAATGTTTAAACTTATTTGTGAAAAGCATTAAAATGCAAATTCATTATTTCGTCACATTCAAAGTTTAAATAATTCACAAAAATTTATTTTCAAAATTATTGAATTTGTGTTTAATTCTTCTAGAATTGCTGTTTTCGATACTTGTCTTCATTCATCACTTGTATAGAGCAAGAAGGAGAATCTTCTTATTTAAAACATATCACAACACATTAAAATAACTCCAATTCGGATTTAAAGTCACTCCACGTCTCAATCTCAACTTTTCTCGAATCACTTCTGCAACAGAACAGCATTCTCCTCCTTGTTTAACCCAGTAAATCGAAACCTTTTTCTCAAATCGAGGTCACATACCAACCAGTAAATTAAATCCAGGTGAAAAGTGAATAAACTATTTATTCGAGTTCCATGATCTCTTATCTTTCTTTTGCTTCACTCTAAAAGTTGTGCATCGGGATTTGCATGTTCATCCTAAATCTAGAAACTGAACTTATATGACTCGAAGTTTGCACAAGATCGGATGAGATGCAACTCTGTTATTTTTCGCCAAGTTAGCAACTTAAATCTCACGATTCTTCCGGTGTCGATCACACCAAAACGAACCTCGATCTCGTCACAATGTTGACTTTCCTACTTGACGTTTCTCTCACGGACGGAGGATGAAAAACGTTGGCTGAATCCAACTCTGGACAAAATTTGGTGTCTTCGTCCCTCGAGAGAATTGTGCTGAACTGACCGTTCCGCTCTCTTTTGAAGTTCTGTTAAGAGCGAGAAGACCATTTTCTCGTATTTTCTTAGAATTTACTTCTCTTTTAGCCGGGCATTTCCTTTCAGAGCAAATAAGCCCAATTCGTCTCCAGTAACTAGAACCGGAGGAGAATGTCACTCTTTTTAAAGGAATGGTCAGTCGCTGGACCGTGAAATTTGCGCAATTCCAAGTCCGGCAAAACTTCGGGGTGACAAATGTTTACTTTCTTCACGGTAAAATTGTGCCAACACGTAGGTAGCATTTTAAAATAAAAATTACACAGTTTTTGACTCAAGTTTTATAAGATGGCAGGTACGTCAAGTTTAAAGTCAAACAAGGCAAAATAATTGTTTGTACTTTTATGTTCCGTCTTGGTGCGTTTGTGGTTTCACCCTTTTGTTATTATCTGCGTTTAACGGTCTATGTATTTAACATAATTACGAATTTAAATGGATACACTGTTTAATAAGTTAATATGACAGGGCTGATTTTTTTAATGATTTTGAAAATTTGATGAACTTGCACGTCGATTTCTTTGTTTTTTAATATTTTTGCAACTATTTATTAATAAGATTATAATTTTATTTTTTTATGTGTTCATTTCATTTTTTTGCTGTGCTGCTTTAGATGTAATCTTAAGGATTCAAACTTCAATTTAAGAAAATTATTTGTGTCAAAGTACAAACAGCGGAGATAGCTTGAAAATTTATTATCTCATGACAAGAAAAGCCAAACTATTCTAAAAAGCTGACCTTTCGTAAATTTGATAGACTAAGGTGTCGGAAGTTTTAAAATTATTAGTTGGACATTATTTTACATCTTTAAGATTAGTTAGATCCAAGAATCTTGCATAATGAAGTCGCATTTTTTAAATTGTTGAAACAATTTTAAAATTGTTTCGTTTTTCACAATACTGAACCTAACAAATTCAAGGAGGTAAAATATATGTGCAAAACTACAAACACCAGATATAAGCTTGAAATTCATGATTTATGGGTAAGAAAAAAGTATTTCGAAAAAACAGAACTTCGATAAATCTTGTGGACTACTAGAAGTTTAATAATTATTTAGACATTTTCAGAAAAGTAAAACATTTATGTAAAACTACACACACAGGAAATAAGCTTCAAAATTTATGATTTCTTGGCAAGAAAAGCCAAAATATTTCCAAAAGATTACATTTTTGTAAACTTTATAGACTACTTTGCCAAAAGTTTTAAAATGATTTGGCGGATATTATTTTAGATCTTTCAGATTGATGGAATGTCAGCAATGTAAAACGAAATTGTTTTTTTAATGTTCACCAATGTGTTCATCTGAAATTCAATAATAATCATTCTCACTTAATATTAGAAATTTCAAGTTTTGGAGTAAGTCAGAAATTTTACTGGCGAAATAATTTTAAAAATTATACTTATTCTTCTTAAACGCTCCACATTTGCAGAAGTAAAAGGCTCATTCCATTTGTAAGCAACTCGTTTGATCGAGTACCAGAAAATAGAGGTGCTAAACCCTGCTCGCTGGGTTTGGCTTCCTGGCCATGTATTTTCCTCTCTTTTGTAAGAGAACACCACACAGCCTATACGTTGTCAATGTTCCCGGCCACGTAGGAACGCAGAATTATTTACTACTGTCTACACAAGCAGTCCATGTTAATTTTACCTTTTCGAAAAATCACCAAAACTCCAAGACGGACAAAAATCGCGTGAGGTTTTAAACTTTTTTATTTCCCCAGGCCCAAAGGCATCGATTGGCTTATCTCCCCATAAGCGATTTTTGTCCGTCTTCTTGACAATCAAGTTTTTCAATGCATTTCAAATTTCTGATTTTTTAGAATTTTTGACTTTTAAAAAATTTTTTCTATCAATTAATGATTAATGAATGAAATCCGTAAATGTAACCTACCCCGTTGAATATATACTTTGGCGAAGATTGCATTTTGAATGCATTTCCAAATTTTCTTATAACTGCTAAATCTTTACGAAAAAATTAAATTTTCAAAATTTGATTTTTATTATATGTTGTATTTTATATTATGCATCTATTATAATATTGTGGACATGATATCAAATGTGGGTGCGACGACGACCGTGTGGGTTCAGATGGAATGAGCCAAAACAGTTATGTAAAACTACAGCCATAGGAATTTTGCGTTCCCAATTTGAATTCAGAACGAACCGAATCGCAAAATTGTTTCGGGTTTCGGAGGTAAAATGTAATCCTTTCTTCTTCAAATAATCAGTCATGCGGTGTATTATGCACTTCGTTATTGTGGTCAATTACTCAAAGAGATGGAAAACCCAGGCTTCACCCTACTCAACTTTTCCCCGAAATAAACAAGTTCACAAAGGAAATTTTAAATCGTTTCAAAACTCTCGTGCTGGATTGTTTCGCATAAATAAACTCGTCTATTTTGTGGCTTCAGGCGCTTCACCTCATCCAACTCGAAAGTGAAAGTGTAGAATTGTTTCATATCGCTGCACAAACCCACGTGATAAATGTACTTTATTTTGGTGTATCAGTCCCCAATTAATTTATTCCACTGAATTTGCACAGGATTTCGTTTTTACTGTCCAAAAAAATTTCTCACGGCAGGTGGGAAAAAGTGGGAAAATGGGAAAAACGGAAGAATGGATTTTACCGTTTTGAAGTGAAAATATGGGGTATATCCCATAAATATTTTCGGAATTGAACTTTATATTCATTATCTCCACGAATTTCTGAAAATTTTAAAATGGACACTTTTGACCAATTTTTATTTTTTCTTCCAATTTGTCCATATGAATACGAATTTATTTTAAAGATTGCTCCAATTGAGCTGTATTACCAGCTTATTTTCTCAGGATTTGAGTAGGACTTGAATAAGTTACCCAGAAAAAAAGTGTTTTAAAAAATTATTTATGATGCAAACTTGTACACAATAATTGAGCTCTTAACGATGAAGGATATCATTTTTGAGATTTTTAAGCATTTCACGAGTTATATTCAGTTCACATATGTGGACGAACAAGTTATGCAATTTTGGTGAAGATGTGACGGTGACCCTATATCTTTCAACCATAAACTGACTAATATATTCCTACAAATATTTATTTGGCGACGCACTTAGCCAAAGCATGATGCATTCAGGGTTTGAACTGCATGATAATCACGCACGTTGTGATTTAGGTGTGATTTTTAATATTCCTGGGAAAAGTGAAATAACCTGTTTGAAATATTTACAACCTCGGACAAAACGAACTTAATATTTGAACTCGGCATGAAATTATGACCATTTTTTGAAATGTGAATTGAACCAATTGGAATAATGTTGCAGTTTGCATTTAATTTTTATGTTAAAGACGAAAGTTGTTCAAAGCACGTAGATACTTGTGTGTGTGCGTTAAGAAATTCATACTGCATCCGAACATCAAGCTACTTTCAATCTAATAAAACATATATTAAAGAAATTTGTTTCATTTTGCCACATAATCCTATAAATTACGTATTTGACATATTGTGATTTTATTGTAACCACTGTGACGTGATTTTCTAAACCCTACCTTCAATTACAATGCGCCAACAAATTTTGTAAAAATATGATTTTGGGATTAAATTTTTCTTCATTTTGACGCCATGCATAAAATTTTAATTCCGCTTAATTATTAGATTAACATTAGATTCCTCGTCGTCCGTTACCGAATATGGTTATGGTTAATAATATGAACGAACGATTATAACATGTTTGTAAGAAAAAATATAAGCTAGACCTCGGTAAGAACCAAATATATATATCCAAGCGTGTGTAAGTACAACGTCTCCGCTTGGAATTTATTGCTGTCGACATAAATCTATTTGTTCACCTGTCAACTTCGTCGGTGAGCTTAAAATCCTCCCACAACAAGACGCACACCTCACTTTCTCTTGTCTCTCCGTCTTGTCCGTCCGTATTCTTAGCGGACATTCTCATTTGTCATAATTACACAACTTTCTCCAGGATTATGTACACTCAAAATAAGGTGGTAATGAATCATTACCATGCGGAATAACTATGTGGCTCTACCACGTCGGTTACGATTTGTCGTAGAAATGGTAATAATAAGTTAAGGGAAATTCAAATTCATTACCAAATATTAAGGAAGTGAATGCCATTATGTATTAAATTTGAATTTCCCTTAACTTATTATTACCATTTCTACGACAAATCGTAACCGACGTGGTAGAGCCACATAGTCATTCCGCATGGTAATGATTCATTACTACCTTATTTTGAGTGTAAATGAAAACAGGAAAAATAAGATGGGGAATTTGAAAATTTACTAGTAATTTAGGAAATTTTAATAAATCTGCAAATATTATTTTGTACATAAATTTATAAAAATGGTCGGTACTTTTCCAAGTCCAGGTACCCTCAAGGACTTATTCTACGACTATTTTAGTCAAAATCTAGGCAAACTTGTAAAGCTTGAGGATATATTTCTTTTCGTAATAGTAAATAGATTTACCCATAGATGTGTAAATCTTTGTTTCTTTCACTCTTAGAAATCTAGTAATAAAATACTATTGATTGGGAAATGGCTAAGGGTGATGGATTTGATTTGAATTTCACCCGCTCCCAATGTTGAGCAAATGGGCACGTGTTTTTGGCGGGCAGAAATTCCATCACGCTTAACCATTTCCCAAGCTGTATTAATATATGGATTTACCAGAGAGGTATTGATACGTAATACCGTGTAGTAATAACTCAGTATTAAAGTTTTGCAAAATTTGTAGCAATTTTTACGGACAGGAATAATTTTAATACCAAGACTTTAAGGCACCTTTAATACAGAGAATCAATACTTGCCCGACTATACCAGTGAAATAAAATGTTTTTATTTCTGGCACTCATCTTAAATAGAAGTTCTGAACATTACAATTATCGCATCTCGAGTATGTGATCCAAAAGCATTAGAAGTTGCAAAATTGTATACACGTATTTATTATCACGTCAACATATTTATCAGTAAAAAAATATGTATCCTTTCTATTCCACGATTTTCCAATCATAAATCCTAAATTAACAAAGTTGAACGTCGCTACCAAAAATAATATAAAAATGAATATAGTTATAACTTTTAGATTCCTCCTGCATAAATTACTTAGAATGTGGTATGTCATATTTATTGAACAAGTTATCAATTTGTAAAAAAGTTAGCAATTTTACGCAATTCAGGTATTTTACAGTGTTACCCAAGCCAGCGTAAATTGCATCAGTGTATTTATTATCATGTCAATATATTAAAAAAATATATCCTTTTCATTCCACGATTTCCAATCGTAAATTCGAAATTAACAAAGTTGAACGTCGATACCAAAAATAATATAAAAAGTAATATGGTTGTTAATTTTCTTAGGTATAATGGGCTTCTTTGTTTTTATCGATTGCATAGCATGAAATATTTCATATTCATTAAATCAACAACAATGACACAAACCTGACAATTGTTAGCAAATAGAATTTATGGATTTTGCAATGTTACCAAGACCTGTGTGAATTGCCGAAAGATGAGTCAAAAGATGAGATAATAATTTTGTAGCATTATACTTTTCGTATCAATTTGCACATTTATTGTTCTAACTTAACAAGCCAATAATGACTCAAACGTGATATCTTGTCCTTTCAAAATAAGATATTCGACCCCACGCCAATGACAATGGTGACAATGCTTCAATTGATGCGTCCACTACACGACTTTCACTTTCACTCCGTCCGGATTTTATTTTCTCCCTTTCACCGAGTAAATCACACCCATTCCTCCAAATGGTTCCATTCCTCCCCAAGTAGGATCTCAATTTCACCGAAATCCGAGATTTTCCACGTCAAGTGATGTGACCGAGAGTGATTTCATTTCAGCAATTTTGACAACAAATTGTGTTCTATGGGAGAGAAATCCGAACATTTTGTTGCGAGGTGATGTTACATACTTGTAAAGAAATCGAGACCAAATGCTTACATTCCACAGTTACTTAATTTATATTCTGGTCAAGTATCTCGCTCTCGGAAAAATGAGGCATTGTTGTCAGATCAGGGCAGAATGTGAGACTCTTGTTAGAAATTCTAGGAAATCATCTAAAACGTCAGAGATTTGGTTCATAATAAATAAATGCGATTCTATACCTAAAAATAAGTTGGTTAAAAATTAGGTTTGAGACTATCGAATCTGAAGTAGTGCGATATAGCTTAATTCATTCCGACCGCGAAATAACCTGTTTTGTGTACTTAATTTAAGCGAGAATCTGCCATTTAATCAATTCGACGTTAAAAATACACTATTTTTAAAATACTAAGGCAATTCACGCAGTCATTTGTAACTTCTTAAAATCGACACATTGAAAAAAATAATTCTACAAAATTGTACACAATATAAAGACGCCCTTGATCTGAGCAAGTTTAAAAAAAATTGTACGCTAATTTTCCTCAGAAATATTTGTGAGAATTGTGGAAAACGAACTAATTTTGAAAATTACTTCGTTGTCAGTGAAATTGTTGACTTATTTCAAAACTTCGAAATTGGTCGTATTTATTGGCCAGTGTTCATATTTATAAAAAATATTCATGGTGCTTGAATTTCAGGTGAACGATTTCACAATACCAGAAATTTACTACGCTTGTTTTTCCATCTGATAGATACAAAATAATTTCCAACTAATAATTTTCAATTTTCTGGCCACCTAGTTTATCAAATTTACAAAAAGATCCGTTTTTTTCGAAATGCTGTAGACTTTCTTGACAATAAATCTTGCTCAAACTGGTCGTATGACTTTCTAAAAACAAATTATATTTAAAGAGCGGTGTGTAAATTTCAAATGAAGAAAAGTCAGTTTAAATTAGAAGCAAGGAAAATTTGCAAGTTTTGAAAATTATTTTTCAAAACTGAATAAATTGGTAGAAAGTACACTCTTAAAAAAATCAATAACCGTTGGTATTGATACGTGACTCTACCGCGTGGTATTGATCAGGTATTGAATTAATACTACGTGGTAAAAAATTTAATACCAATTAGTATTAAAATTATTACCATAGGGTATAATGTCAATACCGGTTTTATACCAATATGGTATAACCGTTTAATACCAAGGCGGTAGAGTCACGTATCAATACCGTTAGGTTTTACCTTCTCCTTCCCCTTACCGAAAATAAATACGTAAAGCTAAATCAGTACATCTAAATTAAACTTTCGTACGATTACACAATACAAATAAATTTTATGGCCTCAAACTTATCCAATACAAAACATTCGCAATTTAAGCAGTCATATGTAGTTAAATAATTTAACTTAAATTCTTACTAGCTATGTATTTTCAAATTGTCTAGTTTTGATTAATTTTTAAACTCCTATTGTGTGTAATGTTCATGGAATTATATAGTTCAACATTGAATGTTAAATTGATTGTTGTTATATCAAAATATGTAGTGGTATGTAGATTTCTCATCATGAAAATTGAGGAAATTCATGCAGTCCTTGATAACTTATAAAGCCATCAATTAAATTTGACAAACTTTTATACAACCAGTGAATTTTATGAAATATCTTTACAAATCTTTACAAAATAATGAGACGCCCTTGATCTGAGCAAATTTACAAAAATTTGGAAGCTAATTTTTCTCACAAATATTTCTAAAATTTTGTTAGAGTTTCCAACTTTACGGATTTTACAATGTTACCAAGAACTTTGTGAATTACCCTATTTCATGCCAAATCTACCCAAAATAATAAATCTTTCTTGTTAAAATGTGGTTACGTTTTTTCAAAATTATAACAATTGTACTTAAGCTTACCTAAAAATACATATAAATAATCCTCAGTTTATCATGATTTCCAATTTGAAGGAATTATGCATACCATGCATCCTCCCTTCTCATCACTCTCGTCTCCATATCCATACATTCTTATCACTGTCCGGACAGTGACTCCAGCTTCTCTATACATTATGTTCAAGGACAAGGAGTAGCGTCGTCTCCTTCAGAAGGAGAAATACCATCCGCCCTGCAAGAATCCCGGCAGAGAGGATTTGGCGTCGGGAGAAGTACAAGCTTCTTCTCACTCTCCGTATACTCCACATACATATATCAATAAGTTTCCCACAATATTTAAGTTCCCATTAGTTACACCATCCACTCTAATAAAGCGTTAGTGTTAAGTCGCTGACTGACAATGCAGGTTTTTTTCATGTAAAACTGGGATTTGAACGAGACATATACCAAAAAATCAGTCTACAAATCACAAGACACGTTTCTTTTGGAACTTTTTCCAATACTCAAGCGTTGACGTGCTATTACGTCACGAAGTGACGAAAAATGTGACGGCCCCTCCTATGCGAGTCGCGCTGACTCCCGTCCCACCGCTTCTCCAGAAATGACCTCTCACTCACTCTCGCCATATTTTCTCTCACTCACTTTTTTTACTTCCTCATTCGTTCACTACTATAATTTTATTTCTTGTAAAATGGACAGCATTAATTTTTTATCAGTTGCCAATGCTCTCGTTAAAATTATTAAAAATACATATTCATATGACGAAACACCACCTAATATTGAAGAGGAAGAATTGGCACAATTACTGCTTGAAAAATTACACGACATAACTCACGAATTTATATTCATCGATGAAAATGAAAATGGTAAGGTGTCTTGCTTTATTTTGTATATATAAAGTGTTTTAATAGTGTGTCAAAATATATTTAGGCGACGGACCAAGTGAGGACGATACGTTCCAACCATATACTGACCAAGAAGGAAATTATATACTACCATCTGAAGTTTCAATGGAATATAAAAAACGGGCAGTTGAAGAATTTGAAAGACATCCGGGGTGGAAATTCTTGACATTCCAACAAAATTTCAGCAAAGTACGTCAACCCAACTATATAAACCGATGGAAAAAGCAAATTGAGATGGGTGGGACGAAATACGAATTATTCATAGAAATCGAAAACTATGTTTATCAACAATTTAAGTTATGTAGGGAACAATATCTCCCAGTTCACGATATGGATTTGAAGAAGTGGGCGATACTCAAAGCGTCAGAATTTAACGGATTAATGTTTAAGGCGTCTCATTCGTGGCTTAACACATTCAAGCGACGTAACAGAATTGTTTCACGAAAAATTCAAAAACTTGTGAGCTTCCGTGCTGTAAAGGAAGTTGAGGACATACAACAGGATGCTGAAGATTTCCGTGCGCAGATTGTTCCACTACTCAAGAACTTTGCACACAACAAAATATTTAATACAGACCAAACAGGCTTCCGATATGAAATGGTATCAGCTAGAACACTATCGACACAAGGGGAGAGATATACATTTGGTTCTTGTTCGTCGCCAAAAAACAAATGCACCCACAGTTACACAGTTCAATATGTTATAACATATGCCGGAGATATCCTTGACCCTGTATTCATATGTCTGCAAGAAAACGATGGCACATTTGGACCAAGAGTGCTGGATACGATGTTTATTGCTCCAAATATTTATGTGACCTGCACAAAATCTGGGAAACTGAATCGAAGTAAGGTGGAAGAATTTCTGGATGAAATAATCGTCAATAATCGGAATGGAAATTTACTTTATATTCAAGATATGTGGACAGGCCAAACAGACAGAAGACTTTACACATCTCGATGCACCGATGATCTTAATATGGATGTCAGATTTATTCCCGAACACTGTACCGATGTTTGCCAACCGCTAGATACCTATTTCCACCGACAGCTGAAGTACTTGGCCAGACAGTTTTATTCTTTTGAAAGCGTGCACGCTAAAACTCCAACACCACAACTTCTGACTAGAGACGGCTTGTTGAAAATGCAATCTCTTGTACATTATTTATTATCGGCCCCCGTATTTCGAAATATGATCAAGTACTGTTGGTTTTCGAGTGGGATCTGGGACGGAGAAGATAGACCAGTTTTTCGCAATGTTAAGGAAGTGTGCTTCAACTTTCATAATGATATGAAATGTTCTTCAAATGATTGTACTAATATGGCATTTATTTCATGCAGCTGGTGTAATAGTGTTCTTTGTTTTGATGAATTTTTTTATGATTATCATTTAATGTACTGTCCAGCTGGACCCTACACCTAAATAAACTTATTTAGAAAATATTAAAAAATGTACTAAATTACTTTAACTATAATGTATTTTAAATATTAAGCTGGGGGAGTAAAATGAGTGAGAGAAAATATGGCGAGAGTGAGTGAGAGGTCATTTCTGGAGAAGCGGTGGGACGGGAGTCAGCGCGACTCGCATAGGAGGGGCCGTCACATTTTTCGTCACTTCGTGACGTAATAGCACGTCAACGCTTGAGTATTGGAAAAAGTTCCAAAAGAAACGTGTCTTGTGATTTGTAGACTGATTTTTTGGTATACGTCTCGTTCAAATCCCAGTTTTACATGAAAAAAACCTGCATTGTGAGTCCCTGTGGCTCTCAATGCAAGTTGCCCCGTAGAGGAGACAAAGAGGAAAGCGGAGCAAAACCTGCATGCATGAATTTTCTGCATGAGTCTCACTTCGCCTGCACGTGACTTTCGCGTACGTACACTTGCCATCAAACTCAAATTAAATGTTTTAATATATAAACACAGTGTGCAAGTAAATTGAGTGTGCAGTATACATACATACATCACATCACTCATCAATAGTGGTTATCATGATAAGTGATCTTGATAAACACTATTAATTAATTATTTTAGTTTGAGACACTCCACCTGCAACGAGTGGCATATCAATTCGAATGTATTTTTGACGCTAAATCCAACGCCGTTAATGGTTTTGACCTCCGAGGCCCGCATGACCTTCCCGTGACCGTGGGGGGTAAATATGGCTTATTCGTGATGTCGCATATCGATTCGAATGTATTTTTGACGCTAAATCCAACGCCGTTAATGATTTTGACCTCCGAGGCCCGCGTGACCTTCCCGTGACCGTGGGGGGTAAATATGGCTTATTCGTGATGTCGCATATCAATTCGAATGTATTTTTGACGCTAAATCCAACGCCGTTAATGGTTTTGACCTCCGAGGCCCGCGTGACCTTCCTATGACCGTGGGGGGTAAATATGGCTTATTCGTGATGTCGCATATCAATTCGAATGTATTTTTGACACTAAATCCAACGCCGTTAATGGTTTTGACCTCCGAGGCCCGCGTGACCTTCCTATGACCGTGGGGGGTAAATATGGCTTATTCGTGATGTCGCATATCAATTCGAATGTATTTTTGACACTAAATCCAACGCCGTTAATGGTTTTGACCTCCGAGGCCCGCGTGACCTTCCTGTGACCGTAGGGGGTAAATATGGCTTATTCGTGATGTCGCATATCAATTCGAATGTATTTTTGACACTAAATCCAATGCCGTTAATGGTTTTGACCTCCGAGGCCCGCGTGACCTTGCCGTGACCGTGGTGTCCAAATATGGCGTATTCGTGATGTCGCATATCAATTTGAATATATTTTTGACGCTGAATCCGAATCCGTCAATAGCTTGGCGTTAATTGTAGAAGCTAACGGGGTTTATGGAACTTAACGGGAGCGTGAAGCGTGGGAATTTAAATAGTTAGCTATGCAGTTACTCCCACGCGACGGGAATTTAAGTAATTAGCTATTCAACTACTCCCACAGGGGGAAATCAAATTGTACTGTGACCAGATTAATTAAAATGCAGCATGACTTGGGCAAACCCTCACTCTGATGTATGCATGTGGTATGACAAAGTCTCCAGTGGGAATTATTTAAAGTATAGTATGACGAATTTTTCGCTTTGGGCACACCCCCCACTGGAACCCTAGAACCCGGCCTTGGCCGGGCTATACGCTAGTTCACTTCATAAAATAGACTCTATTTGTAAAATTACAAAGCGACGTGTAATAAATGTTTGATATCTCTGTCTATGAAAGATAAACTCGTGTGTGTGTCCCCTTCGTACTTTTGGTGACTGAATTCGGATACCATATTGTGTGTAAAATCCTCCGAGTACTTGTGCATATTTTCCATACGGGGGGGAACATTGTGTCATAGTGGGGGTGTCTTCCCAAGCGAGTTGCTCTCTATTCTACCTCGGCTACTCGCCTACTGTGTGGCGTCCTTCGGAGTGGTCATCCTCTTTCCTGCAACCCCCATCGTCGATGCAGAGCGTCCTCCGGAGTTTTATCGCCCACAAATTGACAATGAAACTTTATTAAGACTTGATATAAAATGTGGAGAAAGTCAAGTATCCGATTAAGCATCGCTTAACGATAGAATCGAATAGAGACAGCCAGGCCATCGGCGCTACCGCCGCTGGCCTGGCTGTCTCTATTAATGAGTAGTCTGGTCACCCCACATAGTACATACAAGCATCGTTTCCTAGTACAAAACCTATTTTCCCAAACTTGGCAGGACTTTAGATTGACTTGAATCGCGGAGAAAGTAAGTTGACGGCTCAAAGTCGGTTGAAGATGACAAAGTGCGGTCGGGGATTAGACGACAAAAGACCTTCATTCTTTCCTCCTGCAGCTAAAATTTGAGTGGAAAGGAATAATGCTGCAACTTTTTCGGCTTTCACTTTCTCCCAAATTTTTAAGTAGGATCAAACTCCTCTTGACAATTACTGAATTTTCAATTTACTGAAAACTCTGTAAACCCAAAAGTAGCTTTACTTTAGTGATATTGCATTTATTTTATTTACCGGTAATGGAATTTCTTCCACGTGATCTTTTAATTAATTAGTATTAGAAGGTAAGCAAAATTTAATTCAAACTTGTGTAAATAACCAACCACTGAATATAGTATTGGCGTTCTCAAAATAAGTTGGTAACAAAATCATCACCGCAAGCAGTCACTATTATTAGTTGTCAAAATCGCCAAAATAATAAATCCTACGAAAAACACCATAACAATTGAAAATGTTCTCGAAATAGGTAAAAAAAATTTTAAGGAGGACATATGAAGTTGTTTTCACGCTTGAGCTTGTCAGCTTGTGATAAGACGTCAAAATAAATAAAACATCAAAATAAACCAGATTTCCCTGTTTTCTTCGATATTTAAATTAATTTCGCGATAAATACAAGCCATGTTTTAACACCTTTACCAGTGCAAACTCGTCAATAGTGATAATGAAACATTTTGCATGTAGGATAACCTTCTTAGAAATTAACGGAGTTGAGATTCCCGATCTTCAAGTGTGTTTATTAATTTCTTTCTCCAAAATATTTCTAACGGCACGAAACCTTGTCATTTGTAAATTGTAGATAAAATATTAATTCAAATATTGCATATATCGTTAGAGGAATCGAAATTACGTAATACGAAGTATCTTGTATCTCAAAATCTGTGACAGATTAATAGTTGCGATGAGTTTTAGTTGATAGCTGCCAAAAAATTAAAATTTGTGTAAAAATTTCGCGAATTTAATTGGGCGAAAGTATATTTTTCGTGTAAAATTACAAGCTAGATTTGCATATACTTTATTTGCGCAAAT
This sequence comes from Folsomia candida, assembly GCF_002217175.1. Lineage (NCBI taxonomy): Eukaryota > Metazoa > Arthropoda > Collembola > Entomobryomorpha > Isotomidae > Folsomia > Folsomia candida. The sequence continues at coordinate 2,835,853 of NW_019091207.1, read as the reverse complement.
CGTGATTTTAGACTGGGAAGAACGTACAAGACAATTTGATATAATTTATTCCACGGGGAATCAAGTTTACGCACATTAACGGCACAATTTCACACTCGGCCGATTCCCAGAGTCTCTTAAGGGATGGAGAAAGTCGGTTTGTTGTAGATTAAACTACGCATCTGTGACCTTTTACTGTCCTTGAATCTTCACGATTTCTTCTTGACTATAGAAATTTGACCAAATATAAACTGACAACCGAAATATCGTTATACGAACTTCAAGAGAAATTTACATATTTGATCATTAACGTGTCACACAGAAAAATAACTGATACCATAATTTCCTTAATTTTATAGATTAAAACTTTATTTGGTGACTAATCTGTATTAAACTATTTACAATAAAGTATACTCTTGTTTTATAATCATCACTAGGGCCAATTTTCCAGAACCAAGTTTTCAGAAAAAAAAACTAAAATCGAAATAATAGAAAATCAGGTTTTCAAAATTTTCCGATTTTGGATACCGTAATAATTACGCATTATTTTCAGAATGATTTACAGTTGCAGTTATGTTTCTACACTACTATAATAATCCGGTAAAGTCACGCAGGTAATGATTTCTCGGTAATAAATTTGCTAATAATGTTTTACTAGGTAGTAAAAATGCGTTACCGTGATAGTAAAACTTTCTTACCAAGCCATTACCATACGGTAAATATTATCATTACCACTTTGGTAGAGTCATATACTTGTGCTTTTCGGTAATGTTTATTACCAGATTATTTACAGTGTATAATTTTGAAGTAAGACATTTATTGTTGATAAAAATAATATTATTTTAATAATTAATAATAATAATAATATATAATATAATTTTTTTTATTAATATAATTTTGGCAATAGCTTTCTAAATATTTTATAAACCTATTACCAAAATTACCTGCAACTTTATTTAAACTATGTAAACACTTGAAATAAATAATTTTGATGTCAAAATTAGACAAAAATTAGATTTTAGTTTAAAAAATTTACTATAAATAAAAATAAAACATAATCCTGAATTAAAAATTAATTTTTGCAAGACAATTTTTTGCAAATTTGTGTTTTGATTTTGGTTCGGAGAAGCCAAATTTTTTAATTGAAAACTAATTGTTTAAGTTTGACATCATAGTCGTTTATTTTAAGACTTTACCTTTTAAAGAAAGAAATAGATTACCGAGACATAAGTTGATAGGTTTTTGTCTAACAAACGTTACGAAATAAATGCGACGTATTTCGATTATTTTAAAGCACAAATTTCCAACGCGAGATTTATTTCGTGAAGTTTGTAAAACAAAATCCCACTAACTTAATGTCTAGATAATCTGTTTCTTTCTTTCAGAAGATAAAGTCTTAAAATAATTAATTATGACGTTAAAATTAAACAATTTATCTAAACAATTAGTTCAAAAAATTTAGTGATGAAGACAACGTATTATTTTTGAAAGCTTGGTTCTCAAACATAAAACTAGGTATTTTAGTTTTGAATATTAAGTCTTCACGCAATAAAAATCATTACAATATAACCATGACAGGGTGGAAAAGGCAGTCAAATTAAGACAAAATTACTGACTTGAATATAAAAAGTTTTGCCGATAAAGCAAAAAATCAGCTTGCAAATAGTCAATTTGCAAACAGTCAACATTCCCCATTTCAAGAATCACAATTTTACAACGATGTGCGTTATAAATTAAAAAAAAATAAAAATAATCCAGACGAAAATATTGACTACTTTAAAACCCCGTAAAACTAAAGTAACAACGAACACAGAAAAGAAAAGCGAAAGTTAAGGCGTGACCGTTGCGGAAAAGATAAAAATTATACAATTGGACAACTTTCTCTTATTTATTGTCTGTTTTCTCCCCATTTGCACAATAGCCAAGCAACCACTGCACAATTGCTCTTTTTTACATTTTCCAGACAGTGGTTTGTTCTTTGTCTTGCTTTCCGTCGTCCACCAAGGAAGATTCATCTCACTGCCCACTTTCACCCGCACCTTGGTCCCTGCTTTCTCCATACTTTTGTATCACTTTAATGACTTTCTCTATCTCACCTGAACAAGGAGTAATAAAGTAATATTAATTCTGGTCGGATTTAGGACACAATAATCTTCACGTGGCGAAAATAGTTCACAAATATGAACACAATTTTACTAACAATGCGATGGTGTGAAGTGTAACCCTCCGATTTGGCTTAAATTTTAAAATTAGGTGGTCCAAGCCAATACAACTAACGTTTCTTCAGGCAGTTTGTGCGATGGTGAGAGTTACTCAAAATATTTGAGGTCAAAGTTCAAAAAACGGCCGACTTTTTTCAGGCGGAGTGAGAAAACTCCACTTCCAGTCTCTTCCCCTCGCTTTGATTTTCACTCCGAAAAATAATTCATTTCAACAATTTTAAATTTAATTTTTTTTGTAGAAAAATATTAATTATTCATTGTACATGTGACCATATGATTATTTTCATAAAAGTCCACAAAACAATACGATAAACTGCACCAGCTGAATTTGATGAATGTGGGATTGCCACAATTCAGGTCGCAACTAATATTTCTTTTCTCTAAAACAAACGTCGTTTACATTTTTAAACTCGGGCTTTTCGTCATCACCCCATAATCCGCTCGAGTACCAACAACATCGAATCATTGGAACAAACACAGGAGCACTTAAAATATAAAATAATTGAATATTAGAATAACCAACGCGTTCGAAATGGAAAGCAAGTTAAGTTTTTCCATGTTTATTTGCCGTTGGCGAATTTATAAATTAACTTTTATGTAAATTTGTACTAGAAATAAGTAAAAATCGCACTTATTTAATTATGAATTAAATTATGTATAATCCGTATTAATTGCTTTTTAAGCTGTAGTTAATAATGTTTATTTTTTATTATTTTGCATCAAAGCCTGTGCTTGTGCATGAAGGCGTATGCGTGAGCGAGACACCTGCAAATCAAAGCGAGGGGAAGAGACTGGAAGTGGAGTTTTCTCACTCCGCCTGAAAAAAGTCGGCCGTTTTTTGAACTTTGACCTCAAATATTTTGAGTAACTCTCACCATCGCACAAACTGCCTGAAGAAACGTTAGTTGTATTGGCTTGGACCACCTAATTTTAAAATTTAAGCCAAATCGGAGGGTTACACTTCACACCATCGCATTGTAAGAACCAGTTTGATTAAGCATTTACAAATAAATGAAGTAAATATTTGTGTCCATCGGTAGCTCGAATTTCGTTTAGATGCCACTTCAATAATGACCAGATTTAGAAATGGTTACGCACCATTTCTAAACTTTTGGAAATTATGAAATTCATAATTCAAAATATGAATTAGGTAAGTATATTTTACATAAAAGCCAGACTATAGGTATTTCTTTTTCATTGTCCTCCATTTAGGATTAAAAAAGTATGCCTTCTTATATGTAATTTCTTCATTGAGCACTAAATACTTGTAATACTTTGCAATTATTTTGCAATTATTTTGAATTTTGAATTGTGTAAAATTTAATTAGCAAGTTAGTATTAAAATGAATCTTTTCAAGTAACACGTTTCAGTAGATTTAAACAACATAACGTATTTTTTATGATAATCAAAACGCGGATGGAAACAGTTTAGATTATTTGCTTTTTTATACCTTTTTGCGAATTAAATATTTTAGATGATGGAAATTTTCTGCCAACGGTTATTTCTTTTAAAAAAAAGAGGAGCTACATAAATAAGGCAAATCTTGCGTATATAAGTCAAATCGAATTATTTGTATCCTATTTTGTGTATAACATTGGTGGGTAATTAAAGTGTTTTCGAGGTTGAGTAAAATTATGTATATTTGAATTTGAATCTCACATGTTCAACAATTAAATATATGGTGTGACATGTTTAGGTTTTCCAAATGGCTACGTATTGTATCCGAAGCTCTTCCTTGACATTGGCAAATTTTAGCATTCTGAACCCAGCTTTCCTGTAATATCTTTATTATAATTTGTTCCGAAGGGGCAGGGTTTGGAAAATCAGGTCACATTTCTGTGAAATGTGGGATTTCAGCGATTATGGGGCAAAATGGTACAACTTTTTAATACATGTTGTAAATTAAAAGTAGACAATATTCGGCTCCAGTATAAAATTATGGTCCATTTTCATGATTTCGAAGTGTTTTGACTTTGAACAACTTTCATCTTAAACAAATAAATCAAATGAAAAATTCAATTTTATCCTAATCGTATCAAGTCAAACAGCAAAACGCTTAGAATTTAATGCACAATCCAACTGGCTTTATCCTAGAATGTATTTTGTTTCACTTTGCTCCAGTAATATCACGAATCACAGAGATCACAATTCGCGAATAAATCATAGAGTGCAAAAATCCCACCTAAATCACAAAGTGTGATTATGTATCTATCACAGCTCCCACCCTGCGAAGGAGGTTCATTAATTCTAATTAAGTAGCACCGAACTCTCCTCGACACGGTGGAAATGCAGACAACAATGAGATGGCGAAAGTTTGATTGGAGGCAACTTTCTCCTCGAGGGAGGGAATCCCAGGTTGGGCGCTGCATTAGTGGAACGAATACCTTTTGAGACGAGGAGGGAGACAAGGGCTAATATTTCACTTAATTAGTGGCGGAGAATGAGACGTGTCTTGTTTATTTCGAGGATGTGATACTCATACTGATTAAAGAAATGGAGAGGCGAAACTAATATGAATTTGGTTCGAATAGTAGAATTGTGATTTTTTCGCATTTTTTTAGCAAAAAATTATCGTGACAAATTTCTCATCCTTTTCTCCTCACGTCTCGAGATTGAATGACAGATATCATTCGAAATATTGACAAATAAAGTAAACATTTAATTCGTTTTCTTCACTAAAACTCCGTGTAATCCAATTATTAAATTTTGCCTGTACTATTCCGATATTTCTCAGTGTACCGTATTCACCAAACACATGTGGATCTGATAGTCTAACAATGGAACATACCGAGGTGTCCAACGAGTTAAGGGTCGACACCTATACCAAAATGACCACAATACATGACTTATTAAACAAACTGAAGGAATTTCCGTGCAAAATTCACTTTTCGTCAAGTTGTGACGATATTTGTGACGAGTGCATGACCATCGGGTTGCCAGAGGGAGAGGTCGGCCGCTGAACGATCAGGTCGACCACAGAGAAGCGTTGTCGTCTTCAGAGATTTCAAAATTCTTTCAAATTTTGAAAACATCTTGAAATTTTGAAAAAATTTTGAGAAAATTTTGAAATTTTGAAAAAAAATTTGAAATTTTGAGAAAATTTGACAAAATATAGAAAATTTGAGAAAATTTGAGAAAATTTTGAAAATTTGAGAAAATTTTGAGGAAATTTTTGAAATTTTGAAGAAATTTTTGAAATTTTGAAGAAATTTTTGAAATTTTGAAGAAATTTTTGAAATTTTGAAGAAATTTCAAATTTTTATCAAAATTTCAAGTGGTTTTCAAAATTTCAAGTGGTTTTCAAAATTTCAAGATGTTTTGAAAATTTGAAAGAATTTGAAATCTCTGAAGACGACGTGAACACGACCACATTTCTCTATGTTCGATCTGATCGTTCAGCGGCCGACCTCTCCCGCTGGCAACCTGATGGTCATGCGCTCGTCACAAATATCGTCACAACTTGACGAAAAGTGAATTTTACACGGAAATTCCTTCAGTTTGTTTAATAAGTCATGTATTGTGGTCATTTTGGTATAGGTGTCGACCCTTAACTCGTTGGACACCTCGGTATGTTCCCTTGTAAATAATATCAATTTACGTATGTAATTATTTAGTGCGACGTTTAAGTATTCCAAAACTTGACTTTTTAAATATTTTTCAATTTTGTTTGTAAACCTGTTACAAGACGACTATCAATCTGTTCTATCCGTGCATAATTTTTAAGACGATTGTTGTACTTTTCATGCCAAAACACTGAGGCAATTCATACAATCTTTGATATATACTTTGTAAAATTCGTAAATTTTGTGAAATAATTTTACAAAACGCTTGCAAAATATATAGACGCCCTTGATCTGAGAAAGTTTAGAAAAATTTCAATCTTCCCCAAACCTTTGGTTACCTTTCAGCTACAAATCATTACCGATGTGGTAGAAACGCGGTGACGATTTTGTTACCAAATGTATTTTGAGTGTAGCCCCGTGTAGCATTGACAAAATACCCTAATTATTCCCTACTATTAAACTAGTCTGTACAAATTTTTGAGGTTTTGTCTGCCAAACAAAGTTTACAAAGTCAGAAAGCAAATATTTGAGTTAATTGGGACACCAATTTACCATAAAAACATGATGCTTGCATTTCACTAAAAATTTTAAGGGGAGTGAAAGTGGAGAAAGTTTCTTTTTTAATTTGAGTTTTGAATTGTGTCGTCGTGGATGAAAGTATTTTTTGCTCATTATTCGCGACCCAAAACTTTTCCTACTTCGCGTCCCTCGTCATTAAACCGCTTTACAGGAACAGGACCAATTTCAGATTTGGTTTAAGTGGCAAAGTAGGAAAAATACAGTAAAATAGGCTTTTGTTAAGCTTAAAAAGAATTTGAGAGAAAGTAATTTTTTGCTTTGTTAGGATTTTAGTTAACTAGAAAAGGAGGCTTGAAAAAATATGGGAGGAGGTGGAATAAAAAAGGTTTTGATAAGAAGAATGACAGGTTTATGGAATGAAGAAGAAAATAAATATTGAGTGAAAGCTTGAAAGCTATGTATTTACATTTGCCGGATATTTTCAGTAATAATACCTTGAATTTTATGAGGCAGTAAAAACTTATTTATTTTTCTGCAGTGTTGGGGCATAAGCTAAACCTTATTACTTGAAAATCAGCGAGGAAATTCACGCAGTCATTGGTAACTTTGTAAAATCCATAAATTGAGTAACATAATTTTACTATTTTTTCCGAAATAAAAAGACGCCTTTAATTTAGGTAAGTTTATAAAAATTTGTGACATAATTTTCCATTGAAATACTTTCGAAAACTTTGCAAAAGTATGCAAGTTTGCAGAATTTGTAGAATAAACATGGTTCTGTCAAATTTGTAATAGTATTTATGTGTTTGGCAACAAATGTGATAGTATCGTGCCGTTGTTATGATTATAATTTTATGAGCATTGAAACACATTTTAACAGGTTGCATAATAAAATAGGTAAGCGTCTTTATTTGCTTTTATTGTATATAAATATGTTGAATGCATAGATGGATAATTGTTCTTTATTTGTGCAACTTTGTAGAATCCGTAAATTTAGCAAAACAATTTTACAAAACAAGAAGATCTGAGTAAGTTGATAAAATTGATGAGTTAATCTTTTTTCTCAATATTTTGTAAATCGAAAAATTTTCTAAACGGTATTAGTTCACGGATTTTACAAAGGTATCAAATAGTTGGTGAATTGTCGCAGTATCTTTATTTATGTGAGAAATACCTCAATTGTGTATCACAAACGCCGTAAAGAAATCTTAGTCAATTTTCATTTGATTAATATTTGACAGAGGTAAATCCTGGCTTTCTGTATGTCATACATACATACATACATACACTCAAAATAAGGTAGTAATGAATCATTACCATACCCCGGCCAAATATTTTTTTATCCTACCCTACTCGTGTTGAGCTCAACATGAGTAGGGTAGGATAAAAAAATATTTGTCCGGGGTATGATCATTACCATGCGGAATGACTATGTGGCTCTACCACGTCGGTTACGATTTGTCGTAGAAATGGTAATAATAATTTCAGGGAAATTCAAATTCATTACCAAATATTAAGGAAGTGAATACCATTATGTATTAAATTTGAATTTCCCTGAACTTATTGTTATCATTTCTACGACAAATCGTAACCGACGTGGTAGAGCCACATAGTCATTCCGCATGGTAATGATTCATTACTAACTTATTTTGAGTGACATTTTTTTTGTAGAAGTATGTCATTTTAATAAATTGATTTCTCGCAAGTTTATAAAGTTTAGCATGAAAAATAAAATAAATTTTTCACATTTTTGTCAGATTTTGTTAAACCATATATTTTTCTGAATATCTGAAAGTTTCAAATCGGCTTTTGGTGGCCCATTCTGATGACATGTTGAATCCTTAAGTCAAGTCGAGATCCCGTCTCGATTTCCAATTTAGTCGTGTTGGCAGTTTTGATTTGTGGAAGCCCACACGGAACGAATTGACATTGACCCCACTGACATGTGTCACTCCGCATTGTTCTCACGTGCGTGTCCTGGCAGACGTCCAGCTTCTCGGGGTGGATTTGTTTCCCACAGTACATAAAAATACTGCCTTTTTTGTTCAATCTGTGTACGTGAAATCCTTCTTAATAAAACATTGAGGGATATGTATTTCTATATACGCACTTCAGTCAGAGAACATTTATTGCCTTTCTAGAGGAACACGGGGTCGACTGGAAATGTAATTGCAAGCAATTTCTCCAATTATAATTATGAATAACTTGCAGCACAAGGGTCATATTTCGCGTTGGTTGGGGTTAAACAACAAAAAAACTTGGCAGTTGTTGGTGCAACGAGTGAAATTGAATTAGATTTGTCCTGTTATTACGTAGGAGAAAATGAGACGAAATTAAGCGCGTGGGGGGCAAACTTGCTCCTATTTAGCTGTCTTTTTTCTCGATTTGTTAGCCAATTTGAGACATTTCTTTTACAAGTGAAATTCACATGTTAAACACATTTGCATAATAGATGACTCGTTATACTGTACATACTTCTATTGCCTCATCGTTCATTCTTTTCACCTGCAGGAAATTGGCTGCGCATCGTGTTTTGTATTTCTCGTGGAGAGCTCATTATTCTAGATTTTATCATTTAACGTACAATATTTAAATTATGAAGCTCCACTCGATAACGAATGTTCAAAAAGAAATTCTAACGCCCAGTTAAAAAAAAATATTTAGTGGTGTTTAAAAAAACGGCACACAGAATGCCTCATATTTATAATTCATCCGCATTTCACTCCTTATATACTCTTGAAGCTTTCATCGGAAATTCGATTTATGTAAATTTCCTAGCTAAATATTTTAAAATTGCTGATCATATTTTGTTCCGACTGGTTGTGTCACTTTGTAAGTTTATCACCCGTTTCGTGAAGCTTTGCTGTAAAGTGGACGGCCTTCTAAAAAAATTCGTATAATGCTCAATATTTCTGTTACAATATTTCTGTTTGTAAGTAAAATACTAATTAGAATACATCTTACTTTCCAAATTTCATTACTGACAATAATTAAAAACTTCATTACCTAAATGTAAATGAGAATATGTCTAAATTATTCTGAAAATATTTTAACTGACGTTAGAACGCTACCAAATTTTAAATTCACCAAGTTTTGGAAAAATGGGCTTAATAAACAATATTATTATATATACGCGAGATACAGGTTAAGATTTTGGTACAAGGACATTTACTACCGAGTGCTAGTAAATTTGTTAACGCGCTGGTAATTAGTGTAAATAAAGGGTAAAAAAATATCCCCAGCACAGTGGTAATAAATTTAGTAAGAAATGGTAACAAATTTGTTCCCATAGCGGTACAATCACACATAGTCACCGCTTGGCAAGGGCTGTTACTCGATTTTTTAGAGTGTGACCCAACTTAAAGTCCACCAGTTAAACAAACTAAATCCAATTCTGCGATCAAGCTAAATAGTTTAATGAATGACGAGGAAGTTGAAAAGTTATTGCGAGCAAAAGTAAGTTTAGCGTCATATTTGTAATAAGTCCAAAGTCGAGTGGTGCGAAGCTTAAAAGTGAAATTAAGACTTTTCACCAACCAACTTTCTCCACATTTCCGTCTTCTTAGCACATCTCTAATTCTTATTGTTAATAACTTTCCTTCTCGTCTGTGTTATTATTATAAAGCCTAAATCAATTATATTGGGGGTATTCATTATAAATTTGAATTTCCGGGCTAAAAATTGTGTGTACAAAAATATCCCAAATATTTATGGATGGTAAACTTTATTCGCTCAATCGTCTTTCATTCTAATAATTCGGAAAATCTTGTCTCATTGCAGTGAAACTCGACTCATTTTATTTCTATTTCCTCACATTTATTTACAATCTAGAGAGGATACATATTATTGCATATCTTGTTTTGGTTATTAAATTATGGTAATTTTTGCAAGAAGGATTTATCGGCGTCAAACCTTAACATCTCTACCTCCTCATTAAACCAATGTATCCACAATCCATCAATCTCAATTTTTTGCACCATTTTGCCTTTCTGTCCGAGACACCGCTTGTTTAATGGACTGACAGATAAAGCAGTTCAACTCTGCATTAATGAGGAAAATCAGACGCATAGCTTATAAATTAATGTGAAAAACAAGTTTTAAAATCGTGACTGAAGAGAAAGGTCGATCCACGAACAAAATACGCAACACTCAACCATACCTCTTCAAACATTTAGTTTTCATTCAAAAGTCAGCCATCCCGATTTCTGACTGAAGATTTCCATTCACATGTTCCGTTGAAAATCATTTTCGTTAAAATTCATTTCACTTCATTTCTTACGCGTAGGGTGAAAAATGAAAGAAGTGAAAAATCCTATCATTCACGCTCATACATCCGAAACGACAGAATCCTTCAGTCATTCTTTAAATGACAGGAAATTCATTTTCATTCACTATCTTAATGAGTCAAGTGAATGAAACTGAACAGGTATGCACTCAACAAGGCCAAAAGAATGTCGAGTTTGACGCCGAAAACAGTAATTTAGATTTTCCGCAAACACTTTTACACCTCGTCAGATCAGATAGTTGGAAACTACCATTATATTACAATGGTTTATTAGTACATGATTTCAGTTTTGCTAAGTTGATCTTACTCGAGTGTATCATTAGCTTTAATAACGTAATTTAGCTTAAACATAGAAATTAATTTATGACAAATAGAAAAAAAAGATTAATTTGTTCAACGATGAGGGCCTAAAATTTTGACTAGCCCGGCATTGACCTTAAGTGGCTTAAATTTAATAGTTGGGCAACTGTAAAGGGCAAACGATAAAAAGTACCTGCACACTCAAGTTGGTAAATAATTTTAATTCAAATCCGATTCTTATAAACCTCATAGTAAGATTATGCACATAAAAATATCCCGACTTCCTTTTTAACTTGTGACAATCCTGCTTATATTTACGTAACTAAAATAGAATATCGATTCTGTAAAGATTCTCATTCCGCGATGAGTTTTTAAGTCGTTAGATTAAGCTAGAGAAAAGGTTTGACATCATTTTTCAGACAAGGACAGTAAATCCATTTTCGGCAGAATTGTGGACTCGATTGAATCTCGAAGAAAGTGAGTGGATGGATAAATAGGTATGCTAAAGTCGGCTTAAAATGACAGAGTTCGACTCCATGACAAAAAGACCTCTCACTTTTCCTTCCTGAGGAAAAAGCTGAAAAAGTTGATATTTGAGAGGAAGAGAGAACATTGTTAAAAATAGCACATTCTTATTTTCTCTTATAAAGTCTTAAATATGATTACATAAACTTTTGAAAAATAATTGATGCCAATGATCAAGAAAAATAAAAATCCGATATAATTATCCTGTCCGAATTTCACCTAATAAATGGTGACAATGAAATATTATGCCTGCAGGTGAAGCACGGATAGGAAATCGAGATTACATACATTTCTTTCCAATTTTATTTGGAAAAGGGTTTCAAACAAAAAAGGTGACCAAATTTAAATTAGCATTCTTCCCCCCATAAATTATTTTAAATTCTTATGTAACTAAATATATTTCCGATTTTATTTATAGCAAAGTTTCTAAAAATGTGAACTATTGCTGAAAACGAAAATTGACTTTTTATCATAAAAATAAATTCCATTCACTAAAAGTTTTGTCGAAGAGGAATTTTGCGATAATCTCGTCTCCTTGACTCAATTTCAATTTCCAGTCGATATAAATTCTGCCCTACTCAATTATTATCTCAGGAGAGAAAGTTGCCGAATTTCTCTCCATTATTTCGGCCGGATGTGAAACGTGTGCCTAATCGTTTTCCGGACAGGGCATGAATCAATTCGTGGTAGAAACCGCACGATCGCCATTAGGAACATAAGCTACACGTTCTTGACCACGAAATTACCATGAAATGCAGACGTCAAATTTTCCGAAATATACATTTTAAGGAATTGAATGCGTTATTTTAACAAAGATTCTAATATTTTCAAAAATTTAATTAACTCGGAACAACAATAAAGATTGATCCCAAATGGCGGAGTAGTGTGGACTGATTTGCTTACTGGTAAATATTTCATTACCACATATTAGAACACCGTAGCGCTCGATATTACCGATGCCAGCAGAGTCGCATATGTACTCCGGCCAGTAATGATTCATTACCAGTTGCCAAAGAGTAAACCCGACCTGAGTATTTTATATTCTGTAGTACAACACTTCGTAAAATTAATATTTGGTGTTCAACTATGTCACTGCTACCCAAAATTGACGAGTAAAATGCGTATCTATTCAATACCCTTATTTCATTGCAGCGCACGCATTATTCTGAAAATCGTGTCTCATTTCCTGCTAAAATTATTTTCTCCAACTTGATGAAACATAAAAAATTAGGTGGATGGGTTTGCCATTGAGGAAAAATAATGATAAATAACCACGTGTCAAAGTGTCCCCAGTAAATCTGGTTTGATTAATGTCTCCTCTCCTCCGTGGATCACTTTACCGTATTGCGTAGCAAAATTGTCATGCTGCTTAAATATTTATTGGCATACAGCCCTCAAGACCGAGTGGTTTCACAAAAAGTGAAAGTTATGAGAATCTGATTAAATTAGTGGTAAACTCTTATCAAACATTTTGTGAAGTGTGTAACCAATGAATAGCAACACTGCAAGAAATCCCGTATTAAAACAATACCAAGCGGTGCTCATATAAAACTTTATCAATGTGGTATTGATTATTGATAAATAATACCGTGTAGAAATGGCTATGTATTACATTTTTACCATATCGGTATGATTTTAATACCAAGCGGGAGCAACTTTAATACCGGGAAATGAATACCTGTCTCATTATACCAGATTTCTAAGAGTGAATGATAAAATTTCTTACTTACAGTTTTCAGGGATCCATTTTCATCGTAATTACGTAGTTTATCGTTTTCTTATTCTCAATAACTCCTTTCACTTTCACGACACACAATATTCAGTTAATAAGCGCTCGAATATTTTTCTTTGTTTAATATACGCGTTCACCACTTTCACCTAAAATATCATTAATGTTCATTTAATTCTCCAGGAGTTCAAAGTCTCCAGTGATTTCAAGTTTCTCTTCGTTTTTCACATTTGAGCGTCATGACACTACGAAAACTGTACATTTAGAAAATTCTATTCTATTCAGGGTGTGTTTTATACATTAGTTTTGAAGTTGGTTTCCTGAAAACGCACAAAAAATGAGAAAGTTAGTATATATATTCGATTGGTATTACTTATTAAAATTATGATGAAATTTTGTGAGGTTTTAAATTTTCGTACAGTTTTTCAATTCAAAATTTCTTCAGTTAGATATATTTTACTATTTTTTTCCGTAATAATTCTAAGGTGAGGTAAAAATACTATAGTTACAGTTACACCTTAGTATGCATTCCGACAGGTCTCGAAAACTTTGACCGCCGCCTACAGCCAAGGGGGTGCGTTTTAGAGAAAAAAATAAAGAGAGCAAAAAATCAATTACGAACATAATCTAGTGCTATCTTTAGGGATTTTTCGATATTAGCTCCCAAAAAAAAAGTTTTGATGGTGGTGAATGGTTGCGTTTCGCAATTTATGTATGAAGGAGACAACCTACATAGCTGGGTATTTAAATTTATGAAAGATCGCCCCCACTTTACTATAAGGGGAAACAAGAATTGGGTCGATTGGTTGAGAAACCAGCGACTTTTCCTTATAACGAAAATTTCCGAGTGGTTGCTATATAGTAACTATATAGTTACACCCTCGCCATGGAGTAATTTATGGTTTTAGCCCGTGTCTGGGCTTATGGGACCGTCATGTCCGTCCGTGAAAACGATATTGCAATTTTACCATATGCATATTGGACAAAGTTAGGAAACAAGTTCGAAGGTGGACGAAATGGGTCAAATGGTTGATCCGTTGGGGTCATCTAAGTGGGTGCTATGCACCAGATTTCAAAATTGTCATAGAAAGTTGAAATTTGGTACACAGATTGTTAGTGGCTCCTAATCGAAGAATATGAAATCAGAATGGAAAAATTCTTATCTGGAGGGACCCAATGGGGTCACTCATACTGATTTCTCAAAATCATCAAATCGAGTTGTAATTTAGTACACCGGTTTCCACTCGCACCTATTGAAAGAATACGAACTGGAATCGGGAAAATTTTTATGTGGAGGGACTCTTTGAAGTCACCGTTTAGAAATTGTCACCAATGGTCTTATATACAGCTTTACAAATAAGTCGAAGCACAAATTTGAGAGTGGTTAGAAATATCAAAACTTCATATCTTTCAACTGACACTTAAAACGTATGCTGTAAATTTGAACGAATTAACGATATCCGCAAGGGTGTAAATGTTGCTTATACATACCGTACAATAGTGGTTATGTTCTACATTTAAAATTCAACCTCAATTCAAACCCTTTAAAATTCAAACCTAAAAAAGAATTAAATAAAATATAGCTTGAAAAAGTAAAAAGTTCTAAGGTGAGGAAGTGCACTTAAAAGTACTAAACAAGCTCCCTCCGCTACCCAGATAATTTTACTTCGCCTGGGCTGTCTACTGCATGCAAATATTTCGGCGTCACGTAAGAAAATAAAGATCTAATTTCTTGATCCAAAGTTAACTTTTGAATTGGTTAATATCCAGCTGGAACATTGCTGGGTGGTAAGGGTATTAGCAATTATGATCATTTGGTGGTAATTATTACATACGGTTCATCCGTCCCCAAATATTTAATTATTTGTATGACTAGCTCGACATCCTGCTCGTTATACATTCAAGTCAGAATATATGTTCGGATAAACCAATATATTTTAAACCTATACTATACAATGCAAGACAACCATTGTTTTAGATTTGTTGCGTGACTCTTTGAGCGACTTATTTACAACCTATTTTTTTTGCAATAGATATTTTGCATGCAGTAGACAGCCCAGGCGAAGTAAAATTATCTGGGTAGCGGAGGGAGCTGTTTAGTACTTTTAAGTGCACTTCCTCACCTTAGAACTTTTTACTTTTTCAAGCTATATTTTATTTTATGTGAAATTCATATTTTAAAATGCTAGATATACGCAAACATGCTTTTTACATTTAAGCCCAGTTTTTTCCGTAGTCTTACTTCGTCACAGATTCCTAATCTCACTTTACGCCTCCTGTTAAATGCCTTCAATGCAAATTCCTATAATGCATCAACTTCATGAGTTTTGAGATAAATGCATTTTGCTTTTGACATTTTAATGTAAAGTTAATTTTTGGTACTGCAAAACTATTGTTTGGAAATAATTAGCAAATTCAGTTTTGAGGAAATTTACTCTGAAAAACGGGAAATGAATTAGCAAATTTTTTCACCGATAGTTTCTGGTACCAAACATTTATTTTACATTAAAGTATTAAAATTTGTATTTACCTTAACACTCATGTACTTAATTGATGCCATTTTAGAAATTCGCATTTGCATTTAAAGACATTAAACTAAACGCCTAGAAACAATTATCTAAACCACTATTTGCTACTAAACATTTCAAAATAAAAATTAAGCCGTGCAACCCATACAATTTCATTATTTCGATTTAATCAAATGTAGTGTTCTATAATTTACAAAATGAGATATTTTATGGAACCGTTCATGTTTGGTATTAAAAACAAAAATTTTATTACTTCTGAAAAATGAGGTTTAGAGAAACCAATTGAGCAAGTATGCAGCCAAATAGTAAAAAGCTGATTGTAAAATAATTAAAGTAAGGTCCACAGGTAGTGTGTGAGAAAGTTGTTAGTTGTTAGTTGTTCTTATGGAATTAGTTCCAAAGCTGTCAATCGACTGTTCAACTTATTGACTCAATATCAAAATACTAATTTTCTTTGAAATTATTAATGCAGGAAAACATTTCACGTGTTTTTCTTTGCAACGCTAAACTTCTCAGCCATGTTTAAATTTGATAAAATTATTTTTGTAAAAGTTACAAAATTAAACTGAAATTTTACTTTCACTTCGTTTCGCAGTTTCCGGAATTCAGGAATTCAGCAGGAACTGAAAATATTTTCAGCTTTGAGGAGCTTTTCATAAAATGTAATCCTTTCTTGTTCAAACAATCAGGTAGTCAGTCATGCCTCTCCGAATTACTCGGAGCCTCTCAGCGTATGCTCTCCGATTTTAGCAAATTAGGGTCGATCAATAAAATGTAATTAATATGCAATTTGCATAAGACATGATCTTCCAATGGGCTCGTTTGGCAAAGATATTTGCATCCGAAGAGGAGAAAACGCATCTTAAAGTTGCCAAATTTTGCACTTTCCAAATTTACATACTGCGCATTTTCTCCTCTTCGGAAGCAAATATGCCAAACGTGCCCATTGGGAGCTTGTGCTTCTTGAAAATTCCACATGAATCAAGTTTGTGACCAATGGACACTATGAATCATTGTAACCTAAATTATCTCTCTCCTATCAAATTAATATTTTTTTTTACATTTTGGAGTCTTACTCCAGCATTTTTATTTATTTAAAAACAAAATTTCCAATTCCTTTCAAAAAGTTAAAAATGCTACCTTGGTTCACTCGTTTTTATATGTACCGAACCGTACTTAAATTCCGTGAATTATAATTACCTATGTAAATACCTGTTCAATATACGTCCTGCATTAAATCTATTTAAAAAAACTAACTCAAAATACGGCGATCGTCATAGCTCGAATTTTTTATAAGAATTTTTACAGATTTCGTATTAATTAAAATTGTAATAAATTGACACTAATCTGCTCAAAATCAGAGTACATACGCTGTGAGACCTCCATTTTTAGGCACACATTAAACACGAGTTGTTTGAAGCTCGGCCTCACCCCCATTTCTAAATAAATAAATTCACAAAGGAATTTTTAAATTGTTTCGCAACTCCGTGGTTTTCATGGAATGCATAACTCGTCTATTTCAATCCTCTAGGCTTTCATCTCGGAAATAAGTATGAACATACATATCCGTATTGTGCAACTCATAAGTGAAAGCAAGCATGCAAATTCGTATGTACACAGACACACGTCATAAATTATTTTGTTTGAGTATCACTCTTCAATTATGTAACTTCATCCTCTGACTTCATCAGCTTTAAATTTATTTAAAGAAAATTTTCCCCTCTATTGTGGGCGTATTAACGTCAATGGCTCTTGTAAATTTAACTGTTTAACTTGCACAATTAATTTATCTGGAAAGCTTTGAGACTCAATCTTTTGCTCGAAAAAAATAAAATATTTATTCACAAATTTGCCCAGGAAATTGACATGTTGTTGACATGTTGTTCGTAACAAAGATCATTTTTTTAATGGCAGGATTTTTTTGAGTGAATTGACGGGCTCTGAACAATTTTAACACCATAATCAAATTTTTTGGAAAAACTGCGAATCTAATTTTTTTAAAGGTGACCGTACAATAATTTATAAAATAATTTTACAAACACTTACCAAATAAAAAGGCGCCCTTGATCTGAGTAAATTTTTAAAAAAATTGTAACCCAATTCTCAAATAGATACTTTGTAAGTTTACGGAATTTACGGTTTTTTACAATGTTTTCAATGCCCTTGTGATGTGCCTCTCTGCAAGACGAGCATCATTACTTAATGGAGAAGCAAATACGCTTTTATTTCTCAACCTTTTAACAACTTTCGTGCCGTTATATTCGCCGTGAAATGTGAAAGGACTAAATAATCCTTAAGCGAAGTGGTCCTTGTGGAAAGTTGATCAAGTGGACGATTAATCCGCCTGGATCGAGGAGAAAGTCTCATAACAAACAATTTCCCTCGAGACTAAGCCCATGAAAAGACCGGCGGAATTAGCCCCAGCTCAAATTGCTTTCTAAATGTTTGAAAGATTTTTCAACTCGAAACTGGGTAAACTAATAGGAAAAAGAATTACTGAGGTGAATTCATAGTGCGCAGGACATGAAAATAAAATTCCCAGAAATTTTAGGCAACAAATTTAAACAAAAATACCTTAAACGAACATAAATAACATTTTCTTAAAACACAATTAGTTTTGTAAAATACATTGTAAATTTTATATAATGCAACTGAATTTCGGTTACCAAATACAATCTTTAACCCAAAATTATCCATCAGTATGATAAATTTTTCAAAAATTTGAGCTACTTTCCTTGACTAGGTTACATCCTTTGGATAAATACTTCATAAATACGCGGATCATTTACAATAACATGAGATAGTTACCATTCATTAAAATTCAAAATAAACAAATTTGAACGCCGATAACCAAAAAAAACTAAATTATATAGCGTTAAGTAGTGTAATTCAGATCTGCATCGTGAAAGATGGATTATTTAAATATTTCGTAAAATTGTTTAAAACATCTAATATTTTTAATTCTTGAACCAAATGTTTCTAGTTAGCAATTGTATATTCTGACAATGTTTTCTATTTTCAGAAAGGAGAAAAGTATTATTTATTTCCCCGTTTAAATTAACACAATCGTGATATTCCGACATTTAAAAAATACTCAAGCTAAATTTGTCAGAAAATTAGTACTATTTTGACGCCATCTAAGTAAAAAGATAAAAGTTTAATTTTCAAATTAGGAAATTATCAGGTACGTTTGTAAGAATTACATTTATCCATAAGTTAGAGGTGGAAGCGTTATGCTAGAACGAAAACCTGGTTATTTGCATACTGTAAATTGCATTGCAAACCGTCACCTTAATTGATTAACCATGAAATTATAACAGTTACAAAATACGAACAAGTAAAATTTTGTGAATCGCGTAATATAATGATTTGAGTGAGTTTAACACCGTAAGCAAAACTCGTAAAACAAATAAGTCTGTTGAACATATTTTTTAAAGGGTGTACATTTCGTGGTTACGTCATACGTAGCTGAATTTGAGACTTCGTCGGATATGAATAAATACCCTGATATGAATAAATACCTGTTAAAAATCTGGTAAAGCTATGTATACAGTCGGCCGTACTAACTTCCTACTGGTTTTGCAGTAGTTTGTTTCTGGGTGGTAAACTTATCATTACCACAGCATTTATTAAACGGTAATTCCCCTTATTATTACTGTGCTGGCAGGGTCATATGCAAATGTATTACGGTCAGTAATGATTTAATATTAATTATACCTGTTTTCTCAGAGTGCTCAAAATGAAATATTGTTTGCCGGTCAAAATCTGTTACAATTAACACGCCTTTTGTAGTTTTTAAAAGTGACTTTTTATCTTTTATCTTTGGCGTTTCTTTACTGGCCACCCTCAACGTAGGATTTTAAAACCCTGAACTACGACAAATTATAAAGACTAATATCAGAATATTTAAATATTTTCTATAAATTTCAGAAAACTTACAGTGTTCCATACTAAAAATGTACTAATCACAAACCACAATTTTATGAAATCTAATGTTAAACGTTATATTTAAAAAACACAAAATTTTATACATCAACAAAATATATCCAGGATAAGCTTACTTTTTCATAAAACTTGAAAATTTCACTCTATTTTAGTGCCTGTGCAAAACTTGTTCTCAAAACGTTATATAAATTTCTCACAGAATCTCACAGAAAACGAGAATGAACATTCTCGTTTTGAGAAGAGAAAGCGAACCGACTTCCGACCCAGCGTGCAAACAATGACTGACGGAGAAAGCAGGGCAACACTACGTTTTTTAGAGGAGAAAGCCCACAAACCACGCAAAATACCAGTTGTAAAATCCTGACTGGAGGGTGAGAAGGATCGATCCATGCAAAAAATACGAAATCATTACGTCCCAACCCCTTCAATAGCAAGATTACTACCCTTTTTTCTCTTTACTTTCTCCTCACAAATCAAGTGCGACTTTTAGTGAATGAAATCTAATCATTGGCGTGGCGTGGCGAAGCCGAATTCAATTTGGTGTAGAATTGTTTTCAAATCATAAAGGTGAAAACACGCAGCAATCTTGAAATAAATTGTGTCAGGGTCATTTATTTATCAAAAGGTGGGATCTACTCCCGACACATGATATGTACGAGTTAAGGTCGATGTTTCCTTATTTCTGATCCTGGAGACGAAATCCTAATCACAATTTACGTTTCTAAATTATTTAGGAACATTTATTTTCTTCAATGTTAGCAGAACATTAGAGTAAAATTAGAATTCGGTTGACATTCGGAGTCTCGTTGGGATTTAGCTTTTCGTCGTGAGATTGCAGATATTTAGACAATTCGCGCAGTCATTGGTAATTTTATAATATGTAAAATCTATGCATTTACGAACTTTTACAAACAATTATGAGGAAAATTAAATTCCAAATTTTTGCCAACTTGGTAAAATTGGTAAAATTGTATTTACAAAATTTACAAGGTTACCAATGGGAATTCCTTCATTCAAGCAAGTTATAAAGTAAACTTAATAAACTAATTCTTTAAAAAAAACTTAGGTGAGGCTTGCTTAAAAGGGAGAAACAAGAGGTTCTCATCGTGTAATAAAATAATATGCTACATCAATGTTCATCTCATGATTTATAATTTTAGGTGAATACAACAACAAATTATATGCGTTTCGGACCATTTGCCTCGCCGTGGGCCTGATTAATTGTTCCATACAAATACATGTATGTATATATATAGTATGTGCACCATATTGATGGTTGTACCTAAATATACATAAGTTGCAATCTTCGTTACTATTCGATTCTGCTTATACTGATGGCCTACATGAATATATTTCAAAGATAGGTCGAAGTTTTTAAAATTTAGTGTTCTGAAATATAATATTACAAACTAACTCAAGCTTCGTACATTACATCACCAATAGATTATGGATAACGAAATTATCTAACTAAATCCTGTATCGTTTCATATGAATTATTACTGCATATGTGTATCAAATGCACTGAGCGCTAATAAATTTTCAAGTTATTTTAATTATTTGAATCATAAAATGGCCCACGGCGAGGCAAATGGTCCGAAACGCATATAATTTGTTGTTGTATTCACCTAAAATTATAAATCATGAGATGAACATTGATGTAACATATTATTTTATTACGCGATGAGAACCTCTTGTTTCTCCCTTTTAAGCAAGCCTCACCTAAGTTTTTTTTAAAGAATTAGTTTATTTTTTTGTTTTTAAGTCTCTTTAAGTTGTCATCAATAATAGATACCAAATTAAATCTCATTAGCCTGGATGCGTTACATAATATGCAATTAATTCTCCAGTGGGTGTGAATGCGTGGAACACCAAATTAAATTCCCCTATCATCCGTGGACTAATAGGCAAGAAATGCATCAACATCATACATATATATGTATTTTGTATATACACACACTTAGAAATCTGGTATAATTGAAATCTCAGTGGTTCCTATTGCTTGCAATACGATGACGCCAGCGGTCTAGCTCCGATTTTGACGAAAACACGATAATTATGTATCCTTAGATAAATGATTAAACACGTGTTTCAGGATTTTTCGTAATGCTCATCCTTAGTTTAAACAAAGTTATGATGGAAAACGTGAAAGAGAATTTGCATTTTCATGTAGTCATTTCTGAATACCGCTTGGTACTATTTTAATACTGGATTTCTAAAAGTGCATACATGTACATACATATTTACATGTTTAGATATTTGCATATGTAAGTGCAGAGCTTACATGTTTCTATTGTGCTGGTTGCTAATAGAAACGAGTATTTGTTATAAGTAATGAAGAAACATTACAAGCAACGTAACTGGCTGCAGATGCTACCAAGAAAACTTTTTCATTTCTTGTCCGATTTCGCTCGGGTTTGTTTTAAATGACGCGTTATAGATTTCCGCACATTAAAACATGGACGAGTCACAACCTTTGCATGGGAAAAGTGAATTTGCCAGTCGTTTGAAAGTTTAAAATCGATTTAAAATGGGTTAAAATAAGATTGTCATCTCCCTCGAATTGACGGGCATCATCTACCCAGCAAGGTCTGCACGATTGCCTTTTACACCATTTTGATACGATTAGCCGTTTTGCCACAATCTTGAGTGGAATTTTGGGAGGGGGGGTCTGTTTGCATACTTAGGCTTCGCCGTAACCATGCATTTTTTCAAGAGGTCATGGTTACTATGCCTCACCTAAGAAAAATACACAAATTCTGAAATTAGCTTGAATCTTTAATCCAGTTTGTACCAATTAAAATATTCCAAAGATATTTATTCCAGCCTCACAGATAGAATTATTATATACCAGTTTTTGTATTCATGTAGATGAACGATGTGACAAATAATAACGTAAAAATAATTCGGCTGCAACTTTGGTATCTTTCGACGTCAAATACAAATCTTTTTATTTTCATTAGAACTATAATTAGGCAAAAGATGATAAGAGCTTTTCCAATTGTGGTTCTTTCAACCTCAAAATTCGAAAAACTCGAAATTTGAACTAATGATACTGGAAATTATCATTGTTTATGATAATTAAGGTTCAAAATTGATTATATCGTTTAGATATATAAATATTTCGTAAGGTGGCTTACAACATATCATATTTACCGTTCTTTAGCCAATTTTTTTCTGTTATTACTTAAAACTAAATAAACCCAAAGATGATCTATAAAAAATTCACATGCAATATTTTTTGAAAATTTAAAAATTTGAAGGACTTTGTAATTTTAATGAATTTCAAAAACGGGCCAAAAATTCCGAAATTCAAATTTCAAGACAATTGGATGTTTTATATGTCACGTAAGTCATTCTGAAGAGACACGTTTTCGAATTTTTTGATTCGAGCTAAAATTAGAAAATTTACAGAATTTTTAAAAACCGAGGTTTTCGCTAGAAAACAGCTTAAAATTCGCGCCTCGCGCTCAAATTAGCGCGTTTTGATAATGCGAAAATATGGGTGTGCTTATTTTTTTGCGGTGAACAAAATAAAATTGGTCCCATAAGTAACTAATTCCATATTTAGAAATATAAAGTTTGATTTGCTTATGCGATTGATCTAATCACTTTTATACGTATTCATTAAGTATAGAAAATCAGAAACGGTGTCAAAGCATATAAAATATTTTACAAATTTTCTGAATCGTCTAAGGCAAATAAATATTAATGATTAACATGCTACGTAAATATACAAATGTTATTCGAATATAAATATATTATATAGGTATATTCTTATGCATAAAATTGTGTCAAATTAAAAATTTTACTAAAAATGGAAATAAAGAATTAATTTAAATCAAAAATTCTGAAACTTTTCACATCTAAAACTATTTAGCGTCTCAAAACTCCAAGAGGATATTTTGATAAAGACAAACGTCATAATGTTAAGTACATATAAAGTGCGAAAGGGTTTTGAAAATCAAACCACACTGGTTAAAATAACACCGTAGTGAGAGTTTATGTGATGTTTGGGAAATATGTGATTTGTGAGATTTCCGTGATTATTGGGCAAAATGGACAATTTTCTTTAATATGCGATTTAAGTTGGAAAAAATTGTAACTTTAGTATCTCGAATTTTGAGAAATTTCTGTTTTTGTACAAACTTTAAACGGATTACGTAGCCGCTTCCCAACTTCTGAAGTTTCTAGCCGATTTAAAAGTAAGAAATTGAGCCTTTCTACATGATCACATTTGCAGTAGAAACCGCAAAATACTTAATTCCGCCCAGAGTTCAGTGAAAGTTTTTGTCTGACACATTTCCAGGAAACATATTTATCACCTCGTTTTCCAACTTTTAACTTCCTACTTCTTGTAATTACGAGAAGCAGTACTTCAAATTCTTCTCCATGATTTTACTTGGATATACGACGTGCGTCAGATGAGCTACGGACAGGAAAACATGACCACCATCACGAATAAGCGCTTAACTTATTTATTTTATTTACAAATCGGTGAAATCAAAATGCACGGGGTCCGAATTATTTAATAAAGCATAAATTATTTAATTAAACTTCCCCAAATTTTTTAATTGCTGAAAATAGTTCATAATAATATTTATTATTAGTATTATTATGAAAAAAATTGATAGATTAAAATTGATAGATTTTCACGGCAGTTTGTAGTAAAATAAAGTTATGTAAATTAAACTATCACAAATTTTATAGGTATCATGAACTTCATCAAGGAACCCAAATTCACTCCAAGATAAATTCAAATGTGTTTATGAAAATCGGTCTAAAGTTTTTATAAATTAGTATATAAATCACTGCGAAGGGATATTTCAAAATGTCACGATTTTGTAAAAAAAATTCGTATAAATACATTTCAAAATAAATTGAAATTCCATCAAAAATACATAAGAATCAAACTAATTCGTAAAACAGTTTTCACAAATTTCAGGAAAGACATTGAATCAAATAAGAATAATAAGAATTAAATAAGAATTAATCAAATAAGAATTATAAAAGTACTAGAGTAGAGGCCCGTTCAAGAACGGGTTCTAGGCTCCCAGAGGGGGTGTGCCCATAGCGCAAAATCCCCTACGCTACACTTCAAATAATTCCCAGTGGAGACTTTGTCCATTGTCATAATACATATGTACGTCAAATCATACATTTCAATTTCCCTGATCACGGAACAATTTGACTTCCCCCTCTTGTAGTGGCTGCATAGGTAACTACTTAAATTCCCGTCGCGTGAGGGTGGCTGCATAGCTAAACACTTAAATTCCCATCGCGTGGGGGTGGCTGCATAGGTAAACACTTAAATTCCCATCGCGTGGGGGTGGCTGCATAGCTAACTACTTAAATTCCCGTCGCGTGGGGGTGGCTACATAGCTAAACGTTTAAATTTCCACAGGATGTGGTGGCCGAATGACAAAAACCTTAAATTTCCAGAGAGGGGGTGAGTAAAAAACAAAACACTTAAATTTCCAGAGAGAGGGGTGATTAACTAACAAAAAACTCAAATTTCCAGAGGGAGGGGTGACTGCATAGCAAAAAAGTTAAAATTCCAGAGAATAGGATATGAATTTTATGCTGCTGGTATGTTTACAATTCTACTGCAAGAAGATAGAGACAAAGTGTCGCGGCAGAGTCATCATGGGTACGCTCAATGGTGTAGCGGAGCACACGCTGGTTGCGTAAACTCCATTCAATAGTAGTGGGGCGAGTTGCATTGAGAGCCACAGGGACCCAGCCAGCCAGGCAGCCAGAACTTAACAATAGCTCTTTATGTATATAGATAATGTATGTATGTATGTAGTTATTTATTTTGTTGGGTTGTGGTTGGTTTTAAGTGGGAGGAGGAGGTGGGCGTGAAACTTGGAGGACTTGTGGATAAATGTGTTGTTGTCGGTCTGTTGATCAGATCCGACTGAGCGAGAAGAAGAGAGTACCGCGGTGGCCAGTCACGATGGTTCAGTGGTGGGGCGAGTTGCATTGCTGGAAGACGGACCCAGGGACCCAGGGATCATACTAACACTTTATTACTAGTGATTGAAAAAAATTGTACACCAATTTTATCCCAGTAGTCGACTTAGATTTTCATGGCATCATTTACTGAAAATAAGATTTTTCCCACTTTTTTCTACCTTTCCCTCGTTAGAGAAAGTCCTCACGGGACACACTTTCTCCGTCCTTGTTCCACTCGAGGTCTGCTCTGGAGCAGAATTCTTCCACATTTTTGGACGAGCTAATTTTTTTGCCCACTTCTGACAACTGGGACTTTCTCCCACTTTTGGGAGGAGGCGGAAACGTTTCCATATTCATTATTATCCTCCCATCCGCACGACTAAAACCTGCACTCACATCCTCCCTGACTGAATTATTCATGCACTTTCCAACGGAAGGGATGAGTGGTCCACATTACAAATAGAACATGATTTCACAATAACTTTCACCGCGTAAAAATAGCAATGTCCAATTATGTTTAAAAAATTAGAAGCTTGATATGCACTGATGTGATGGACGCATTTGTGATGAGAATGAGCAACCAAGTATACAATTTTGAGGAGTCGAAGAAAATTTGAGACGAAAACCAAATCAAGATTAATTTTACAAAATGTCTTGGTTGCTAAATTTTGTAAAGTATTTGTAAATGTTATGAAATTTGGTCAATTCTGACTACAGAAAAAGCACAGCGGCAACTTCGTAGGGACAAACAGAGTAATTGGTGTATAAACACGCCGTTTATGATTTTATGTGATTAGCAACAAGTCCAAAAATTATAAAAGATTACTGCTTTCACTTGGTTTGAGTACTGACAGCTTAAACTATTTCATCGAATCCAGTATAGAAGCAGTTAAAATGATAAAACTTCAGACAAAAAAGCTTATTTAGTAAAATTATATTTAGAGGCTATAAACGCAGTCATTCGTTGCATTGTAAAATCCACAAAGTGTGAAAACTTACAACCTTTTACGAAATTTTATAAATATTCGAGTGAAAATTAGCTTACAAAGTTTTGTCAACTGACTAAGGTCAAGGGCGACTTTTTATTTGTAAAGATTTGTAAAATTATTTTACAAAATTTAAGCATTTTATAAAGATACCAAGGACTATTTCCTTAATAGTTTCATAGGATAATTCTAATTTTGACTTTCCAACTAAACTATAAAAGCCGCAAACGAAATTACTTTCTCGCTTCACAAGCTCATTTTTACATACGAGACAAGTTTCTGACTATTTTTCCGAATTTTTGAAACTATCAAGTTAACGCAACTTTTATAAGTCGCATTTCATCCGTTAAACTTAAATCTAAACTTGCTCTCAATCTGGACGAATTAATGACGAGGGACCGGAACTGTTGTTGCAAAAGTAAGTTTAACAAGTTCAAAGTCAAGTGTTGTGCTGAAGCTTAAAAGTAAAATCAAGACTTTTCACCAACCAACTTTCTCCACATTTCCGTCCTTTCAGCACATCCAGAAGTGTTATAATTCTTGGAAAGTCATTCATCGTCCTATAAAGTCCTTCCCGCCCAAAATTATTAAAAGATTTATTCTACTCGTTAAGAAGTATAAAATCCTTGCCACCATTTGATTTTTTGGATATACAAATATAAATGGTCCAAATTTTTGCAGAACAAAAAGCTCACCAAAATAAATAGAAGATGCAATAAATAAAGCTTTCCAAAAAGTAATATTTTAGCAACGCATGCGTGCAATGTGCATCAAACTCCTGAATTTTTTGTCAATCTTGCTAAGGGCTCCATTGAACAGTACTTATTAGTGCCTTTCAACTTTGTGAAATGCATCAGACTTTTCTGCTAATTACTCAATCTCCCTTTTCTGCTGGTTACGACCATTTGATTTCACTCGAAATCAGGTTTTCTTTAATTGGTTTCCACGAAAAAACTCAAGGTTTGGGTTAATTTTTGTTATCACCATTCAGCTCATTCAGCTAATCCACCTTACACTACCCAACAATTGAATACATAAAAAGTGGACTGTCCAAGGTTGGAGTAAAAATTATTAAGCAATAATATTTTATTTATCTTTCTGGTCACGTTGCTCATTTTTTCTACCTTGAGACTTCCTATAATAATGGCTCTACGTGTAATCTGTTTACAGTTTTACGTATTGATTAACCCAATGAAGTTATAAATGGCGTGCCAGCCGGAAAACTTAGAAAAATTTATCCTTGTCCATTTTGCTCTCTTTACAGATTAGTTTTGAAAATAAATAAATAAAATTGAATATTTTTTCGATTTTTATCTGCATTTCAAAGTGTACAGGTTATGTTAAGTTTATCCCAAATTTATGTTTATATTTATGTTCAATTACCTATCCTATTAAATTCTGATATCCCTCTGATTCTTGAAATATCCCGAGATATCGAATTTCGTTTTGAGTAGTAAATTGAAAATAAAATGGTGCACGGATAGAGTTCGGGTAAAAAAGTGAACACAAGTGAAAGTAAACTTGTCCTTTTGATGTGACGATACGAAAGCGGAAGTCAGCATGGGAAACGTCATAAGAAAAATATTGAATATTTCTCTTTCCACGAAAAAAACAGTTGTTCATGAAATCTGACTAGTTATTAGACTGGTACAATTTTTAGGAAATGCGAATAATTTGACTAAATATGTATGACTAATTATGCCAATATAACCGCCCAACTAAAATTTTTTTTCTTCCAACCAAAAGCTATAATTTTTGCAACACTAAAATTTGCAACCAATCGAATTTTTTAATCCAACGAAAATGTAAAATATTACGACCAACAAATTTTATATTTAAGCAGCAGAATTATTAAGTTTAGGCAGCAAAAATTTTAAAATGCAACAAAATCTTTATGAAATTTCATAAGTTAGGGGACGTTCATAAACTTCATAACGCATTTTTTTTACTTTGGATTTTTTAACACTTTTTTGGACACCAACCACTGTTATGTCACGCTGGCGTCACGAAAACTTGATAGCTTACCCCCGTCACGTAACGTATGTGTCTATTTGTGAAGCTATTGATGGAGATACATATATTGTCGGTGTTGGTTTGAATGGTTTGAATGCAAAAGTTTAAAATGTGTTTAAAATTTACTTTCAACTTTGAACTTCAAATTTTAAATCACAGAAAATTACAAAGCTTATTGTAAGATGTTTGGGTCGTTTGAAAAAAACTTGTGCAAAGAAAAATTTCGAGAATTAGCTTACGAACAAAAAAAAGTATAGGCAGAAAGTCTTTCCACCTTCCAACTTTTTGCACCTAACGCCTTACATTTATTGCTCGAGAACCTTTATGGAATGAACTGCAAGTTTTCACAATTACTTATCATAATGCAAGGCTTTTAGAACCATACTTTGGATAACGGCGTAGCACAAGTAAGGACATGGTGGAATTATAGTGTGCTTCACACAATACACGTTTTAAAACCACTTAAAAAATCTCAACGCTGTTTTGGAAAATAGATCAGAAATTTTCAGGGCCAAACTTCAAGATGTGCAAAATCGTCTGGACGACATACAAAATACTAATGTATAACGTATTATAACGGTTTTCGATAAG
The DNA here is from genome assembly GCF_002217175.1 of Folsomia candida. Taxonomy (NCBI): domain Eukaryota; kingdom Metazoa; phylum Arthropoda; class Collembola; order Entomobryomorpha; family Isotomidae; genus Folsomia; species Folsomia candida. Next base: position 2,806,712 of record NW_019091207.1, on the reverse strand, counting down.
AAAATATAGTGCTTGTCAAAATAACAAAGAATCTTTACCTCGCCTGGTCAGAAACTATATGCCCATGATGTAGGGAAAGCTTTGATTATTAATTGAATACAGATATTTTTCTCCTAACTTGTGAAATTTACTAAAAATTTTGTTGCATTTGAACATTTTTGTTGCCTAAACTTAACTATTCTGCTGCTTAAATATAAAATTTGTTGGTTGTAATATTTTACATTTTCGTTGGATTAAAAAATTCGATTGGTTGCAAATTTTAGTGTTGCGAAAATTATTTCTTTTGGTTGGAGGAAAATAAATTTTGGTTGGGCACTATAAATTTGACCCATCAAGATTTACTCAGAAAGTGGCGTATGTACCACCGAGATCAAAAGTGATAAAACGTACAAACATAGGAATATAGTAGCAAGTGGTAAACTCCAATTTACGGAAATGTTAGACTAGTTTTATCATATTAATTTAAAATAACCCGATAGTTAACGGTTTGACTGTGAATTGAAATAAATAATCTTCAAATGAAACCACTTTTCTCCATTTTTACCAGTTTACCATTTAACCATTTTACCTACAATTCGAGAACCTAAACACACAAAAGGATATTGTTAACCTGAGAAACATTCAGTAAGAAGAGTGCCTTATTCCAACAACTAAAATGTGCAGTCGAGAATACGAAACTCACCAACTACGCGACATTACTAACTTTCCAGAGGTGTAATTTTCTTTGCAATTTGATACTTTTATCTTAAACTTTAAACCAGAGTAGAAAGTCGAATACGTCTGCATATCTATGTATTTGTTTCGCGTAAGTATGGTCACTCACTTTTCATTTATATGTAAACACTCTTAGAAAACTGGTATTAAATCATTACTGACCGGCGTATGGACGCCTTTTTTTAACGTCAACGTGCTCGCTCCGAAGCTCTTTTGGGTTCATGGAAAGTTGAAAACGAGGAGTATGTCCCAATTTTGGAAATTGCAACACAGAATTGAAATTGAAAAGACGTTACTGTTAATTTGTAATGAAACAACATAAATAAAATGGGACGATATCACATGCTTTCTCCTGTAAGGAAAGCATCGCAATGCCGACATCTTATCGTAATTGGTGTGTAGTGAGGAAATGCGGTCGAGTTTCGACTGCCGAGATAACATCTCACGTAACAAGAACTGACCAGTTTCATTTCATAAGTCGTTTATTTCTGACCCTTTGTTGTTCCTCGTGATTCACGACAATATCAATTAGTCGGGGATTAAATGCTGGGTGGCTTTTGTGGTAAAGTATACTATTTTACTTTCTCTCCACCCTTTTCTCTCTGCATATTGTGTATCCGCGATGAGGTTAGAGTCATGCATGTACGGACACGAGTTTATTTTCATAACTCATAACTCGAAAACTTTTGAGAATTAATTTGTTTCGTGTCAATATTTTCTTGGCGGGCGAGCCTGTCAATTAACTCAATTGGTTCAAATGGATTAAAGCGATTTACGCAGTTATTTCATTGGTAGCTTTATAAAATTGGCAAATTTTGTAAAATATTATTGCAGACTTACAGGATAAAGAGATTCCCTTGATCTGAGAAAGTTTACAAAAATTTGTGTGCTAGTTTTCCTTTGAAATATTTGTGAAACTTTACAAGTTTGTAAATTTGGCGCATTTTACAAAGTTATCAAAGACTGCGTGAATTGCCTCGATGTCATTTATTTATTTCTAACTACTTACTCAAGCTTAAAAATGATTGCCATTTTAGAAAAGTATCAGAAAAAATAAAATCGTGAAAAACCGAGGGTCATGTGCTCCAACGAGTGCAACGTCACAATTGGAATTTATTGCTTGAGAAATAAATCTCTACGCACCGTGAGCCCTGTTCACCTGTCAACTTGGTCGGTGAACTTAAAACCATGCTCACAACCTATGCTTACTTTCTCCGCCTGTCTTCCGGATTCGTAAGTGGCAGCATTTGTTCGTATATGTTTATTCATATATCTCAATTTAAGGATTACTTTCGAAAAAAATGGGTGCCCCTGTCGTTATTTTTAGTGAATTGAATCGCAACGATTACTGGATAATCGACAGTTTTTTTCATAAAATTTAGTTCGGAGTTAAGAGTCGTAACCTATTATTGAGGCGATTCACGCAGTTATTGGTAACTTCGCAAAATCTGCGCGTTTTTGTAAAATAATTTTACAAGTTTGTACATAATAATAATTTTAATAATAATAATTATTATTTTAATAATAATAATAATTTTACAAAATAAGAAGACGTCCTTGGTCTAAGTAAGTTTCTTTAGAAATATTTCTAAAATATTTTAAACAAAGGAAGTTTTTAGAAAATTTACGAAGTTTACAATGTTACCAAAGTCAACATTAATTACCTCAGTATGTGCCCTTCTTTCTGTGCTCAGGATGAAAATTTTACTTTTGTTACGAGTAAAAGCAATAATTTGGTTTACAAAAAAACGAGTTGTTTCTAAAATATATATTATATATTTTTTAATATTTGCCTATTTTGGGTTATATTTTCTTATGAAAGAAATTTATCGTGTGTAGACACGTATTTAATCTTCCCGGAATGTTGAGTAGAGTGTACGGAATACGTACCCAAATTAGCATTTTTAATTTGTAAAAATGAATTGGAACTATTTTTGTATAGATAAAAATGCATAAGTAAAACTTCAAAATGTAAAAAAATAAGAATTTGATAAAAATATGAAATCATATAGGTCACTGCATCCTAATGAACAGTTGTATGGGCTATAACCTTTCTGCCCAAAAAGTCCTGTTTTGATAGGAATCGAGCGTGCACGCGCTCTTCCCAACTTTTGCACGAAATTTTAAACTTTGTCCAAGAGATGCAAAATTTGGCATGCACATGCACCAACATATGCTACATCATAATATAACATCAATTCCCGTTCCGTTCGCTATAAATTTTTCAGGAAAATTCAAAAACCAAATTGAATACGGGTGACATTTTGGACATTTTGGGACTTTTTGGGCAGAAAGGTTATAGCCCATACAACTGTAGATCCTGCTCAACCGGCAAAGCGATAATGTAAATGTGACAAAAATTCCAGGATTTAGTCTCCATGTTTTGTATGGCTATTTTTTCAGTTCCTCGGATCCGCGATTAAATTGGGCGAATACACGGAGTTGTTATATTATTTAACACTAGTTGAGCACTCGAGTTAAGATTTCGACTATTATGGCTAGCATGCAACCTCGACCAAAATTTGACTCCGGCGATCGTATCCCCTCCATACTAATAGTAATGGAAACACTCAAAATAAGGTCGTAATGAATCATTACCATGCGGAATCACTATGTGTCTCTACCACGTCGGTTACGATTTGTCGTAGAAATGGTAATAATAAGTTCAGGGAAATTCTAATTTAATACATAATTGTATTCACTTCCTTAATATTTGGTAATGAATTTGAATTTCCCTGAACTTATTATTACCATTTCTACGACAAATCTTAACCGACGTGGTAGAGCCACATAGTGATTCCGCATGGTAATGATTCATTACTACCTTATTTTGAGTGAAGGATACGAGCACGTGATGGTCGAGGTTGTACGCTGACAGTTTTATATGTAGAATGTAGTTAGTACATAGCATGTCTAACCTTGTGGATTTCAGGTAACTATGTACCCCTTATCCATTGGAGTTTGAGCCATGGCTAAATATTGAGGGTTTCTTATGGAGCTAGATTTAGCCATGTCTCAAACTTACGTCGATGAACAGTACTGTTGACTTTGTTGCTACTTTTACCTCCCGCCGGCAATGTTTGCAGTCACGTGATGGTCGTGCAGAAAGATCATTATGCAGCATCCATCACGTTAAAACCCACTTTTTACAAGTACCAAGAATTTGCACACTAAAATTCATGATAAGATATGCAAATAATTTTGCAATCATTTTAAGACCCAAAAATTTTCATAGGCAAACACAACATGTCATGACCAAACAATAGAACAGTATCTGTATTGCTCAATTTCTTAAGGTATTTCAGTTTTCTTGCTAAACAGAGTTTAAGTTACACTAACCAAAATTTCGGAAAACCCAAATTTACCACACTCATAAATATTTCATGCTAAATATATCGTGACAGATTTGAGTTTTGGAGATATTCATAACTTTTACCTACCGTTTTGTGGTAAATAGTTACTGACGTGGTGAGGCTTTATAATAACTTCTTGGTGACAATTTATTTTCCAACTTATTTTTAGAATAGCTAACTGGGTGTTTATGTCACTAATTAAATCATTTTGAAAAAATACCCACAGCTTGTGTGAATTTATAACATTTATTAACGTAGCAGAAACAGTAAGCAAACAGAAAACAGAAAACGAAGTAACGAACGAACGAAGTAAACAGGGGTTTGAAACACATTAAAATCTCGGAGAAACTCAAATTGTTACATTTACATGAAAATATGTGTATTTTCGTGATACAACTAGCATGTTATTCTGGTTACGGATTTGAGTTTTGAAGACATTTTCAACTTTTACCATTTTGTGGTAAATCGTTACTGACAAGGTGAGGCTTTATGCTAATTTGGTGACAATTTCGTTACCAACTTGACTAACTGAATATTTGTATCATTCATTAAATCATTTTAAAGAAATACTTGTACAGAAATACAGTTTTTTAAATAAATTCACACAAACTGCATGTACAGTAGAAATATAGTTTGCTTTTTGTGAATTTATAACATTTATTAACGTAGCACTTTCCCATCTGACACTTATTTTCATATGGATCTGACATACTAATAAAAGTAAACAGAAAACATGGCTTCATTTCCAACCGAATTTCATCCAGAAATGCAAACTATCCAGAACTGACAAAAATTGAGACAAGAAACAACAACGGCAAATTAATATAATTACGTTCCATTTCAAATCAACATGTCACAATTAATATGCTTCAGCTCGCTATTTCATATCTCCATCTGCATTAATATATTTCTTACTCACAATGGAGGTTTCCCAGCGGATGCTCTCCGATTTTAACCAAATTAGTGTCAATCGATCACAAATTTAATTATTCTGAAATTTACAAATGACACGATCTCTCAATGGTCACGTTTGGCAGAAATATTTGCATCTGAAGAGGAAAATACGACCAGTAAATTTGGAATGTGTCAATTTTTTGGCACGTTTTCTCCTTTTTTCTCCGTCAAACCTGCGTAGAGGAGGATCGTGTCTTTTTCTAATTTCATATTAAATAAATTTGAGATCGACTGACATTAATTTGGTCAAAATCTAAGAACATACGCTGGGAGACTTCCCTTGTCAGTCAGTTTATTTTCTCTGAGTTGTTAATTTTGGATAGAAATCCTGTTCCATTTTCCTACTTTCGCATAACTTTATGTTCACCGCAGTTACATTTCTCGTCTCCGAGTTGATGAAAGCCGACAAAATCGAATGGATTCGTCCATTTAGGAAATAATGATAAATAGCCACGAGTCAAAGTGTCGCCAGTAAATCTCGTTTGATTAATGCGTCCTCTCCTCCATAAAGCTCACTTTATTTGTGGAAAATGTGTAAGCAAAAATTGTGACGTATTGAGAAAATTTCTGTATGAAACCATCGACTGATTCCATAAGATTTTGCAAAAGGTGAAAGTGGGATTCAAAATCATGGCCAAATTTTCTAAAATATAAAATACAAAGAAAATAAATACTTACATTTTTTAGAGATCCATTTCCATCATAATTTGTCCCCCATGTCTTTATACTAAAAATTATAAGATATCAAAGTCGCAAACTTTCTCCAAGCACAACACAACACGACACTTCAGTTACGACTGGAATATCTTTCTTCGTTAAAGACTGGCACTATTTCTTTATGAAGAACTTCATCAATATTCATTTATTTTCTTAAAATCTAGTCTCCACTGATTTGAACTTCCTGAGCACATTTGTTAGTCACGGAACTTATGAAATTTGTGCACTTCAAGAGTGTATAAAGTTCAATTAATTGTTGGCCCGAGGTTCCAAAATTACCTGAAAACAAGCAATAAGTAGAATCGTTAGTAACAACATTGTTAAATGCAGTTTCAAATTTTCTTCTAATTATAATGACGTAATTATTACTTTTATCATCAAAAACTGTAAAATATGTGCATGTGCATGTGCCTGTTCTAAATTCCTAGAATTCTAATTTCTAGAAATCTAAAACAATGGGTTTATTCAATTCAATGCTAAATTATGTTTTCGAAATAAAAATTGATAGTAAATTCCAAATTCCCAATTACATCATCTCTGATCAAAATATGTCCATTATTTAATCTTGAACTTGGTTTTGGAGGAGCATTACGAAAACAATAACCCAAACTGGCGTTCAATATATCAAAATAACGAAATTCTCAAAATATTGTAATTTTACTCGCAAAATTATCTCTAAAATTAAAATTGGCATAACATTTGTAAATAATATGAATATATTCAAAATATGTATTTGCAATTATGCTTAACGCCAGTTATTTTTCGTCTTCCTCCACTTCCTACATCACTGTGTAGTGGTCGAGATCACGGCGTGAGTGATCGACGTGCCACCTATGTTTTAAAGTTGAAAAAACGGGGTCTGTTGAGCTCCTGGCATAACCTGCAAGCGGTATTGTCTTTTTCATAGCAGTGCAGTGTGGACGTGTGCGCCGTGAGCTCCCAACTATTTTCATCATTTTTTAACCGAATTTCTGGATGTCGAAGAAGTTTTTTGGAACTCAAGCTTTCTACTGAATCAACAAGGTAAGAAATCTTTTCCTTTTGAGGGGTGGGTCATTTTCTACAGTATGAGAGAAGTTTTAAGTATCAAAATTAAAGAAAAGATAAAAGATAAATGTAAAATAAAGTAAAACCCGGAGCAACCTTGAATAGGTACGGGTACTGGTGCCTATACGGCCCATTTGTCGAGGTGTTCCTATACGGCCCTCACCAATTATAAATTCAGTTGTTTTGTCACAGAAATGACACAACCTAAGGGATCCTGGGATCTGGGGAACTTATCAGATGAATCTGATAATGAGGCAGACAATGTCGACATATTGAACAAGGAGTCAGACACTTTTGCAAATTTATTCAATGGAGGAAATGAAAAGGGTAAAATTTTGCTTAGCGCTCAGATACTTTATAAGCATGAGTTGTTTCTATAACTTATTCTAATCCTTATCATAATCCTTATTAGGATTTGATGTGGCTCCGCCTGATTTGGAAATTCAGGATTTGTTAAAGGATGTGGAAAAATCCATTGAATTTGGGCCAGAGATAATGAATGAAGTTGCTGAGGGGTTCAACAAAAGAATGACTCGCCCATTATCGAAAGAGACCTCTGTAAATTTAAGAAATAACTTCAAGATACCCATAAATTGCAAACCATTAATTATTCCAAAAATGAACCAAGAAATCTGGTCCCATCTGCCAACCCCGGCTAGATTAACAGATCTCAATATGCAACAAAACCAATATTCTCTTGGAATTGGACTCAATGCTTTGGCGCAGATTGCAAATCAAGTCGCAAAAAATGCAAATAACATTCCAAAGAGGTCAAGGTTTCAATTCTTAAACTGGCGATTGATGGCGGGAACATTTTGGGTGATCAAATCCAATCGATATCTAAAAAGAGGCGACTGGAAGTAAGGAAACATATTAACTCTGAATATCACGGAATATGTAGTTCCCAGGTATTATGGAAATAATTATTTAATTTTTTAAAAAAAAAACCTAAAAAATTCTCATGGTTTGTGTTATATGCCAAATTTTGTTATAAAAAGATTCCAGTATCGGAATATCTTTTTGGATCTGATCTGAATGAGACTCTAAAAGCTTCCAAAACTGCATCAAATGTTGTTCGGAAATCATTCATTCGGCCAGGTCAGGCTCAACGGTCGCAGCCCTATTTTAATCCACGGAATCCTTTAAACTTCAATCGCCCAAGGCTCTTCACTCCCCAGAGGCAACAGTTCAGGCAACAGAGGGGAGCAATGTTTCCGCGTCGACGCCCAAGCTGGCAGTCGAGCAATTATCCTCAACAGTCGAACCCCAATTTCCAGAGGAAGTAACGAATATGCATCATAATCAGGCAGGTCAACTCAAACATTATGTTAAGCAATGGGAAAGAATTACTAAAGATAAATTTGTATTAAGAGCTATTCAAGGATATGATATTCAATTTGAGTCTGAGCCACAACAATTCACCGAACCTAACAACCCTAAGATGGGTGCAGAAGAAACTAAATTTGTCGATGAAGCAATTCTAGAATTGATTTCAAATGGTGCAATTAGAGTTTCTGAAGAGGAGGTTGGTCAATTTATTTCTCCCGTTTTCACTGTCGCCAAATCAGATGGTGGACGTCGTTTTGTTTTAAATTTGAAGAAGTTAAATGATTTTATTTTTGCTCCACATTTTAAATTAGAAGATGTTAGAATGGCAACATCACTAGTTACAAACGGGTGTTACATGGAAGTAATTGATCAAAAGGATGCTTACTATATGATCCCAATTGCACTAGAATCTCAGAAATTTTTAAAATTCAGATGGAATGACGTTCTCTACGCATATACCTGCCTTTGCTTTGGATTGAATTTAGCCCCATGGCTCTATACAAAAATAATGAAACCAGTTCTTGCTTATCTACGATCCAACTTATTTTTAAATGTTAGTTATCTAGATGACTGTTGGATGATGGGAAATACTTTTGAGTCTTGCTTGGCGAACCTTAAATTCACAATCAAATTATTTGAAGCATTAGGCATTAAAATAAATTATAAGAAATCACAATTGGTTCCTTCTCAGCAAGTAAAGTTTTTAGGATTTATTATTAACTCAGTCGATATGAAATTAACCCTGCCATCAGCTAAAAAGGATAACCTTATGCAAAAAATCCGTAAATATCTATCGGTCAAGTCCAATACAATTCACGAGTTAGCGGAAATTATAGGAACTTTAATTTCAGTCTGTCCAGCTGTAAAATATGGTCAACTTTATACGAGGCAGTTGGAAATTGAGAAAACTGTAGCCTTAGAAAATTCAAATAATTCCTTTTCAGCCAAGGTATTTTTGTCTGATTTAGCTATTCATGACCTGAGGTGGTGGCTATTAAATATTCAGTCAGCTGAAAAAGGATTAAGGAAGGATTCATTTGATTTAGTGATTACAACCGACGCATCTCTCACTGGGTGGGGCGCGGAATGTAATGGCCGCACCACAAGAGGTTTTTGGTCACCATCAGAGAGGAAGCAGGATATTAATGAGTTAGAAATGTTAGCCTTATTTAACGGACTGAAATGTTTTTCAGACCAAAGTAAAGAAATTTTGTGTCGGAGTGATAACACCACGGCTATTTCATACATAAATAGGTTCGGCGGATGCAAGTCTCCCAAACTTCATGCTATCGCCAAATCTATATGGCAATGGTGCGAAAGAAGAAGTATGACTATTTTTGCATCATACATTAGTACGAAGGATAATTTCATTGCTGATGGTTTATCTAGACAACAACTTGACGAGTCTGATTTTATGCTTAGCAGAAATAATTTCAATTTAATTATAGCAAAATTAGGGAAACCAGATGTAGACTTATTTGCATCACCTTTGACACGACAGTGTGATCGCTTTGTATCATGGAAACCATCTCCCGAGTGTGAATGGGTAGATGCATTTACCGAACCATGGCGTTTAAACTTTTACGCTTTTCCACCATTTACTCTGATTCCTCGGGTTTTAAGTAAAATAAAAATGGAAAGGTGTGAGGGAATTGTTGTGGCTCCGTACTGGCCAACTCAAGCCTGGTTCCCTTTATTTAATGAGATGAAAATATCTGAAGTAATATTGATTACAAAGAATAGAAATGAATTATTTTCTCCTTATTTGAATAGGGAACACGGGTTGAGCTACAAAGTAACACCGATGGCCGCCAAATTATCAGGGAAGCATTAAAGAAATTACAACTTCCAGACTCGGTTGTTCATATTATAAAAAACTCATTATCGTTAAGCACATGGAAGCAGTATGAATCCTCAATTAAGAAATATGTTATTTTTTGTAATCAGCAGGGTTATGATCTGTGGAAGGTAGATATATCCCAATATTTATGTTTTTTGACATCTTTGTATGAATCTGGACTAGGTTATAATTCTATAAATACTTCTAGATCAGCATCTATCCACAATTTTTGGGTTAAACAGCAATATAAATATTGGCGAGCACAAGCTAGTAACCAAGTTCATGAAAGGTATTTATAAAGTAGAACCACCAACTTGTAAGTATAACGTCACGTGGGACCCTTCGTCGGTTTTAACGTTGATTTCCACTTGGGATAACAATAATATTAGTTTAGAAGATCTGAGTTTAAAACTTGTTTCCATTTTAGCTTTAGTTACTGCGCAGAGGGTGCAGACTTTAAAATCATTGAAAATTAGTAACATAATTTGGTCTAATCCTGTACAAATTAAATTAACTGATGTACTTAAAACTACCAACATACATAATCAGAATCCATTAATTATTTTACCTCCCTACCATGATTCAAGACTCTGTCCAGTAGCCTGTTTGAAAATGTACATAGATAAAACTAGAGATATTAGATTACAAAATTGTGAACAATTGTTCATTTCGTTTGTAAGGCCTCATGGGCCAATTACTTCGCAGACGATAAGTCGATGGCTCTGTAATGTACTTAAGTTAGCGAATATTAGTATTGAAGAGTTTGGGTCTCATAGTTATCGACATGCAGCAACATCGATGGTTGAGAAAAGAGGAGTAAATGTAGATATAATTATGAAAAGTGTTGGATGGTCTAATAAGTTTAGAACTTTTGCTACTTTTTATCACAAACCAATTGTTAATAATACTGCTTTGGCTAATGCTGTACTCAGTTGTATTCCATAAGTCTATTTAAAATAAATGTCATTTGAAATAACATACCGTTTGTGAACTCTTCCTCATCAACATTTACTTTAAACAACTACACAGTGATGTAAGAAGTGGAGGAAGACGAAAAATAATTGGGGAATTTCGATATAGAAATGTCGTAGTACCGAAATATCGAAAACGATATCGAGATTGCATACCCTATAGCTGGTTAAAGAATATAATATTAACCATTTCCTGACAAAGGCTACAATTTTTATTTCTGGCTTGAAACTGAGCAAATTAAATTCGTTTTCCTGATCCACCAGTATTCGACAAACAAAATTTAGTTTTAACCAAAAATTAAAACATGTCGTGTCTAAATTAGAATAATGAAATCTTTTTCCAAATGCATTTTTTGAATTTCTTTCATAAACACTTTCCACAAAAATTTTTCAGTCAAAGCATTTCAAGCTAAATACCTATGTAATTTCTATAAATGTACAAAACAAGGAATTCTACTTTCACTTTGTTTCACAATTTTCACTCTCTACTTCATCATGACGAACTGAAATATTTATTTTTAGCTGTAAACAACTTTTCATAAAATGTAATCTTTTCTTCTTCAAACGATCAGATCAGTGTAGCTTTTTCTCCGTTATTGTGGCGAATTACTAACGCGACTCAAAGAGATGGAAGCCCGGCTAAACCTCAACTTTCACCCGTTTCGAAATAAACTAATGTACAAAAGGAATTTTAAATTGTTTCACATATTTTGTGGTTTTCAGGGCACAAATAAACTCGTCTATTTTGCAGTTTGAGGCATCAGGTCCTCCAACTGGGTGAAATCATATCTCGACTTTTACCCACATTATGAATACATTTTGATTATCATCTTCCAATTAATTTCATCACATGAGATACACATGACAAAATTTAAGGCACATTTATAAAGGGTATTCATTTCGAGTTCGCATTGATAGCAACGTTAGAAAAAAAATTTCCAAGTTCTCACTAAAATGTGGCTTTAAAATTTGTTTTTTTTTCAAAAACCAAATAAATGCCTGCTTAAATCAGTGAGACTTTCACTGAATGAAATCTAAGTAGGAGTTTGCAAATATTTGGCAAAAATCTATTTCACACAGAATAGAATATTTTTTTCCAATACGGAAATATTTTGTATCACCTTGATCTGTTTTTGCTTAGATTCGACTTGTCCGGCTACATGATCCGACTTAAGTCCGAGTTATTTGATGTTCTATGAGATGCCATTGAGGCAAAACAACTACAATTTTTACCTTTTTGTCACATTTAGAAGACCAAAAGAAGACATCGATTTCGTAGACTTTCTCACTTTTCCCTCAACTTTGCCTTTTCCTACAGTTTTCTACACTGGTACTAATTTCTCGGTATTTAAGTTGCCACCTGTAACCCGTACCACTTGTGCTTGTACACACGGTTTGATCTTAAAATTATACTGCAGCGTAAAAATTTGCTACCGACATGGTAAAACTTTAATACCGAGTTATTACTACACGGTATCACTTATCAATACCACTTTGGTAGAGTCATACTTATATGAATACCGCTTGGTATTATTTTACTACTGGATTTCTAAGAGTGTATGGAATATTACATTTCCAAAGCCAAATTTCAATGCTGCCCATTACCAACAAATAAGTACTTCCAGCCTGTTGTCGAACGATTAAATTTTGCCGGCCACAAAACCAAGCAAAACACGATCTGGGTGTTCGATATCTGATAAAACTTGATTTGTGGGAGCATGTCCAGAATCAATTATGGTCACACTTGACTCTAATCGATTATACGAAGTTGTGGGTCGTCATAATCGAGTCAAGTTAGTTGCAACCTCGAATACATGGCTATTTAGTTATACATAGCTTTCATTGTATATTAAGGTAATTCACGAATCTATGAAAACTTGCAATTTTATGACAATTAATTACTTTTTTTACCTCGTTCTTATAAGTAAATCGGATAAAAATTTATACTTATCTGTGTAATCGGCATCTAATTAAAACACATTTTCTGGGCAAAACTGTTTTCAGATTTTTGCCACAAAAAATCCAATAGCTGAATCTGAGTTTTACTAGAAGGTTGATAAATTTAGAAAAAAAATAAAGTTCAGCGTGAATACTATACAAATTTTTCAATTTTGTATTAGCATTTAGTCTCATTTACTATTTTTTGAAAATCATTTTCCTCTAGTAAAGTTGGGTATGTACGATAAAAACAGTTTTGGTTAGTAAGCTGATATTCGTAAGTGCATGGCCACGGATTTACGGTTTATGTGAATTGCCTCACTGTATATTGAGGTAATTCACGTAATCATTGGTAACCTGGAAATTTAGTAAATATTGTAAGATAATTTTATGAAATCTTACAAAATAAAGAGACGCCCTTGATCTGACGATGAGTTAGTTTACAAAAATTTGCGAGCTAATTCTCCTCTAAAAGGTTCGCAAAATTTTATAAAAGTTTGTCGTTTTACCGAATTTACAAAGTTTAAAATGTTACTGCATGAATTGCATCATTTTTAATGTTTACCCATGATTGCACGTCACTTACATAGATAAATTGATGCTTAGGAATCAAAGAAACCTGACATTAACTATTTAACAATTCTGGTTTCCAACTAAATAATCTTAAAATTAACGATATTTTTTTAATAGGTTTGACGTTTTTTTTGCATTTCGATATTTTATTGGCAGCAAGCAATAAAAAGGTAAAAATTTAAGAAACTTGTGATAGAAGATTCATTTCCATGTAAATAAATGGCACATATTTAAACAATATTCATTTTTGCCTACAGGCGAATACGCTAATTACTATGATCATTAAGTACTGATAAAGCAGTTTTTATCATGTTTTGAATTATGTTTTAAATCGTTACATTTATTTTGTTGCTTGATTTTTCGCTAATATGCAGATTTTACTAGTTTTTAAGGGTGGATTTTTTTATCCTGAATAATTTTTTTAAATCAATTTTTATCCGGAATTTTAGATTCACGTTATTTTACCGACATCTACTTACCGACATTGGTTTACCGACGCATTATTTACCGACTAATTATTTACCGACCTAATTATATACCGACGTAATTATTTACCGACTAATTATTTTCCAACTAAATATTTTCCGACACAATAATTTACCGACGTAATGCAATAAATAGACATATTAAGATCAGAAATCATAGTAAACATGGTGAAAATCGATTAGCTTCAGCCGGGCCTGAAAAGTGAGTCGTAAGTAAAATTATCCCATGTTGAAAGGGAACGATGTCGTCACGTCGAAATTTCGACATGGTCGTAGAGACTTGAAATTCATAACCTAGACTCTTCTGCGCTTCAAAATACATATATCAATACTTTTGACCTTGTCGACATCCAATTTTGAGAGACATGGACTTTATAATGTCGAAAGTTTGTCGGCATCTCTACGACCATGTCGAAGTTTCGACATGACGACATCGTTCCCTTTCGACATGGGATAATTTTACTTGTTACGCACTTTGCAGGCCCGGCCGAAGCTAGATATCGGTTTTCGAAAGTAGGCCTTTTTTGCCTTTCGCCAAAGTTGTACCCTTAATAACTTTTCGGTTTATGGACCGATTTGGTTGAAATTTTTACTGAAGGTGTATAATCGCTTGGGCTACATATTTCACCTGGGCGATTGACCATAAACCAACTAGGAAAGAACCTCACCCAAAGTGGGTGTGGCTCGTCGAATTTTTTAAGAACACGTCCATGGTCACGGTGACCTGGTCACCTGGGGCTCAGAATATGCAAAAATTTTATGAGAAAAATGCTCGTGGACTTTTTCCTCTAATCTGGCCTTTTGGATAGTGTGCACGGTCGGTAAATAATTAAGTCGGTAAATTATTGTGTCGGAAAATATTTAGTCGGTAAATAATTACGTCGGTACATAATTAGGTCGGTAAATAATGCGTCGGTAAACCAATGTCGGTAAGTAGATGTCGGTAAAAAGGTGGACACCGAATTTTATACTAAATCTATGAAAATTTGTGGCTATTTACCTCTTGTATATATGCGAATAGATAATAATTTATACTCATAATAGGCATCTAATTAAAACAATTTGGCAAGAATTGCCTGTACAAAACCATTTCGAGATTTTTGTTACAAAAACCTACTAATTTAATTTACAAATCTGAATTATAATTGGAGGTTGATATATTCTGAAGAAAATAAAATCCAGCGTGAATAACAGGCAAGTCTCTCAATTGTGTACTTATGTTTACTCTAATTTACTATTTTTTGACATTACTATCTTCCATTAAAAGTTACGTATTTTGCTAAATGAACATAATGAAAATTGTATACATATTGAGGGTATTAATTACGAGTTCGCAACGTTAGCAAAAAAAGTCACAAGTACAAATAGTACAGTTAGTACAAAATTTGCAGACCTACACACCTCCAAGGGTAGTACACAAGCGTGCGTATTAAATATTTGTAGTTCACAAAAATTTTCCCCAAATTATGTTGCTAATTTTCTATCCAAAACAGCAAACTCGTAATGAATACCCCCATTATATTTCCCAATTTGGGTCACATTTTGTATCCTGCAAGAGAAATAAATTGAACATCCTTTGTTTATGAAGTTGAATAAGTATCATCGTTGTAGGCTCATTATGTGCTAAATGAAAAAGGTGCAGCATTGTGCTAACTGCTATCTTAAACTCACTACATAGCTGAGCAAATTATTGCACCAATTTCAGCTAGCATAACACACAATGTACGTTCAATAGTGTCAAAAAGTTCGAATAAATGAAAAAAAACATGAAAGAGAAATATTTAATTTAGACATGCATTTTTTTTTAACTTGAACGAATTTGACGCTTGAATACATAGCTGAGCAAATTAATGCTCCAATTTCAGCTAGCACACAATCAGGGTTTCTTCGTCTCCCAAGCGTTTAGGTTCACAAAACATGCTAAACCCATGTCTGAAATTAGCCTTAGATTTTTCCCTTAAAGAACATCAAAAAGTAAGAATTTACTATCTTCCTAATAAGTGACCGAGTGACCTCAATATTACATGTACGTATATGCAAAATAGTAAAACTTTGGACTTTTGTAGCATGTCACCGGGTAAATTATGAGGAAAATAGTAAAGGGCAAAAAAAGTCTTATTTTTCGATGTTCTTTAAGAGAAAAATCACGATGAGGCTAATTTCAGACATAGCTTTATATAGCACGTATTGTGAGGGATAGGCGGTTAGGAGACGCTAAGAAACCCTGCACACAATGTACCTTCAATAGTGTCAAAAAGTTCGAATAAATAGATTAACCACTTGGCCCCTATAACGACTATGTGGCGTATTTGACCTTTACACCGAATACGACCATGTGGCGTAAGTTCCCTTGGCTCCGAAATACGACGATGTGTCGTATTGACCCTTGACAACGGGAACGACTATGTGGCGTATTTTCCGTTCCTACCGGCATACGACTATGTGTCGTATCCAGAAAAAAAAATTAGGGCATTGCTCTTCCAAGTATAGTTATGAGTCAAAAATCCGCCATTTGGGCGGGAAGACGAATTGCCTCTTCGGAACCAATATTATAAAGGGAGGTAAAAACAATTTATAGCCAACTGGCTATTTCTAGCTAACACGCCTAGTTTTGAAAACTGCTGTTGCATGGAATTTTTGTCCCATATTTCAACAGCGCTTTCAGATTAAATTAGTGAAATTGTTTTTCTCGGATTTAGAACGCCCCACCGACATTTTTGGCGGGAAAACTAACCACTGTAGCCGATGAAATCTCGTTGGGCGGGAAAATTAAGAGATTACCTAGAAAGTAGCATATAATTTTCCCGTTAAAATTGAGTTATATTCAAAATGCGCTAAAGTATGGTTTCGAACGGTTGATGCTATAATTATTCATTACCAGTGCTATCAATTTAAAGCCACTATAGGAAAACGTTTGTTTTCCCGCCCTAAGTATGCGTAAATTCTATGCATGTTAGATGTACAAGAAGCAATTTTTACACATTTTAGTCTAATCACAAAATTATTTATAGCCGATGTCACGAATTGAAAGCCATATTTGCTATGTTTAATTTTCCCGCCAAAATCGGCTTCTATAGCCCTTGACGCGCGATAATCGATTTTTGCAAATATATGTACTATTATGCACGTAATAATCAATGTTTGTGCAACTTTCCATGCGATTACAATCATTTTTTAATTCGGCGTGTTGGCTATTTTCGGCTATAAACATTAGTCGTTCGCAAAAATGCACAAAGGCAAATTACAACTCAAAATCCGTTCCCAAATGGTTATTCGCATCAACTTTCATAAAAAAGTGTCCAGAATAATTCCGGTGGGAACACCATTTTTCAATTCATCTCTCAGTAATTAACGTCATGCAGTAGGTGAAAATTTCGGGGTCAAGGGAAGAAAAAATTCGCCGTTACTAGGGGTGAAAGGTATGAAAATATTCGTCTCTCAGGGGTGAAGTGGTTAAAAAAATCGTGAAAAACAAATATTTAATTTAGATTTAATTTAGGCATGCATTTTTTTTAACTTGATTGAATTTAACGTTGGTTTTGAATGTTTTGAGATTTGATAATAATAATTAATCATAAGGATGGGTCAGTGTTTCGCTTTTGCCGGCTAAAATCGTTTTTTGTTGGCCAGTGGTCAAAAGTGGTCAAAAGTGGCCGAAAGTGGCCAAAATGGTAGAAAATGGTCAAAAGTGGTCAAAAGTATTCTATTGGCTAATGGTCTGCGCGGCTGGTTTAAACAGACTCTCGGCCGGTATTATTTATTCTTTGCACAAAAAATAACCATAGTTCTTACAAAGTAATTAAAATAGTCTGTAATAATTACTAATCTAATAAATTCAACTTGGACAAATACAGTAAGTAATGTATACATTTGCTTGATACTTGAATATTTTAATGGCTCATTGGTCAAGTCGTAACTATTCCTGTATCAATTATTAATGATGCAATTTGTAATTTATTGCTTATTTGTAGAGATAAAAACCAATTTTAAAATTTTAGATCCAATCAAACAGCGATAAGGAGCCTACAACTTGTTCTGCTAGATCCTGATGAAATCCTGAATGTCCTTAGTAAAATCATTAACTTATCATTATTCCTTGTCGCAGAATGCCCCATTTTTGCATTTTGACCACTTTTGGCCACTTTTGACCATTTGCCACCTTTTTTGGTAAGTGGTCAAAAGCCACTTTTGGCCGCTTTTGACCGGCGGTCTGGCCAATCCGGTTATTGCCAAGCGAAACACTGGGATGGGTCCATTCTGTTCCAGATATAATTGTGTATAGTGTACACAATTATATGTGGAACAAAATGGACCCATTTCTCTTATTAATTATTATTATTAATATTGTAGGTTCATACCTACATAATTACAAATCTTAAAATTAAGACAAATCTTTGAAGAAATTCTTTCCACGAATGAACACGTGAATTTGAAAAGCTACTCAGGTCATAATTTTGAGAAATTTGAAGTCAATTACAAGTTCGGATCACTACCTTCAGACGCCAGATACGAATTTCACGAAAAACTGTAGAGGGAGATTTTAAGTCCGACACAAAGCTGAGTCTTTTCGCGAATCACAATAAAAGCATCAATGCGTATCAGTTTTTTTTGTTTGCCATGTAAACGAGTAAGAAAAACATGACCGGATTTAATGTCACGGTGCCTCCAAACGTGTCAGATGTTGTAAACCAGGACAATCTTGAGCTGCATCTCATGGAGAAAGTTGGACATCTCGATTTACATGTCTATAACGAAAAAGGAGAGTGAAATGTGACAAGTTGGACTAGATGCAACATGCTACTTTTGTAAGTTAACAAGTCAAATCACACATTTTTTCCGGTGTCGATCACACCACGAACGAGCAGCAGGGGGCAGAATGAACCTCGATCGTCGTAATGTTGACTTTCCTACTTGACGTTTCTCTCTCACGGACGGAGGATGAAAAATGTAGGCTGAATCCAACTCTGGACAAAATTTGGTGTATCTGTCCCTCGAGAGAATTGTGCTGAACTGACCGATCTACTCTCTTTTGAAGTTCCGTTACTTTCTTGTATTTTCTCAGAATTTACTTTCGCTTTCCTCTTAATCACGTATTTCCTTTCCGTGCAAATAAACCCAAGTCGTCTCCAGTAGCATTTTGAAACTGAATATTTTTAATAAATTGTCACCAAATTTGGCTAAAATTTGCACTCCCAATCAGGCAGTTTTAACTTCCGGTTGAGTGCACCTTCATGATTCATTAGTTTTTTAAGTTCTTTCTTCAAGTAAATCTAAAACATTTAAATACTTAAATCGCCCATTATTCATGTCTTTGAACTCATAATTTGTGCAGAATTGTAGAGAATTTTTGCAGAATTTCATACAATTTGTTTATAAACATACAATTTTGACATGTAACTTTACATTTGTAAATTTCACATTACACGGTAAAAAATCCAAATCAATAATAGAATTCAAAATATCCACTTTATTAAAACACCTTAAAACCAAACCTATTTATAACGGGAAGGAGGAGGGCGGAAGTCGCAGCGGTGTGAGCATCCGGTTGTTGCGGAGAAGATAAAAATTATACAATTGGACAACTTTCTCTTATTTATTGTCTCTTTTCTCCCCATTTGCACAATAGCAACTGCACAATTGCTCCTCTCTGATCTCGCTGGATTTTAGGAGCCATGCCAGGGTTCCCTATCCACGTGGTAATTACATCGGCTGTGAATAACTTGAAAAATGTTATTCGGGTAAGAAAATACAACGTGATTTATATGTTTAAGAACCAATCACGCAAACCTTGGTAACTCTATGAAATCCTAGAGATTTTTAAAATACTTTTGTAAACTTTTACAAACTAAAGAGACGCCCTTGATCTGAGCAAGTTTACAAAAATTTGTAGGCTAATTTTCCTGAGAAATATTTCTAAAATTGCGTAGAAGTTTGTAAGTTTATAAAATTCATGAGTTTTATAGTGCGCCAAATCCTATTATTCGACCCAAGTAGGAATTTCCGAAACCCTGAGCGCTGGTTTATTTCTGGATTTGTGTTGTATCGTCCACCCAGGAAGATTTATCTCGCTGCCCACTTTCACCCGAACCTCACCCTCACTTTTTCCACGCTATTCTTTACGGACCTTTACGGCTTCCAATGTTCACCAGAACACGGAAGAGTTACAATAATTCGGATAATATTTATGGCACAATAACCGTCGCATAACTTTATATTTAAGCAGTGAAAGAGGTACGGATGTAATGTAGCAATTAATTGAAAGTTGTTACGAACACTATAATTTCGAATGTGGTTTATACATTTCGAGGACAATTTAAATTTGCTGTAAGTTAATAGGTAAGTATTAGTTAAAAAATTTGCATATATATTTTTAAATTTTGCATTAAAATTCTTTGGTTTTTCCGAATCGACAAATTTCAACAAATAATTATGAAACTGCTGAAGGAACTCTTGTCAACGATTGTAACCATCGTAACTGCGTAATGTTTGTGTAAGATAACAAGTTTTTGAATGTTTAAATTGCGCTAAAACGGCTACCAAAAAAATATCACATTTTGTACAAGTTTTGCTAAATTGCGACGAATTTTCATATTTATGCAGCAAAAATGAAACAAAATTTAAAACAGGGGAAAAAATCTGGAGAATTGATAACTGACGTTACCAGCTTTTTAACGAATTGAAAAATGTACTGATAATTTTTACTATGTCAAATCTCGTCTCCATCAACTAATCATCTTATCTATTTTAACCATATTAATTAACAGATACACCATAAGTGTATTTCCGACGTTGAAAACCAACATATTTTTTTGGCATAATTATGACATTTGTGTCGCAAAACTGGATCAGGAAAAATTGTCAGGTATTGAACACGGTCAACTAACAATGAATCCTAGTGCGTATGCATGTAGTGAGAGTTATTTTTTAATGTTGCGAATTTTTATTGCGAACAAATTTGTGTCGCGTGAAAAATAAAATATAGTGTGGTGCAAGTGTCAATAAAATTACTGTTACCAATACGTGGTAAATCGTAACCAAATCTGTAATGCCTTCTAAACTAGGTGAAAATTGTGTAGCGACATTAATTCACGGGTGAAAGTGGACAAATATAAAAATATTGCTAGGTCGTGGAGGACAAAACAAAATAAAACGATGCCCCCATCCAATTGTGTACACGGAGAAGGAGAAAGTCGCCGACGAGGAGACAATAAATAAGGAAAGTTGTCCAATTGTATAATTTTTATCTTCTCGACGGGACGCTCACACCATAACACCCGCTCTTTTATCACCCATTCTTATTTTTATTTGGTTGGGTTCTGTAGTGCTTTTAACAAAAGCTATTATCTCGAAGACACGTCGTTGTGAAAAAAACAGTGGAAAAAATTGGGCAGGAAAAAGTAGTTATGTGGTGAAAGTCGTGAAAGTATGGAAGTGAAAGGCACAAATTAAGATTATTTTTTGAAAAACCTTGTTGACCTTAATCATATAAGATTTTTAGTTTAAGTTATTTGAATTTTGAATGAAGTGTTAAATTTGGTTTATTTTTACCTCGAATTACGAACAAAAATCGGTTCCTATTTTCGAAATGTCGCAATATTCCCTTGCTATGTACATACGCTCAGATTAATAAATTGCCGTGTCACATGTCCTTCTAGCTTTTCTATTTCATACGTTCAAAGGCAAAAGTTCAGGTTGACTCAATCAAAACCACACTTTCACTGTAAATGATATGCTTAAAATGTCAGTGTTTCATATTAACTGAAATCTGCACAGAATTTGATGTCTCGATTATTTAGAAAATACGATGCTTGTCAAAACGATACAAGAATTTACTCGAGGAGGAAATCGAACCAGAAATCAAAATCATTTTCTTAATGCAAGGGACGTATTTTTGTTTAGATCTCAAGGTAAATTTACATATCGTCACTAACATAATATTTTTTCCATGTCGGTCTGATTTTGTCACCAAATCCGTGCCGTTTCTTGGCCAGACATGAAAGTTTTACCAGAAATTGACGACTTTTTTCAAGAAAATATTGTTTCCGAAATGGAAATGGAACGCCAAAGTTGATTAGTCACCTATTACTAAATTTCACGTGATTAGTACTTTAATAATAATAAAGTGACGTTAAAGTCCAACTATCCTCGTACGGTTATACATCGTATGCAACAATTTAAAAACAAATTTTGGCAACTATTCCGTTTAAAATAATCCTACGAAACGAAAATAATCAAAACATTTGTGTGCATACATCATCATAAAAATTATATTATTGTTTCAAAATCCATAAAAAATTGTAAAAATGGAACCTTCCCATTTTTCTTATGTAACAAAAATGGTAAATAAGGCCTACATTACTGTGAAAAGAGCGAAATGCCGGTCACGAAAGCAATGCCGACTTTATCTTAATCGCTGTGCAGTCCGGATATGCGGTCGTGGGGGTCGAGATAACATCTCGCGTAACAAGAATTCTGCTGACCAGTTTCATTTCATAAGTCGTTTATTTATTTCTGACCCTTGTTGCTCCCCGTGTTTTACGACGGTATCAATTAGCTTGGTTTTAAATACTGGTTGGGCATAAAGTATTCAGTTTACTTTCTCCGCGCTCTCGGCATACGACCGGCGAAAGGAGAAAGTCGATTAAAGGTTTATGTGTTTTCTGAATTGAAATTGAAATTGAGGAAATTCACGCAATCATTGGTAATTTGTAAAGTTCCAACATTTTGTAAAATAATTTTACAAACGCACGTTTCCAAAATTAAAAGACGTCTTTGATCTGAGGAAGTTGAGAAGAATTTGTAATCTAATTTTCATTTAAAATATTTTCCAATTTTTTTTTAACTTTTTAAGTTTATAGAATTTACGAATTTTATTATGTTACAATGCGTGAATTGCATAATTGAATATATGCACATACATAAATCTATTTTATAGACTATTCAAATTTACAGGGACACTGCATTCTCTGATATATGATTTTTCTAAATGAATAAATTTATTTGCTCGAACTTTGTGGATTTCAATTTTTTTGGAGATGATTAACTTCTTAATTAATTTCCAACTTAATAATGAGACAGGAAATGAGGTTTTTAATTCCATCAAACTTTAGATATATGGCATTCCTCAATACTCAAAGTTTTAATTTCAAACTCCAATTTACTCCGATGTTTTATAATCACAGAAACAGGAAAATATCTGAGAACAGGAGCAGCTTGGTAAAAGCTGTCTCCAAGTCTGGACATCAACTGGGAGTGTGACGTCTTCACTACAATTTGCTGCTGGGGACATAAATCTCCTCCCACCGGTCACCAGACAACTTGGTCGGTGAGCTTAAAATCCCTAAAATTTTAATAAATTTGCTACGTAAACACTACAGATTTAGATCTGTTAGTAAATATTTTTAATTTTCAAAATCTCATATTTCCCCATGTTCACAAATCGTGTATGACATATCTCTTATGGATGGGGTCAGAACCATTAAGCTCTCACCTCACCGCACAAAGCAACACGATCTGGGTGTTCGACATCTGATAAAATTTGATTTATGGGAGCATGTTCGGAATCAATTATCGTCACACTTGACTCTGAACGATGTGGGTCGAAATCGAGTCAAACTCGTAATATAACCAGGAATATAAATCACTTTTATGAGACGGGATCTTTTAATCATTGCCTTTCAATCGGTTATTTAACTCTGCATGGGCAAGTTTAAAATCTTGGGAATAATTTAAATTATGCAAAAATTGCAACATAAATTTGTCAGCAATATCTATTCCAAAATGTGGCTCAACTAACTAAGCTCAAATTAACATTCTACAAAAATTTCTGTGACCAGCTTCTCTCTGCGAAGAAACTTTTTGCAAATCTTTCACGCATTTCTGCACTAAACCTCACGTTTTTAATTAATTTGGAAATTTTCAATAATCAAATTTAATAAAGGTAATTCAAGTTCAATTCATATTTCCCACGTTTCTGGATGAAACTGAAAAGACATAATAATTAGCTAATTAATTTTACTTAAAATGCATAATTAACTTGCTGCATTTTTTTCTATTTTAATTCATCATTTCTTCAATATATATGTATGTATTTTTTGTAATCTGCTTACCTTTGACGTTGTAAATGCATTTTAATATTTTGCATAATGAAAAATAATAAAAATCATATGCCATTGAAAAACATTCAAATGTTTAAAATAAAATGTTTAAAATAAAGCTTCATAGATTATGAAACTTTAGTGTAGTGTCCTTGTCTATCGGTAATGTTTAAACAAAACCTGACATGGATGAGAATATTAAAATCTACTCGTAGTTATTTTTAAAAAAAGTTGTTATTCTGTGTGTATTGGTGAATTCATGTTTTTTATCATTTAAAATTTGTGTAAGAGTTTGAAGCGGCATGGATAAAACATTCAGATATCTAATATTTATTAATGTATGCTACAACTAGGTTATATATACTGTATTGTATGCATCACACGATGGAAGAAAGAGGTTAACCTCTTTCGTACTACTGATTTTTAAATAAAATTTCCCTTCGGTACGATTTTGATTTCATAATTATACCTGATAGCAACCAATTAAAATTTTCCACCAGTTTGCAATATTCGAGTTTTTGACCAAAAATACGAAAAAAACATTTTTTAACATTGGTCGGTATAGGGAAAATTCCAAAATTTTGGGTGAAAAATATCGAAAAAAATCCACTTTTCACCATCGAGTTTTCCACAAAATACCGAAGAAATATTCTTTTTTTAAAGAAATTTTGGTGTCAAGGAAATTTCTGCAGTACACACATTTGTGTATTTCGTCGTCAACGGAAAAATAAAATACTACACAAATGTGTGTACTTCGCCGTGAACGGAAAATAAAATAACTACACAAATGTGTGTACTTCGTCGTTAAGAGGTTAAGTATTAGTTTTCAAATTAATGACGACAAATTTTACAAAACTTCGCTATCCGCGAAACTTATATAAGCTAATGAACCAAAGTAATTTTAGTTAAATTTTGTAAACTTATTTACAAATGGTAAATTTACAGATTTTATGCAACACAAGCTGCTTAAAAAATTCTAAGATATTAACTAGTTTTCACACTTCTCTATTAAACACTAAATCTCAAACTTTTTAACCATAATTTTGATCCTTACGTCTTCCACTTCTTCGTTAGGAAATTTCATTCGGAAATAATTAATTTTGAAATGTGAGAAGGGAACAGATCCAACTGATTTCAAAGATTTAGTTCAATTCACTGAGATTTTCTATTTGAAAAAAATTGAGAAAAGATTTGCCCATCGTACATCATTCTTTACCCGACGAGGATAAGGACCACCTTCAGACGAGGACTTTTGGCATGAGGTAGGACTCCGCGGAATCAGCGAGTCACATGCTAAAGTCGGCTTAAAATGACAAAGTGTTCCCAAAGATTGGGCTCCCCGATAAGAAAGAAGAAAGCGGGGTTTAAATTCGTGGAGAGAAAGCGACGGCTTAAAACTGGCTCAATTTTTACTTTCTCTTCTTCATCCTGATCAGGCTTTAAGTAGGATCGAACCAACTATTAATAAAACTCTCGGTTTTTAAAATGCGTATAAAAGATAATTTTAAAACTTTTGAAATTTGTGAGTTAGCATTTCTTTTGAAACATTTACGAATAATTTTAAGAACTTAATCCCTGTGGATGTAGTGTTTTAAATAGCTTTTTTAGCTAGCTATTTCAATAATATTTTTAATTTTAACAAAATTCAGGAATAAAACAATACATATAGGTATTCCAATAAAAACTCAAACCTTTTAAACAAAAAAGTGATATCAGTCAAATTTTAAAAAATGTGATATTAGTCAAACTTTGGTACCTTTTGAAAATTGTAAAATCAATAAATTACATAAAAATTATACCAGATATGATGATAATAAAGTTTAAGATCGTTCATACATATATATCGGAATTTTACGCAGTCTTTTGTAACTTCGTAAAATTTTTAAAAATAATTTTAACAAAAGAAGAGACGCTTTTGATCTGAGTAAATTTTCCTCCTAAATATTTGTAAAAGCTTGTAAGTTTCCAGAATTTCGAGAGTTTACCATGTTAGCAAGACCTGCGTGAATTGCAAATCTTATCCGCTTTAGGCTTTGGTAAACAAACGAATAAAACAAGATATGTATATATTCAAACTCTGATATGGTTTAAAAAATTGTAAAATCAACGAGTTACCCACAAGTTATGGGAGATATGTTTATATAGTGGTTGTACTTTAATTCAACAAATAGTTAGTTGCAAATTCACGCAGTATTTCGTAACTTTGACAAATTTTTATAAACTTTTACAAAACAAAGACTTTGTCTGATAATGAGTAAGTTTCCAAAAATTTGTTAGCTAATTTTCCTCAGAAATATTTTTAAAATTTTGTGAAAGTCTGTATTTTGTAAGTTTCTAGAATTTTACAGATTTTACCAGTCTACATGAATTGCCTCTTTGTAACTTTACAAAATTGATCCAGTTTACTCATTCACTTGCATTACCACGTATTCATTATGGAGATAAGAAACCGCACATAATTTCGCCTCGAGTTCAGTGAAACTTTTGGTCTGACACATTTCCAGGAAACATATTTATCATCACATTTGCCAACTTTCTACTTCCCACTTCTTCTCTTATCATTGTGGGAAGAAGTCCTTGAAATTCTTGGCCATGATTTTAGCGGGATGTGTAAAGTGCGTCTAATGGGCTATTTAAAAGGGCAGGAGATGAATCAACCCGCGGCAGAAATCATGAGCTCCATTACGAACAAATCTACTCCGAGGGGAACGCCCCCCTCTCTCCCGAAGAGGAGACTTATTTTAGCGCATTTCACCTTTTTTCTCGTAAAACCAAGACTTCATTTCTGTAAGTGTTCTAAAATCCATAAATTCTGTAAACTTTTACAAAAGTTTAGAAATATTCTTTAGGAAAATTAGCTTACAATTTTTGTAAACTTGTAAAGATCAAAGGCGTCTATTTGGTTTTGTGAAACTTTGTAAAATTGTTTCACGAAATTTAGGGACGACTTTATAAAGTTACCAATGACTACGTTAATTACCTCCTTGTAAAATCAACAAGTTTCAATTATTCCAAAATTGCGTAAAGGAGACGCCGAATTTAAGAAGAAAACAAATATTACACTGTATAACAATTTAATTAAAGATGCACCATGCGCATTCCTCCTTCAAAATGTGAGTGACTGAATATTTCGTATAAATATAAAACTTAAAACTGGAAGTGTTATTAATTTACTAAAAATTTTTTTTAAATGGAACATATTTTCCATGACGAAACATGCATGCCTGACTAAATAATATTTTCATTTGCTTATGCACATAGTTTGCACGTACTCGACTGAAAATAAGATTTTTACCACTTTTCCTACCTTTCCCTCGTTAGAGAAAGTCGTCAGGGGACACACTTTCTCCGTCCTTATTCCACTCGAGGTCTGCTCTGGAGCAGAATTCTTCCACATTTTTGGACGAGCTAATTTTTTACCCGCTTCTGACAACTGGGACTTTCTCCCACTTTTGGGAGGAGGCGGAAACGTTTCCATATTCATTATTATCCTCCCATCCGCACGACTAAAACCTGCACTCACATCCTGTCTGACTGAATTATTCATGCACTTTCCAAACCACAAAGATGCAAGTCGAGTGAGTAGAGTGGGGCACATTACAAATTGAACGTGGTTTCTTCCTAAGAACTTTCACGAGAACCGCAAGAATGCAGTATACTCATTTGTTGAGTCATAATTTTTCAATTGGGAGAGAAATTAGGGTGCAGAAACATGTAATTTTCAACACTCGAGGGAAATATGAAGAAACAGAAATGAAAGCCAGCTTATATTTTTGGGAAATTTACCAACTGTGAATAATTTGGTATAGTAAAAAAAACATGATTTTCATAATTTTATGGAAAAATGTTTGTGCCCCAGTCTAACTAAATAAATTTTGCTACAAAATACATAGGATTTTTATAAATCTCTAATGCGATTAAAGTAGACCTTAGAAATTTGTAAACTGCGTAAATTCTGTAAATTGACTTACTCTGCTGCCATTATAAAATAAATTATGAACTTTAATTGAAGTAAAGTATACCAGATTTGGAGTCCGAAAATATTAATGGTATATTTTTCAAAATTCAAAATTTTATTTGTTTTCATTGATTAATATGGTCTATGGATTTATAAACGAGTCAGGACCGAGGAAGAACTGCAAATTGCATACCAAATTTACTCTAGTTTTATATGATGTACAATCTTTTTACAAATTTTACCAATATTTCTGAGGAAAATTAGCTTACAAATTCTTAGAATCTTGCTCATATCAAGGGCATGTTCTTATTTTGTCAAAGTTTGTAAAATTATTTTACAAAACTTACGGATTTTACAAAGTTACCCATGACAGCGTGAATTATCTCTGTATTTGTGTAAAATACGGTACCATTCTTTCACCTAATTTTACCAAGTTTGTAGTAGAACCAGAAAAAAACCATCCATTTTTTAAGCAAGGCTTAAAATCCATTCACTCCACTGTACACACGAACTAACTAATAAATGAATCAGGAGAAAGTCTGCACTAAAAGCATTCTCAGTTCTATTTCCTTCTCTCAAAAGCCTCGAAATAGGAATCGCAGAATTCCACAGAACAACACGGACGGATTTTAGGCTCGACATAAATCCGCGTCTTTTCACGAATTACAACAACAACCACTCAACAGATCAACTTTCTTTCTTTCTTTTCTGCGCCAACCCAGTCTGGAACATGTCCAGATTTATAGTGTCACACAGAGCCAAATGTGCACCAGATGTGTTGATCTTTAACTGCATCTCTAATCCCGTGGAGAAGGTTGTGCATCGCGAGATTTACATATCCATTCGTACAAAGTGAACTACTTGAGATTGTTCAAGCTGGATGAGATGAAACTGCTGCTTTGGGAAGTTAGCAAGAAATCAAATCACACTCTTAGAAATCCAGTATGAAAATAATACCAGAATAGAATTTGTCATTATTTCGTTGTATCGAGAGTTTAAATTGGTATTTGTTTTAATTGGTAATTTTTTGTTATAATTGGTAATTGATTGTTTTTAAATGGTAATTCAAGGTTTGACATGCCAAGACCGTGCGACCTTGTCGCTTCCCCCCTTCGTTTGCAACAGTTTATTTACCTTTTTATTGATATTTGGCTGAATCCTTTGCAATGGATGTGTCGAACTTTAGCAAAAAATTGTAATTCGGATTTAAAGTCAATCCACGTCTCCATCACAACTTTTTGCTCGAATCCTTATGTAAGCGATCAGCA
This sequence comes from Folsomia candida, assembly GCF_002217175.1. Lineage (NCBI taxonomy): Eukaryota > Metazoa > Arthropoda > Collembola > Entomobryomorpha > Isotomidae > Folsomia > Folsomia candida. The sequence continues at coordinate 2,777,468 of NW_019091207.1, read as the reverse complement.
TCCTGCTGCTTTTACATAGAAAATCTAAACATTTGGGTCATATACCACACCACACTCTTAGAAATTCTATATTAAAATAGTACCAAGCCGTATTCATGTATGACTTTATCAAAGTTGTGTTGATAAGTAATTCCGTTTAGGAATAGCTCAGAATTACAGTTTTATCATATTGGTTGGAAATTTTTATGGACCGGTATAACCTTAATACCGAGAAATCAATACCTGTCTGACTATACCAGATTTCTAACAGCGCAGTGCCACACACTGCCAGATGTGGACCAGATGTGTTTAAAGGATGATGTTCAACTGCAAGAGCATGATGCAGTCTGCATCTAAATAATTCTGTAGAGAAAGTTGTGCATCTCGAGATTTGCATGTTCGTACAAAGTGAACTTCTTGAGATTGGATGACATTCAGAGGGCGGATATGTATTTATTTTCAGGCTTTTCATTTGATGACGACTGACCGTCAAATAATAATGTGGGTGAATACCTTAACTCGCATAGATCACCAAAATTTCAAAATGTCTTTACATATTTCTAGAGTTTCAGACATAAATACAAAATATTTATAAATATTTCCACTATTATTTGAAAAATACGTGTGCAAATTGGTTTGAGATATTTTTTGAAACATACATAAATTTCGTAAATAATTCAACGATGTAAGTCGAAATTAGCTTGCTCAAAGGAATACCACTAAAAATTCCAGAGTATGAAATTTAAAAGTGCAAATTACTTCTAAAATGTGTTTTATTTTTATGTTTTTCCTTACAATGCAAATATTCTGGCGATTTTTTGAAAATATTAAATGCATATTCAACCTAGTTTTCATAAATACATAACCGTCCTCTGAAGTGATGATGTATAAGATGAAACTGCAACTTTTGAAAGTTAGCAAATCCCACCTTACTTCCGGTGTCGATCACGCCAGGAACGAGCAGCAGGAGGCAGAATGAACCTCATCGTCTCAATGTTGACTTTCCTACTTGACGTTTACGCTTCTCTACCGGACGGAGGATGAAAAACGTTGCCTGAATCCAACTCTGGACAAAATTTGGTGTCTCCGTCCCTCGAGAGAATTGTGCTGACCGTTCTGCTCGCTTTTGAAGTTCTGTTAAGAGCGAGAAGACCATTTTCTCGTATTTTCTTAGAATTTACTTTCTCCCCTTTTTTTCACTCGGTGGGTATTTCCGCTCAGAATGGGAACGCAAACCATGTTCAACCCAAATTATTTTTTTGCCATGTTTAGTTTGAAAGAGAGACTCTTTGGAAACATCATTTAATACGGTACTTGTACAGATGCGAAAAATTCGGCAAGTTTTGGTCTCCGCAAGTTCGCGAAAAACGCGCAACTGCTCCCGCGGATGAGATTCCGCCCGATAACTGAGCGTTTCGCGAACTTGCGAATTGCAAAAACTTGCCGAATTTTTCGCATTTTTCGCAATTGCTGGATTAATGCTGATTCCATACTTGTTCACTTTCATTCATTTGATTGATTATGATAATGAATAATAGTGAATGAAAATAAATTTTCTGTTGTTTGAATAAAACTGACTGAAGGATTCTTTCCTTTCGGATGAATGACTATAAATGAAAGGATTTTGCTCTCGTTTCGTTTTGCACCCTATACATGGGGCGAAGTAAGAAATGAAGTCGGATGAAGCGAAATGAAATGCATTTGAAGGAGAATGGCTGAATGTGAATGAAATCTTAAATCAGAAATCGGAGTGGGTGAAAAACAATTTTTTTGAACAGGTATAGTTGTGTCTGAAGAGTTGTTCATTCAAACTTTCATAAATAATCTGGGTTGAACACGGTTTGCGTCCCCATTTTGTCAGTGCAAATAAACTCGGGTTCGTTTTCAGTAACTAGGAAAGGGTGACATTTATAAAAGACTGGTCACTCGCTGGACCGTGAAATTTGCTCAATTCGGACTCCACTTCCGGGTGACAAATGTGTAACTTTGTGAAAAAAATTGTGCCATCGCTTGTAAATATAACGACGTGGGCTCGGATAAGCAAGGTGGGCGTTGGTATGATGGAGGAATACAAATTTGACGTCCTGCCATAAAATTGAGACCGTCAAGCTAAAATATCAAGTGACAATTTGACGTCCATCTACAAGCAAAATCTGAATCACGAATCCATTTTAAACATCACTCATATCTTTTTAGCAGCGTTAGATTTTATTGAATTGTCATGTCTGTCCGTTTATCTAGGAAATGGCGTAGATATTTGCAAATTTATGGATTGGCTTGAAATTTTTAGCAAAATTATGCTACGCAAATAGTCTACGGTTCGTTAAAAGAATAGAGACAAAATTCCTTAATTTTTTCTAAATAGTTTTTTTGTACTATATGCAAATAAACTTTGTCAGATAACCTCTCAGATTTTTTTGTCTCTATATTTTTTAACGCACCATGGGGCATATCCAATTAGGTAATAATTAATCGTTCAAATTAATGCTTCAAAATAATCAATAAAAATCTTGATATTTTGCCTATATAAAAGTTATATGTTCTGGATTGACAAATTATTCGAAAAAATTTTCCCCAGTTTTTGGAAGCTTTGATCAATACTGTGAAAAGTACTCAATCGTAAAATCCTTGTATAAAACTTTGACAAATCCGTCCAAATTCACCTTTCATGAACAGAAATTTGTAATTAAAATACAATAAAAAGTTGTCTTTTCAAATCGTGTCCAGAATGTTTTCTCGTATTCAACCAAACTACATAAGAAGGAAATAAGTTTCCACTTTCCCCACCCTTCGGAACTTTATCTTTGCATAACACATAACATAAAGTAACAGCGTTATCTAAAAAATAAAACTTTTTTTGGGTTCATTTTGTCGTATCAAAAGTTTGTACAGAATTCTGCATTTCTTTTTATCACTCTTATTTTTTTGCATGGTTTGTTGTATTTTTAGGAGATTTCAACACTATATTTATGCAACGTTTCTTATAATTTCATAGCATACCATTTACATAATTCTTTGTCAAGTTGTCATATGTTCTTAAAAAAATTGACTGGAATCATTTCGTACACTTTCAATTTTTGGAAAACTTTTTTGTTAGGATGTGTTAATTGGAATTAATCTGTTAATTTTAAATTCTTAATTGCAGTTTTAGTAACACTCAAAGTAAGGGTTAGCCAGCATGAAGCTGTACAGATTTTTACGATTTATGTACTACCACACCAGTAACAGTTTCTCTGTGTCAAGTTTGTCTATGGACAAAATTATTGTAACATTTCAACGGAATATAAATACACTATCATATAGAAATCAAGTATTATAATGATACCAGGTGGTATTCATATTGTAAAATAACTGGCTGGATAGGATAGACTTAAATTCAAAATCTGACCGCTTTTAAGTTTATTACGGGTGATTATGAGATTTTCAGAACAGCGCCGTAGCACACGTTATCACAAATAAAATTTATTGCACCATTTAACACTAGTTTATTTTATTTTGGCGTTTAAATTATTCAATTCTGGTCAAGAATTTAGGTAATTGAATGATTTTTACGCCAAAATAAAATAAACGAGCGTAAAATAATTCGACATCATTACGGCGCTGGGTTCTCGGCTCTGTCACGTGATAAGCAGGTCGAGTAGAGCGGAAGATTTTTTATCCTATTCAGCCAGTTATTCTGCAATATAATATATACTCTACTAAAGTAATACCGTGTAGTAATTGATCGGTATTAAAGTTTTACCATATCGATAACAAATTTTTACGGACATGAATACTTTAAATACCAACCGGTAGCATCTGTAATGCCAAGAAACCAATATCGGCCTGACTATACTAGGTTTTCTAACAGTGTATATATATATGCAATTACCAATGCGGTAGAATTTGCCACTACCATATTTTTAATGTAGACAAGCAAATTGTAACAAAATCGGCACAATTCTACCCGATTTTCTGTTTCGTATTTACTTTCACTATTTCTTAAGTTCTTAGAATCTACACAATATAAAGTTGACAATAGCGCTTTCACAAAACTTGACGTCCCAGATAACGATCCCTGACTTAAGCCTAACCCAAACTTAAGCTGGGTGCCGGACCTTTAATGAGGACGACGAGGGACGAGAATTGTTGTCGCAAAAGTAAGTCCAACTTCACAATAAGTCCAGTGTTGTGCTGAAGCTCAAAAGTTAAATTAAGACTTTTGGCCAACTTTCTCCACATTTCCGTCTTCTCAGCACTTCCGGAATTGTTATTATTCTGAGAAAAACATTTCTTCTCACTCGAGGTAAATTCCTTCCGGCCCAAATTAACTGTTATGCTCAATGCTTTATTTTAAATTAAGTTAAGACAAGAATTAAAATTAAATAACCTGCCGGTATAGGTATGACAAATTTATACTTTGATTAATTTTTATTTATTTCCCCAGCAAATTTACGATGAAATGGTATAAATTCCAAAGAAAAAAATTGTAAATTGATAATTTGTGAGCCAACATGTCTACCACTCATTGGCACATGATTTCTGGCTCGTTCACAGTTTCGTAAAAAAAATAAAAAAAAAATTTTTGCATTTATTTGAAATTTGTACTATCTCATCGCAAATTTGTCTGGGAATCCAAAGACGCTTCAAAATTCAATTTTGCTCAAGTTGGTGACTTTTTATAATGCATTAATAATGCCAACTCATTTCGTCTTCAACTCAACCAGACCACCACTCTACTGCCAGCACCTAAGTGACAAAATATTTCGGGATAAAATAGGGGACCTCAGACACACGAAAAAATTGTCGCTTAGAATTTCGCTTCGTTTTTCGCTTATCGATAGCATGGCCAGAATTATGAAATTTGCAAAATTTTGTTCCGACTGGAGCTAACCGACCTCAACCCCACTTCTGAGTTGAGTTTCTGTTCGCTTGCCCCAGAGTTCGCTTATCAGGAAATAAGCGAAAAACGAAGCGAAATTCTAAGCGACGATTTTTTCGTGTGTCTGAGGTCCCCCAATAATAATAAATTTTGTATTTGGCGTTTCACTATGTAATTAAATCTATGAATTTTACGCACAATCTAAATCTAAAACCTACAGTGCAGACTCCATATAGCCCGAGTCAGGGGCATAGTCCCTGACTCAATAAGTCAGAGCCCGCTTCTAATTTTTTTTCCGAATTGACCGACATAATATCACCAACTTCCGCGTTGTGGATGGTTAAAAGTTTATTAGATAGTTTCTACCATTTGGTACCAAATTTTTGAATTAGTTACAAATCATGTGCCTTGACCACCATGACCAGTGGGCTTCTTTAACATCCTGAAGTTCTAAGCTGTATGCATGTGCTACCCAGCAGTGGTTTTCACTTTTTCAGCCTCCATATCGAATTTCAGCTCAATATAACGATTTTTAAAAATCAGTATGGGTCACCCCATAGGGTCACTCTGGTTGCACTTTGCTCACTTTTAACTTCATATTCTTTAATTAGAAGCCATTAAGTATAATTGTGCCGGATTTCAACTTTTTAAAGCAATTTCTAAAAATCGGTATGGATCACCCCATAGGGTCGCTCCAGATAAAAATTTTACCAATATCATCTCATATTCTTTCATTAAAACCCATAAGCAACCTCTCCACCAAATTTCAGTTGGATATGATGGTTTTGAAAATCGGTATGGGTCACCCGATAGGGTCACTCAAGATGAAAATTTTTCCAACTGGAAGTCATTTTTTTCTATTAGGAGCCATTAGCAACCTCTGTACCAAATTTCAGCTCTCTACAACAATTTTGAAATTTTGGTACATAGTACCCCACCCACTCCGATGACCCCCACCGGTCAACCACTGGACCGATCACGCCCATCTTCGAACTCGTTTCCTAACTTTGTCCAATATGTGTATAGTAAAAATTTCAGGTCAATCGGTTCAGCCGTTTTGGCTCTATCGTGCCGGACAGACAGACAGACAGACAGACGGACGGACATGACGGTTCCATAAGCCCTGACTCGGGCTAAAAATTAAGCATAGGCACATAATTTCAAAATATACAGCTTGTAAAATTTATGAGTAGAATGCGTGTCTATTCGCATATTCACTAAATCATCTTTCATTTCACTGTGGAGGGCGCATTATATTCTGTTGAATATCTTGTCTCATTTCCGGCTGGATTTATTTTCCCAGGATTTCTGCGAGTTGATGAAAGCTGACAAAATTGATTGGATGTGACCATTTACGTAATAATGATAAATAGCCCGTGTCGAAGTGTCCTTGGTAAATCTGCCATGATTAATGCGTCCTCTGCCTCACCAACTCGAGTAAATTCACTCGCTGGAGAGTGGTAAACAAGATTGTGACGCTGGGTCTAGTTTCTACTCACTTTAGTAAGGATTTGAGATGAAGAACGGTGGTAACAATAATTTTACAGCGATGCAAAATTATTAGGGCGTGATAACCAATTAGCGTCAAATTGAACTCGCGAAAAAGTCATTGCTACCATTCGGTGAGAAAGTATCACCAAGCTGGTAAACGCTGTGAGAAACAATATTTTCGTAGAGACTTAAAATTGTTACAGCGTTTGATGTAATACATTTCTTACAGGAAAGGTGCCACATTTGAGTTGTCCGGAAATCAAGATTACGATTCGGTTGCAAATCTTTATCAGCTTGGTAACGCTTGACTATGATTTTGTTACCAGCATGATTTAAGTTTAATGATATCAATTGTACATCAAAAGAGAAAGCGGAAAAATATTGCTAAATTCAATTTGTAACAAAATTTCTTAAAATATTTTCTAGCTAAAATTTTCGTCATGGAAATATAACAAAATTAATTTCTTACATATTTCCGAGTCGCGTTTCCATCATAATTTGTCCAGAAAAATTAGGATACTCGTCGTTCAAAGTCACAAACTTTCTCTGCACCAAACACTTCAGTTAGCACTCGAATATCTTTCTTGTTTTAAACACGTGCACTGTTTTCACCTCAAAAACTCATCAATATTCATTTATTCTCCAAAAGACAAAGTCCCAAATGATTTCAGGTTTCTGATTCACATTCGTTTCTCACATTCGTTCACGACGTTACGAAATCTGAGATTTCAAATTCCATTAGATTGTTTGGTGAAAGTTCCAAATTTGCCTGGTGAAAACTCCTCCTGAAAGCCTGTAATAAATAAATGGAATCGTTAATAATCACCTCATTTAAAATTGGTGGGGGAAATTAGAAACTAAACACTTTGTAAAAAATGTCTTGTAACAAAAAATATTTAGTAAGAAATTTTAAAATTCCTGGCTAACTTTTGCAAATTTTATATACAGATTTGTTCAAAATAAAAATTTAAGTAAAATTTCAAGCTAACTATAAACCCGGTATTTTTTCGTAAAAATAATCCACCCACAATTTTTTGAATTGTGGGTACTTATATAATTCCTACCAAATTAGTCCCATCAACTCGTCATGTAGAGTGTTAGCTAATAGCTCACGAATTAGGAATTACGTAAGAGGATCAAATCTCTTACAATAAATCGGCTTATTCTATTAAGCTGATTTAAGTCTCACCTAAAGAACATCATTTCCACACTTAACACAGATTTTTATAGGCAAAGATTTACCGCACCACATGTCAGCCTTAAAAATTACATAACCGTAATTAATCCTCTAACCATTTTTTCTCCAAGTTCAGGGCAAAATCTCGACTAGGTTTTCAACACCGTAATTTTTTTAAAGGTTTACAAAACCTCAAAATCGGGTTCAAATTCCCTTACGTACAAAATAGTAGTGTTTGCTGCCACATGGTGGAGGAAATGGTAGTAGAGCGTTCCCATACTACCGCTGATGGTAATACCTAATCTTACCACACAGGCGGTAATACGCAGTATTAAGAATTTATTACCAGATTTTTTAGAGTGTACGAAATCGAGATTATTATGTTATTCTTGAAAATTATTCTGAAAATTTATCATAAAAAATATCAATGTAAAATATTGATTTGTAATTAGGTACATAGATCTCATTTAAGATTTTAAAGGAAATTAGGCCAAAAAATATCGAATACGAAATTTATTAAATTCTTGGTAAGTTTTGAAAACTTGAAATTATCTGTTTAAAATGTAAATTGATACTAATCCTAAATTATTTCAAGTTCATTTCAATAAGTAATAAAAGGGTGTCCCGACTTTGCAAAAAAAATCGCTTTTTCAGCTCACGATTTTTTCGCTCTTTTTGTAAACCGCACTGCGCATGCGATTCCAATCTTTTTTCCGCTTTTTCCGCTCCAAAATAAAATCTACTTTAAGATGATTTTTTCGCTCTTTTTACTACTTTGAGTGAAAAATCAGTCTCTCGGAGACATGTTTAATGGGATATCACCCGATTTTGATGCCCTATGGATATGTTGCAATAGCAGGTGAGTGTATGGAAAGTGAAGGAGGATTTTACTCCATGGCCCCACCTGCGCCCGCCACACCCCCTGAAAAGCATTGCAACCAGTAAAACTACCGCATTCAAACCTTTGCCAAAAATCTTACTTTTATCCCATTTTAATAATTTTAAGCTAAAGTATTCAAGAGATTAAAAATCGGGACAGTCAAGTATTGATCGAAAAAAGTGGATTTCAGATTTTTTAGCTTTTCGCTTTTTTAGATTTCTTTTACAAACTTGGGAGACCCTAAAATTTAAAAAATCAAATTGATCTGAAGAGGTTTGGGAATTTTATGGACAACAGAAATAACCAGAATTGGCTTCCAAATAAGTCAAAACCATGTTTCACTACGAAACCGAGATTATTATGTTACTCTTGAATCTAATCCTTCAAATTGTAGCATAGAAAAATTGAAATGCAAAATATTTATTGGTAGTTTTTAAAAATAATTGAGCAGTTAATAATTAAGTGATTAACTTAAGTAAGGTGTAAAAAAAAACTAAAAATTGAATATAATTTTCTTCAGCGGGAATCAGGCCGGTTTTTCAGGGTCATTTTGGAGAAATTCTTTCCACTCAAAATTTAAAGCTTTTTGACGCTTATCTTATTTCGTAAATTTTGTAGTTAGAGCTTATCGTACCTTTTGGTTAAATTCTGGGAAATAAAACTGCCCACAATTCTTTTATGCGGAGTTTAAATTGAGCAATTTTATTTCCTTTCCTCATCACGCATGATTATACAACGAAGAAAATCTATATTTTCGCTCACGAATTAGGAATTACGTAAGAGGATCAAACCTCTTACAGTAAATGAGCTTATTCTATTAAGCTAATTTTAAGTCTCTCCTAAAGAACCTCATTTCTACAGATTTTTATAGGTAAAGATTTACCACACCACATATCAGCTTCAGAAATTATGTAACAATGTTTAATCCTCAAACTATTTATTGTACAAATTCAGGCCACAATTTCGGTTAGGGTTCTACCACCGTAATTTTTTTAGCGGTTTTTACAAAATCTCAAAAGCGGATTCAATTCAATTCCATTGCGTACAAACTTAAGTACACTAATTATTTAAAAGAGACTGATGACGGGTAAATAAAAGTTTAAAATATATGAAAAATGTCCAGAAATTTATGTAACAATTTGTTTAAGAAATTTAAGAAATTAAAAACATTTACGTATCTTTATGTATAAAAAGGTTTTTTTTGATTCAGTCATAAATAAAAGCAAAATGATGACCGTAAATATTTACTATAAATAAATATGCAGAAATTTATACAAGAACGTTATTTAAGAAATTCAAGAAATTATAGACATTAAGTATATATTTAAGTGTAAAGAAATGTATTCATTCTTAGGGTTAGAAATTTAAGAAATGTAAGTGTAAAATGTATTTATTTCTGGTTCAGGCATAAATAGATCGCCCACAAACAAACCAGCATTTCAACTTCTGGATTCTGCAACGCATTAGCTTTCTCTTAAGAAAATGTGCTCGCAGTAAGTCTCCAAGATAAGACGAGGACAAGATAATTCTCCTCCGACTTTCGAAATCCGACGCCAAAATAAGTGCAACAACAGAACAGCCGCTGAGTGAACTGATGGCCACGAAACGAACTGTGTACCAGCAGGATTTCTGATTTGCAGCAGCAGACGAAGAAACAAAATTAATTCCTCTTTCTTCCTCCACGAGCTCAAAAAATCTCTCATCCGTCAAAATCCTACTTTCTCCTCGAATCTGGCCCACGCCTACACAATTACAACTTTCACTCTCGCCCTCCTCCCTTGGCTGAACTTGGTTTAAATGAGAAAATACAAATTATAACGAAAGTGGAACAATGTAAAAAGTGGAACATTTACACTAAAAAAGTTCAAAATCGCGAACACGTGTAGCCAGTAACTATCACGTTGGTAAAGATTTACTACCGAGTGGTAACAAAAATTTATGATCAACTCAAATATTCCACGTTTAGGTTAGAACTTGGTTAAAACACGGCAACAATTTTTTATACCCCGGAAATTCCGGGCTACTTTTCGGTAACAAATTTTACCAGGGTGCTCAAGCCTGACTTGATGACATTGTAAAATCCATAAATTCTGTAAATTTGCAAACCTTATAAAAGTTTGCAAAAATTTCAAAAGAAAATTGACCCACAAAATTGTCTAAACTTGCTCAAATTAAAGGCGTCTTTTTATTTTATAAATGTTTATAAAATCTTCAAAATTTACGACATTTACGAAGTTACCAATAACTACGTGAATTACCACGCGGTGACACGATCTAGTTCCTAACTTGTTATAAGTCAGGTATATATTTCAAAATACTTGGAAATCTCCACAAAAAATTAATTCAAAATAAAATACTATATTTTTTAGTCAAACTTTCACTCAAGATTTACAAAAAACATTCCAAAATTTCTGAAAAATTCTTGAAAAAATGATATCAAAAAAATTTCACTCTACCATGTAGCAATTACATATGTTTTTCTCTATATTTTCAACCCTTTCCCCAGCCCATTCACGGATAAATACAAAAGGAATAAATAGTCCCGAAATAAAGTAGTCCTTCTAAAATCTTGAGGAGAACGTTGATCAAGTGGACGATTAATCCCGCATGGAAAGTCCCACACAAACAATTTCCCTCGAGACCCAAAGCCCAGAGCAGAAGACGCATAGGATTCGTCCGAGCACAAATTGCTTTCTAAATGTCTTAAGGATTTTTAAACCTGGGATCAAAACTCAAAAGTACGAAAATTCTCCGAAATTTCCAATTTTAACGTAAACAGATTTCATGTTTAAAAAAGTTAATTTTGAAAGGCAAAATCTTCCTCGCTAAATTAATTTGTTTGAATGAAAGGGACAATTTTTATATTGATTTTTTTAGATATTTTAAAAACTACAAAAAAATAACGGTGTCTTACTTTTAAGGTCTATTGTTGATTACAAAAAGAAAAATTGCGTTTAAAATGACATTTTTGTCGAAAGTTAGAGCTTCGTCAGACAGAAATATGGACGGACGGACACAGCCTTCCCATAAAGTGGTTTTCACTACTTTTCACCCCATATAAAGTGCACTTTCTTAAGTCTATAAATTTAAGAAATTTTCAATTTTAAACTTTAAAAATTTCATTTTATACTTACAATTTAAACAAACTAATCCTAAGTAAAATTCCTATCTTATAAAGTTAAATATCATTGCATATTCCTAACAACAACTTTTTTGGCGTCTAAATTTATCAAAACAAATTTCACTCACCCGCGTCACCTTCAATTCAATCAATTTCAAAGTGTAGATTGCATTTTTTTTATACGAGACACAACGAAATTTCGAACCGTTTAAAGTCTCAAACTCATTACAGGAGATTCTTGAAAACTTTTTTGAAATTCTATTACTTGAATTTATTACACTTTTCCTCTCAAAATTTGAAACAACATAATAAATTTATCGCCGTTTTGAAACTTAACACCATTTTAATGAAATAAACAGAATGCTGACCAATTTTAACTGTAATTTAACGCTTGCCAAACATTTTCGAGCAATTTGTCAGAGGAACACTGCGTACAACAATTTCTCACTAAAAGCTTCCCTCTTCCGGTTCTGTGAAGAGAAAGCGAGCCTGTCCTTCTCATCCAGCGGGCGAAGAGTGACTGACGGAGAAAGCAGGAAAATTCTGGGTTTTTGGAGGGGAAAGCAGATGCATCCCCTTCGCCCACCAAACCAACAAACCACGCGTTACGGTATGAAACCGGTTGTAAATTTCTGACTGAACAGGGAAGGATCGATCCATGAGAAAAAATACCCTTAAGCAAAACAGTAAACCTAAAAATGTAACGATAATCGAGTTGAATTTATACTAAAGTGTTTAATTTTACATATTCTTTTCTATTGGAAAATAATTTATTAAGACGAACCCATTGCTAAAATTTTAAGTTCTGAACCGTAACTTACCCAGGGCAGCAATCCCTGAATTTTAATTCCTTCCAAATTTGTGATTTTAATTTTTGTTTGCTGTGAAATCAGAATAAAATGATGGAAAAATTAAATTTTCATGAATTTCTGTGAAATTACAAAGATGAAAACAACGTGAAAGCTATCGCGAGAGGAAAATGAAAATGACGAGTATAAACACACAGTTAGTGCGTTAAATAATGAAAATATCTTAGTTTCAAAAATTTCAAAATTGACGTTTTTTGCAGAAGTTATCTTATACACAACCCGATAATCCTATTCATTTCACGAAATTATTTGACAGAAATAAGATTTCTCGGCTTTGACGTTTATCATTTTTTTGATTTTTATGTTAAGTATAACACAAAAGCATTCATTTGATCTATAAAACAGTCTAAAAGCGTATATAAATATCGAGAATTTACACAAACGGCAACTAAACGATGGCTCAATTTAAATGAAAAATACTCATTATAACAATAGTTTATTTTAATATTTGCGCATAATTTACTTGGTGAATTTGTGAAAAAAAGTATATACTTTTCAAGTTTTAATTGAAGAATTAACGAAACATGGAACTTGTAAACGTGTAAATCTACAGTTTAGTATTTAATCAATATTGTCAATGAAAAGAATGGTTAATAAGTTCATTTTGTAGCGTCTGTTTTTCCGAGCCAAAATTTATGCAAAAATCTGTCATATTTGTACATAATTAGTACAGTTTTTAACGCACAGTTTAAACCCACAATTTAAACGCACAGTTTTTACGCCAATATGGTAAAAGCCAAATATTATTATATAAATTATATGTACCACCAGATTCAGCCTGTATCTTTCAATAACACTGTTAGAACTGCGATGGTATTGATTTGGTAATAACTTTATACCCGATTGGTATAAATCGGAGTACTCCGGGCTTGGAGTACGTACTCCGGCCTCCGGAGGCCGGAGTACGCAGCTTTCTCTGGAGGCCGGAGTACGCGGAGGCCGGAGTACACGTGGCCAGCCGGAGGCCGGAGTACGGAGGCCGGAGTACGCAAAATTTCCGATCTATGATTGGTAGTAGTTTATTTCTGAGTGGCAAATTTTCCGTTACCGCAAAGCTACTAAATTCCAATACCCCTTCTTACCAGGGCCACTAGAGTCATATTTGTGTGTACTCCGATCGGTAATGATTTAATACCAGTTTTCTAAATTTAATGAACTGAATTGATTTGAAATCATTTTAGTTCATTGAATTTCTTGAAATTTTAAGAAATCATGTAATTTTAAGGGTGTATCCATTGTAAATTTTAAGTAGCCTCATGACCAAAATGAGGTATTAAATGAGGTATAAATGAGGTATCATTCAACATGGTTTAACAAAATATGTATCTATTACACTCTGTTCACTAAAAACTGACTGACACATCAAATATTTCTGCTAGAACATATTTTTAGTTTCAGTTTTGGCTCAAGATCAACTTTCACTTTACGACATTATGCCGGAGAAAGTGCAAACGTGCAGCTGTTGCCGCCATCCTCGCCAATTTGGGCACTTGATCAAACTCAAATAGCACTGTTAGAAATCTGGTCAGGAAGGTATTGGTTTCTCGGTGTTAAGGTTGTTACCGTTTGGTATTAAAATTATACCGATCTGTGAATATTTGATACTGATATGACAAAACTTTAATTTCGAGGTATTACTACACGGTATTACGTATTAATACCACTTTGGTAGAGTCAAATATGAATACCATGTGGAATTATTTTAACACAGGATTTCTGAGAGTACATTTATGTTCGGTTGAAACAATAGATTTGCCCAAAGACAAATTTAATACAGAAGATCTGTTACCAGTGTGGTAGTAAATCGTAAAATAAGAATGTACCATCCTCACTATTGCGATTAATTTCAGTTCTCACTTCTACAAAAATATTACTTTTCAAAAAAATTTGAGCTTTCTATTTACAAAATTTCCACAATAATTTGTATTAACTCTAATGAATAGAAAGTGAGTGGGATCTCAAAACCGGGTCAATTTCACCCTTCAATTCAATTCGGTGAAAGTGGAGTGATGAGAACTTTACGATTTTGGTTTTTTGGTTGTATGCCATTTTACGATGGGAAACCGCAGTCTCGTTTACATTTATTTCAATGGGACTCAAATTGCTGGGTCATCACATCCTTCAGCTCAACATTTGCTTAACTTAACATTTGCTCCGCAGTCGACGCGATGTATTCGATTACTGGAAATTTATTTGTGTGGAGAAAGTGCTAAATTTTACCAGCCTAACTTTAATGATAATTAGCAGGAGATAGCATTTGACAGGAAAACGTGTAATAGAAACTTATATAACAACATTTCACACTGCTAATGTAGCGATGATAACCTAAAATGCAGTTGAAATAGACAAAACTGTTGATTAAAAAATGTTAATTTTGGTCCAATTCCAACGAAAATTAGGTTACAAATTTGTCCAGATCCATTTATTTCGCAAAAGTTTGTAAAATTGTAATTATAATTCGCTTTGTAAAATTATTCTACAAAAACGTACGGATCTTACAAAATTACCAAGGATCCTTGGAAGGTAGATTTTTATTATTTATGAAATGTAAAGACTTATTCAAATGAAAAAATTAATTATTTCGTCGTATTTAGATGTTAATTACTTAATTTGCAAAAATCTATTTTCAGAATTATCTTTGTATATCAATCGTAATACATTGCTGGGATATACTAGGATACTCTAATTCTGTGGGTGGAACCTGTTTGTGCCAAATATATCGGACATATTGGAAATATTCAAATTCGGATTTAAAGCCACTCCACGTCTCAATCTCAACTTTTCTCGAATCACTTATGCAAAAGATCAGCAGATTATTCTCTTTCCTTCTTTGACATAGAAAATCGAAACCTCCTTCTCAAATTTAGGGCAGATACCAACCAGGAAATCGAATCCAGGTAAAAAGTGAATCAACTATTTATTCGAGTTCTCACTTCTCAGATCTCTTATCTTACTTTTGCAAGCTGAAAGTTGTGCATCGAGATTTGCATGTTCATACGGGTGTGCGGAAGACTCCAGCCCACGGACCCCATCCCGTGGGAGTCCAGCCCACCATTTCCAGCCCGTGATTTCCAGCCCACCAACTCCAGCCGTAATTATTTCCAGCCCATAAATATCTCCAGCCAGTTTATAAAAACCTATCCGTACAGCTTTGCTTAGCTCGAACCAGGATTTCTTAGAAAACTCAGGTTTCTTAAAATTTTCTTTTCAAAAATTTTGAAATTCAACCCTCCTATATTCTAATTTGGAATTTATTTTTTAATTTCACCAATTTCACTTCATATTCTTTTATTAGGGGTCAACAGCAGCCTCTTTGCCAATTTCAGCTCGACCTGTTTGTTATAAATATATCCGACATATTCAAACAATTCCAATTCGGATGTAAAGTCACTCCACGTCTCTATCTCAACTTTTCTCAAAGCACTTATGCAGCATTATACTCATAGCAAATCGAAACCTTTTTCTCAAATTTAGGTCACATACCAACCAGAAAATCAAATCCAGGTAAAAAGTGAATAAACTATTTATTCGGGTTCTCAGATCTCTTAGCTTACAAGTTGTGCATCGAGATTTGCATATTCATACGAAAAAGAAACTAAACTTATATGACTCGGAGATTGCACTACTCAGACGAGATGCAACTCTGCTACTTTTCGGCAAGTTAGCAACTTAAATCTCACGATTCTTCCGGTGTCGATCACACCAAAACGAACCTCGATCTCGTCACAATGTTGACTTTCCTACTTGACGTTTCTCTCACGGGCGGAGGATGAAAAACGTAGGCTGAATCCAACTCTGGACAAAATTTGGTGTCTCCGTCCCTCGAGAGAATTGTGCTGGACTGACCGTTCCGCTCTCTTTTGAAGTTCTGTTAAGAGCGAGAAGTCCATTTTCTCGTAATTTCTTAGAATTTACTTTCTCTTTTAGCCGGGCATTTCCTTTCAGAGCAAATAAGCCCAATTCGTCTCCAGTAACTAGAACCGGAGAAGAATGTCACTCTTTTTTTAAAGGAATGGTCACTCGCTGGACCATGAAATTTGCGCAATTCCATCCAACTCTAGAAAAACTTTGGGGTGACAAATGTTTACTTTCTTCACGGTAAAATTGTGCCAACACGCATGTAGGTAGCATTCTAAAATATAAATTAC
Source organism: Folsomia candida (assembly GCF_002217175.1). Taxonomy (NCBI): domain Eukaryota; kingdom Metazoa; phylum Arthropoda; class Collembola; order Entomobryomorpha; family Isotomidae; genus Folsomia; species Folsomia candida. The sequence continues at coordinate 2,760,942 of NW_019091207.1, read as the reverse complement.
ACAGTTTTTGACACAAGTTTTACAAGGAAATCAGGTTTAAACTCATACAAGGCAACATAGTTTTTGCATTTAACATATTTATGAATTTAAATTGATACACTATTTATTCAATATTGCTTGTCTCTGTTTCGTAACGACGTGCAGCCTGTGATTATCCTGCCAGTTCGGCACTAGTCTTATGGCCTGGAAATAGTTATTTATCTGGGTCACGTTCAAGCCTATAATTAGCAGTATTCAGCTTCCATTGGTTTGGACGACTACTTGGAAAAATTAGCGTAAACGTGGCACATGGAAAGTCAGGTTCTTAACTTACGAAACTCAATGAAGCAATTCACGCTCTCCTTGGTAACATTGTAAACAGCGTAAAATCCGTACAATAATGTCAAACAATAATCGCTTTATGAATAATAATCCCCACGAAGTAAATAGTAACAATTTCAAATTTTGTAATAATATTTCACCAATTTCATTAATTTAAAAATTACATATTTCGTTCTCCACAATTCTCAACCAAAAACATTTGCGGAAAAGTAAAATATTTATGCAAAACTACAAACACAGGAATTTTTAGTTCACAATCAGAACGAACGAACTAAATCCCAAAATTGTTTCGGAGGTAAAATGTAATCCTTTCTTCTTCAAATAATCAGTCATGCGGTGTATTATGCACTTCGTTATTGTGGTCAATTACTCAAAAGAAATGGAAAACCCGGGCTTCACCTCACTCAACTTTTCCCCATTTCGAAATAAACAAGTTCACAAAGGAAATTTTAAATCGTTGCAAAACTCTCGTGCTGGATTGTTTCGCATAAATAAACTCGTCTATTTTGTGGCTTCAGGCGCTTCACCTCATCCAACTCCAAAGTGAAAGTATAGCATAATTTCATACCTATTTTCACCAACATGATAAATTTACTTGCTTTATTTTGGTATCAGTCCCCAATTAATTTTTTCCACTGAATAAGCGAATTTATTTACTTAATGGATTTGTGTTTCACGGTTTATTTGTGCAAAATTATTTATAATGCACAAATGTACACAACAAACAATCGAGCTCTTAATTACGAATGTCATTTTTCTCTATCAAAAATGACATACTGACAATGTGATTTCTAAGAGTTGAACGAGTTGTATGATTCAATTCTCAAATGTAAGAGGACAATTATGCACTTTTTTAAATTTTCAAGTCATCTGATCTTCTGAAGGTGAACAACTTTATCTTTTTAACCTGAAACTTAATAACATTTTACAACTATTTCATTTCTGGTGGCAAATTTAGTCAAAGCAAGCTGTATTCAGGGTTGAAACTGTGATAATCATAAGAACTGTGATAATCATAAGTTACTTATTTACCAAGCAAAGAAAACTATAACTAATCCGGTAAAAAAGTATTACCAAATTAATGCCAACATAAATGAGACTACTGAATTTTTTCAGATTTTTTGCCATGTGTTTCCATCACCCACAAAAACTTGTAAGAGTAAGGCTTAGGAATTAATTTTTTTGTCTCAAATTCTTAAAATTTTAATTGTAGCTTAATTCTCAAATACTGCTATTTTACTGCATTTTGGTTGATACTATAAATTTTAGGGTGTATTTTTTATGAAAAAAGCTATAAGATAGAACCCCGTGAAAACCAAATATTTTATATCCATGCGCCTGTAAGTGTAATGTCTCCACTTGGAATTTATTGCTGTCGACATAAATCTCCTTTCACTGTTCACCTGTCATCTTCGTCGGTGGGCTTGAACTCCTCCCATAACAAGACACACCTCACTTTCTCTTGTCTCTCCGTCTTGTCCGTCTGTTTTCTTAGCGGACATTCTCATTTGTCATAATTATACAACTTTCTCCAAGATTATGTATACAAAAGCTGGAAGAATTAAATGAAAAATTTCAGAATTTTCAAATCTCGTTAGTTGTTAGTAAATAATTTCAGAAATTTTAATAAATCTGCAAATATTATTTTGCAAATTTGGGTATTAAAAAAATATTGACCTCACTTTCTCTAGTCCGTCTGCCCCACGAATTAATACAGCTGACATTCTCATTTGTCCAAATTACACAACTGTCTCTAGGATTATACATAGCATAAAAGCGTGAAAAATAAAGTCGGAAATTTCACAATTTTTTAACCTCGTTAGTTTATAACTTCGAAAATTTTGATAAATCTCCAAATAATATTTTGCACCGGCATGTGAAACATTTGCCGTATTTTCCTGTACCCATTATCCTCAAGGACTTACTCTACAATTGTTTTACTCCAAATCGAGGCAAACTTCCAAAATTGAAAATATATTTCGATTCATTTTGTATAAATTACGGTTTTGTGGATTCCCAAAATCTTAAGGAAGTAAAAAAAATGTGTAAATCTTTATTTCATTGAAATATAATGTTTCTATTTATTGCACTCATCTTGAATAAAAGTTCTGAACATTACAATTAATATCACGTTCCGAATATGTCATCCATAAGCATTGGCAGTTACAAAATTTTCTACACGTATTTATTATCACAAAACAATATGTATCCTTTTCATTCCACGATTTCCAATCGTAAATTCGAAATTAACAAAGTTGAACGTCGATACCAAAAATAATATAAAAAGTAATATGGTTGTTAATTTTCTTAGGTGTAATATGCTTCTTTGTTTTTATCGATTGCATAGCATGAAATATTTCATATTCATTAACTCAACAACAATGACAAAAACATGACAATTGTAGCAAATTTATAGAATGGATTTTGCCATGTTACCAAGGCCTGTGTTGTGTGAATTGCCGCAATATAAAGTTCACCAAAAAAATAACAAAGTTGAATGCCGATACAAAAATAATATAAATAGTGACATACGTAGAACTCAAGAGATAAGTGGATCCTGAATAGTGGTTTTCTAACATTAAATTTTCCGTGTCAAGTTTCACATTCATCGTTCTCACTTAACAAGCCAACAACAATACAAGAATGACATTTTGTCCTCTCGAAAATAGATACTCGACCACATCCCAAATGTTTCATTCACTACACGACTTTCACTTTCACTCCGTCCGGATTTTATTTTCTCCCTTTCACCGAGTAAATCACACCCATTCCTCCAAATGGTTCCATTCCTCCCCAAGTAGGATCTCAATTTCACCGAAATCCGAGATTTTCCACGTCAAGTGATGTGACCGAGAGTGATTTCATTTCAGCAATTTTGACAACAAATTGTGTTCTGTCGAGGAGAAAGCTCAACATTTTTATTGATACACACTTGTAAAGAAATCGAGACCAAATGCTCACATTCCACATTTACTTATTTCGTATTCTGGTCAAGTATCTCGCACTCGAAAAAATGAGGTACTGTTGTCAGATTAGGAGAGAATTCGAGGCTCTTGTTAAAAATTCTGGTCAATCATCTCAGGGATTTGGCTTATAGTAAATAAATGTGATTCTATAGATGAAAATTAAGTTGGTAAAGATTTGTTAAAAACTGGGTTTGAGACAATCGAATCTGAAGTAGTGCAATATTGGTTAATTAATCTCAAAATTTTTCGTATACCACCAGCCAATCTATTAAATGTAAATAATGACAGCCGAAATCTTTTAATTAGTCACTTTGACGTTAAGACGACGCAAATTTTAAAAGTACTGATCCTGAGGCAACTCGCGGCGACTCACGCAGTCATTGGTAATTTTGTATAATCCATAAACGTTGTAAATAAATTTTACAACATAAAACACGCCCTAGATCTGAACAAGTTTAAAAATAATTTGTAAGCTAATTTTCCTCAGAAATATTTGTGAGATTTGTGGAAAACCAAATAATTTTAAAATTGCTTCGTTTTCAGTGATTTGATTTTGATTTGATTTATTACAATGAGATTCCCCAATTCTGGGATCTTACATCTCAAGGGAGCAGAGTCATATATTATAAATACATAAAAAATCTTATTCCATATTATCTAATAATACAAGCATTTCTCTCATTCTCATTTCACATTGCATATTTAAAAACTGACTTTTGATTTGCTTCAAAAAGTTTGTGAAGTTGAAACCTTTATCATTATCGATCAACATAATAACTGAAGGTAAGCTTAAACATAATTTTGATGCTCTATATTTAAACGTTTTTCTCCCCAAATCAGTATTAAATAAAATTGCTGGTTCAACATATTTAAGATTACGTGTATTTCTTGTGCACACACTTTCTTGGATAATATAATTACTGAAGTACTTCGGACAGTCATTTTTCATCATTTTAACTGCTAATTTACATATTTCGAAATTGGCAACATTTTTAGAAACTAACCATTTGAGCTCGTTATTAATGTTGTCAGTGATTGAGTCATACTTGTACACATTACATACGAATCTTGCACATGCACGAATTATCTTGTTTACATTATTTAGATTACTTTTGCCCAGTAACCACACAGGCGCTGCATAAATAAATATAGAACAGACCAAAGCCTGCACAACAATTGATCTGTTCTTGGTGTTTAGTACACTTCGTAGTGGACCAAGCGACCATAACGCACTATTACAACTTTTCATAACCTTAGCACAGTGATCCTTACAATAATTCCTCATCTAATATGACACCAAGCAATTTCATACATTTAGCTCTTCTAACTGGTACATTGTTAACTTTGATCGTAATACCCTCCATGCTTAGTCTAGCTTTTTTGTTACAAAATACTATAAACTCACATTTCTTTATATTCAACTCATGCCTGCTATATTTCATCCAATTGAAGATTATATCCAAGTCACTCTCTAGTTGATTTATTACGTGTTGTATCATATCCTCAGGTCCAGAGATTAAAACACCATTGTCATCAGCAAAAATTATACATAGACTATTAATAACATGATATGGCAAGTCGTTAATCATAATCAGAAATAACAAACAGCTCAAACAGAGCCCTTGAGGTACACCTACATCCGTTGACAGAGGTTTAGACCGATTACAATTTTTGCACTTCGTACAAACATATTGACTCCTCTCACTCAATAATGACTCCAAAAGTGTGGAGTCTATACCATACCATTTAAGTTTGTGAATTAACACCTCTCTGCAATTCCGATCAAAAGCTTTCGCCAGGTCCAAACTAATTAGAATACAGAATTTTTTCTTATCAAGAGCTTCATAAACATAGTCCGTAATGGCTAAAAGTGCATGCGTGGTAGAGTGAAATTTCCTGAAACCAAATTGATATTGCGACAATAAATTATTAGATTCTAAGTACTGTGAGAGCTGATTAAACAAACATTTCCCAAGGATTTTGGTGAATACTGGTTGAATAGCGATAGGCCTTAAATCGTTCGGTGACTGCGGATCCTTAATTTTTGGTAACGGAATTATTTTTGACAGTTTCAGATTATGAGGAATAATACCTGCCATAATATACATATTAAAAAGCTTGACAATCACTGATTTAAAATGAACTGATTTCATACAGTAATTAAACATTTTGTTACTTAATCCTAATGTGTCATAAGAGGACGATTCTCGATTTTTAGTGCATTTCCATGCTTTTTCTAATGTCTCCATATCCAGATTTTTAAATTTGAAGCTCAGATCGAGATTATCCCAGGGGAAATTTGGTTTATTAGGAAGAGGGGGAAGAACAATATTGTCCCCTCGTGTTGATATCGCTGCAAAAAAACTATTGATATCGTCAGGCTTCATGTTTACATTTGCTACTGGTTGGAGTATAGGATAAATCTTGTCAATCGCTCCCCACATGTGCAAATCTTCAACTTTTTTATTAAACTCGTCTTTAGTGTCTTGAACTATGCTTTTCTTAATTGACTTATTTAGAGAGTTTAAAGTTTCCCTTTGAGATATTGACGGTGCACTATGATATTTTTTATATACTTTGTCACGAGCATAGATCAGAGATTTTGTATTTCGCGAAACGAACTTTTTTCTTGCATACTGATAATAAGTAGCATTGCGAATAGGAGCTAATTTGTCAAACACACTTAACATATTTTTCACTAATTCAAATGTTGCACCAGACAGATAATCTTGTTGAATGCTAGAAACTAGTTGACTTTCCGATGTATAATTTCTATTATCATTCATGTCCGGTAATAACTTTGATAGCTCACATATAACATCCTCGGATCTTATCGACTTAAAACTTCTGTAAGAAATACATTTCTTTGCTGGAGCTGGTTTCTTAAATGTAATTATACACTCAGTGCACGCGTGGTCTGAAATCATTGGGTCATACACCGATTTATTTATTATTGAGCACAAGTTATTTGTTATGATTAAATCTAACGTGTTTTCACCTCTCGTTGGCTCATCAATTATTTGGTATAGGGATAGGCGTTTTAAAATTTTTCTTAGCGGAGCAATTGATTTGTCATCTCTTAAGTTAAAGTCACCTAGAATGTATACCGATTTGTTTAGTTCGCACCAGTTAATAAATAAATCTTCAAGGAAATTGTAGTCTAGATCAAGATTATTTTTTATATAATTAGGATGTCTGTATATACATGATATTACAAATGATTTGTTATAGTTTAGTTGCACCTGGATGGTTAGATGTTCAACATTTGCAGAATTTTCCACATTATTAAACATCTCCTTCACTTTCAGGTTGTCTCTCACTAGAATAGCAATTCCTCTGTCATGTGAATTTAGTCCAGCGTCTTTCCTATAAATTAGATAACCACTTATATTTCTTAAAACATGAAACGATTTTAGACGGGTTTCACTTATACATAGCACATCAATGTCATTTAATGATAAAAACACTACCAACTCATGGAACCTACGGTTTATAGAATTTAAATTAATATGAGCTATTTTCAGGTCGGATGTCTTCTTATTCCTTGCTTGTAGTTTAAAAAGTTAGATGAACTAGGAGGAGTAGTTTTAAATTGAGCCGTCCTCCCTTTGTCATTCGTAAAAACTAATCCGTGTCCATTTCCTGTGTGTGTAGATCTTTTATTTGCCATGACTGTATTATACGGATTAAAATCACTATTTTTATTCATATGTACCGCCTGCTGATGCCCCCCTTTTTGCGAATTATGTATACCGTACTCAGCGTTAGATACAATATTCCCATTTTTACGATTAGAACTTCTGATTCAGTAGTAATCGTTTTCGTCCTCCAAGTAATTTCTGCATTTCCATTTTCACGTCGTATTTCTTTTGCCTTTTTCCTCAAGATGGCAAAATCTCTCCTTAATGTAAATGGCAGATCCTCATTGATAAAAATTGGTGGTACCGTTGCTTTTCTGTTCGCCCAAACTAAATCACGTTCAGACATGCTATAAAACCGAACAATAATATGCCTGGGTTTTGACTCGTTGTGATTACCAATCCTGGTAACATTGTCCACCTTAATTTGATTATTTGACACTTGGCTGCATAGCTCTTCCACTTTTTGCTTTAAGGAATCATTTGATTCATTATTAGGATCACTTAATCCGGTTATAATTAGATTTATACGTTTTAATTCTTTCTCAATAAGCTCGTTTTGCACTACAATATTCTCAAAACTCGTTGATAAACCTATATTACACTTTGTATTATTAGCAACGGCACTTTTTAATTGATTAATATCACGCTGTTGCACATTTATGTTTTCACTGAGCTTATTAATTGAGGTATTCACGTCCTTAGCTACACTTGAAGTGAGTTAGTTATGTGCTGTGCGAATGGAGCTAAACTCACGAGAAACCCTAGTCTCAGCACAAGGTACTTCAGGAGGCCGTAGGTTTAAGCTCCACCCGCACAGTACATAACTCGTTCACTTTATGTATAGTTTATCAATTTTACCTCCTAAAAAATTCATTATTTGTTCACTGCCCGATAACGATATTTCTTCATTAAAAGAGTTTTCACTACCTTTCGACGAGATTTCAGACCTTGTTCTTTTACTTGTATTATTATGGCTAAAATTAAATTCAGCTACCTTTGTATTATTTGTAGGTCTATTTGACTTTTTCTCCGGTGAAGGAACTAATTTTTTAGGCCCCATCTCGCAATTTTAGTTAATGGAGAAGGTTTTCAATGACAATGTCACTATACTCACCCGCCCCAATACGCACCAGCAACTGACAAGCAATTTAAGAATTTAAGATTGGCTGAAATTTCGATATAAAATTAAATAAATGAAAAAATATTTTTGCAGCACAAAGAAGTATGCTCCGTTCAGTTGGCGCGCCAGCGATCTGAAATTATTAAAAGTTATTCCAAAACTTGAATTTGTTCGTATTTGGTAAGAATTGTCCATAGTGATGATTATATAGGGTCAGTATTTATTCTGGAAAGTTTGTAATTCTTGAAAATTATTATTTTTAACTGAATAAATTTGGAAAAATATAATTTTTCGACAGGACTACATCAAAAAATTCTTGACAGATCTATCTAAATTAAACTTTTGTACGATTACATATTACAAATAAATTTTGCGTCGTCAAACTTTCAAAAACAAAACACATGAAATTTAAGCAGTCATACTTAAATCAATTCTTACTATCTACATCAGAATACTATAATATGTATGTAATAATATATATCTACATAAGTAATATGTATTCTAAAATTGTGTATTTTCCGGTTAGGTAATTTTTTATTGTGCGTAATGTTCATAGAATTATGTACTTCAATACCGAATGCTAAATTTATTGTTCTTATATCAAGAATTATTTAGTACCTTGCTATGCAAATTTATCATTATGCAAATTTGCGAGAAATTGAGGAAATTCAAGCAGCCATTTGTAACTTTGTAAAATCCCTAAGTTTTACAAAGCGATTTTACACCTTGTTCAAAATTTTAAAAAAACCACCTTGATCTGAATAAGTTTTCAAAAATTTGTATGCTAATTTTCCTCAGAAATATTTCTAAAATTTGGTAAAAGTTTGTAACTCTACAGAATTTACGGATATTAAATGATGTTACCAAAGCCTGGTGAAATATTTACTAAGAAACTTTTTTTGTTAAACGTGGTTGGTTACGTCTTTTTCAAAATTATTACAATTGTACTTAAACTTACTCAAAAATACAAATAAAAAAGAATCAGTTTATCATGATTTCCACTTCACAACGAAACTTTATTAAGGTTTGATATAAAAATTGGGAGAAAGTCAAGTAGATGCCGATTAAGCATCGTGTCCTAATACAAAACGTAGTTTACCAAACTTGACCGGATTTTAGATTGGCTTGACTCTCGGAGAAAGTAAGTTGACGGCTCAAAGTCGGTTGAAGATGACAAAGTGCGGTCGGGGATTAGACGACAAAAGACCTTTCATTCTTCCTCCTGTAGCTAAAATTTGAGTGGGAAGGAATAATGCTGCAACTTTTTCCGCTTTCACTTTCTCCCAAATTTTTAAGTAGGATCATACTCCTCTTCACAAATACTGAATTTTCAATTTACTGAAAATTCTGGAAACACAAAAGTAACTTTATTCTAGTGATATTGCACTTATTTTATTTGGTGGTGATGAATTTCTTCTACGTCATCATTTGATTGATTAGTATTTTAAGGCGGGCGAAATTCAACTCAAACTTATGTAAATATAACCAACCGCTAAATATGGTAATTTTTTGCATTCGTAAAATAAGTTGTTAATAAAATCGCCACCGTGCGTAATCACTATTATTAATTGTCAAATTTTTTATATAATAATAATTGATTTATTGCATTATAGCCAACCGCCTTTGCATATCATGAATGGTTACAATATTGATAATAGTAAAATTTTTGATATTGGCACATTAATAATTATAAAAACACAGAAACAATTAAAAATTTTCTCGCAATAAGTAAAAAGTTTTAATGAGGACATATTAGTATTAACCGCAAATAACCCCCACCACGAGCGACCTCATCTCAAATTGTTCACAAGAGGATGCACTACAATTGGGTTAGACGATTTGTTGGAATCTTGTTTCCATCAAGTTCCACCACAAGTTTAAACTTTGCATTGGTGTAGAAATTATTAGAAACAAAAATCCAACAAATCGTCTAACAAAATTGTAGTGCATCCTCTTGTGAACAATTTAAGATGCTAAACATCAAAATATCTTCAAAATTGGCCGAGAATTGTATTTTTTTTTGTAAAAATCACGGTAGAGTTATATAGCATGTGTTAGGAGAGGCAGAGAAAAGCTCGTTGTTGACTCAACTCGTGTTGAATTTCAACGTATTTGACTTCGAATTTGCTATTGTGCAACTGCGCGCCATCTGCGGACACCTTCAGCCATCGAAAGTTAAAAGTCTTTGTCACTGGCAGCGACTGGGGCAATTATGGTTTTGGCCGGCCTCCGTACCATGCACTCTTAAGTTGTTTTCGCTTGTGAGCTTGTGATAAGACGTGAAAATGATTTTATTGAAACTACACTCAAAATAAAAATTTGTCGAATCAACACCGCGGGTGTCAATATATGACTTAACCGCCTTGGTTACAATGTTGAATCCGAGTTATGATGATTTTGATACCGGTAGTTATAATGTTATGACCGGACGGAAAAAATTCATTACTACTCGGAATCACAATTGTAACCAAGGCGGTTAAGTCATATATTGACACCGTTTTGTTTTGAGTGTATAATTAAACCCGATTTCCCCAAGTTTTTAACGTTAATTTAATTAATTTAAGTAATTTAATTAATATCGCGAAAAACCTGGGGTATGTTTTTGATATGTATGTAGCTCTAGTCGTGACAATGAAATATTTTGCTGGCAGGGATGCAAAACATTTTTCTTTAAGGAGAATCTCATATTAAACCGTATAAGAAAAAATTGTTTCCGCAAACTATTTCTAACGGAACGAAACCTTATCATTTCGAAATTTGTAGGTTAAAATATTGTACCAGGAATCCATAGTATTTGATACGAATCCACATTTGAGATCTGAATGGTTTTAATAAAAATATTTCAATAACTTAACTAATCCAGATTTAATATCTATCTGATTTGCTTCACACATATTAATTTCTCCAAAAATATTTGTAACGAGACCAACCTTTCACAATATTGCAGTTCGAACCAAATTTGGTTTGTTAAGAATGTACACTCAAAACAAGTTGGTAATGAATCATTACAATGCGGAATGACGATGTGTCTCTACCACATCGGTCACGATTTGTCGTATGAATGGTAATAATAAGTTCAGGGAAATTCAAATTCATTACCAAATATTAAAGGAGTGAATACCATTAAGTATTAAATTTGAATTTCCCTGAACTTATTATTACCATTCATGCGACAAATCGTAACCGATGTGGTAGAGACACATAGTCATTCCGCATTGTAATGATTCATTACCACCTTATTTTGAGTGTAGCGTATATATGAATGAACGAATTACCAAATTTCGTTTGGACAATTAATATTAGACAATTAATATTAGCCCGTAGTTTCAAAAAAATTACGATTAATGCCAAAATGTAATTCCAAAATGTAATTCCAAAATTCATAAAATAAATATATAGTTCACCATGAAATTAACTTTGAATTATTCAAGCCGTTAGAAAAAATTGAGTCTGGTGCTCACCTACATACGTATTACATGAATTATTATATGACATTTTATGTTTCTAGAAATATTTTTATTTCTAAAATTTTCAAGGTCACAACCAGTGTACACTCTTAGAAATGGGGTTACGATTGTAACCAAAAAGTAAACGTATGTGACTCTTGCCCCGTGGTTATGAATTTGTCACCAACTGGTTGCAAATTTATTAGCTCTGGTGACAATTTAATACCAAGTCGGTGAAACTTGACAATTAGTCGGTGACAATTGTAACCACTCGATGGCAAATTTATAACCAGGGCGGTAGAGGCACGTGGGTTTACTTTTTGGTTATAATCGTAACCCCATTTCTAAGGAGGAGAGCTTCACCACCTGCCCTTCACAGATCTCGATGTCCTTTGGATATTTGGTAGGGTCATATGAGTGTACTAAAACCCTGAAGTGGTTTGACTCCATGGCCACATTTACATGCGTCCGCCACACCCACTCAAAGGGATGAAAACCACCAAAGTTACCAACTTCAAAAATCCACCAAAAATCCAATTTTGCTCGGATTTTGATAAAATTTGCATTTTTGTGATCCCAGATACTTGTCTGATAATATCCAATAGCAATCTCAACTTTTTTGAAATTTGCAAAATTTTCGAGCTGATGAATTATTCGAAAAAATTCAAAATTTCAAAAAAGTTGAGATATCTACTGGATATGATCACACAAGTATCTGGCATCACAAAAATGTAAATTTTATCAAAATCCGACCATAATTGGATTTTTCGTGACATTTAAAGTACATGTGGCAGGCGCAAATGTGGCCATGGAGTCAAACCACTACAGGGTTTTACTGAGGGTTAGTCTAGATTATAGAACGTGTAGCAATTTTCCCATATACGTTAAACAAGGGCGCCAATTCCAAATATTCGAAACTTTTCTGGAAGCTCCGTTCAAGCTGCACCGTGGCCAAAAAGCGCAATTGTGAAATTTTAAAGATGGGTTCAAAAATTGACCCCAAAGAGCTCCATGCCGTTAAAATAGTTTGCCAACCAATAATGACGTACAAAAAAATACTAAACCAACTCCAGGATGAAAACATTATTATTTCTAATGGCCCAATGTCTAAAATAAAGGATTCAGTTGAAAAAAGGAACCAGGCAAGAAATTTGACGGCGCCACATCCGTCGAACGCATGCTCTCCGGACTGTAAGAAACCCGACGCATGTGGGAAAAACTGATGTGGACAAGGCAAAGGACATTTTTAATCCACCAGACTTTTAACTGAAATCACATAACTAAATATATTGAAATCGCATAACTTGAATTTCCAGTGCTTTAATTCAATTTAAAAACTGTAAAATTGAAATCTGCCAGACTTTTAAAAACCATACATTTCATTCAATTTAAACAATTAACCATTAGAAATTTAAAGAAAATATCAGTTATTTTTTAAAAATATTTCGTAAATAATTTTAGTCAAGTATGTAATGGCCTCTTTGCCTTCGCAGAGCGACCCCCACATCACTTTGTCTCAACAGTCACGTCTTTATCCCTCAGGGTGAAACCTTTCTGGATTATTTCAATTCCAATTAAATGGATATAGATGTACATATAAGTGCAGGCATACCAGTGGGGCTATTTACATAGTAGACAGCGAAACTCAGGCACCCTAACTTACTTTTTAAACGAGCTTGTTCCTTGTGGATGCTTTAGTTAAGATTTTTTGCAGTTGGAGGTCATATGTCGAGTGTCATAAGATATTCTGTATCAAACAATCTTAGAAATCCAGTATACCTCAATAATACCAAGTCCCAATAATACCAAGCGGTATTCAGATATGACTCTATATACAAGTGGTACTGATATCGTGTAGTAATAGCTCGGTATTAAAGTTTACCATATCAGTAGGAAAGTTTTACGGAACGATATAATTTTAATACCAAACTGTAGCAACTGTGATACCGAGAAATCAAAATCAATGCCTGACTGTGCAAGATTTATTACAGTAAAATAGTTGCAAAATTCCTTATTGTGTTCGGTTTTCTGCTACTTTGCACTCTTAGGTTATGGTAGTGTGGTTTACTATTAATTAGCAAAGCAAGAGATTGTATTATTCACCTGAAAAGTCACGATCTTAACGGTTTTTTGGATATAAATAAATGCATAAGTTATGCAAATCTGTGTCTGATGGATTCAGTTATAGAGGTTGTTTTAAGGCATATAAAGTACTGGAAATTCAAGTTATGCAATTTCAATATATTTAGTTATGTGATTTCAATTAAAAGTCTGGCCCATTAAATGAGACCCGAATTTTTTTATCAATCCAAAATCAACTGGCCACGAAGTGTCAGGTCCCTGGGCGTACACTGAACTGAATTATTCACCAAGATATGCACAACTTCGGCGAGGATCAGAAGATATGAGGTCGACGCGAAACTTTTTCTCTGACAGCGCTCGGATTACTACCCAGTCGCAGCCATTCTTTTTTTAATATTCGGAATTTAAATTATTTTGCCTAAAGATAAACTAGTTACGTCCGGTTATGCGCCTCCAGTGCTTTAATTTAGATTTGAAACTTCAGATCGACACTTTTTTCAAATGGACATAAAATTTTTTTTATACATTTTGCAAACTTCTAGATGAACAGTGGTTCAAAGAAAATCTGCTGCCGGCTTTAAAATCCCGGATTTTTGGCAATGATAACTTCATTCCTCATGAAAAAAGGATGAGGAATACGATGAAATCATTGAAAATATCCAACAACGAATATTTGGCCCAAAAATTAATAGTTTTCGACACGTTCTATAATCTTGCCTAACCCTCAGTAGTACACTCATAGGACCCTACCACATATCCAAAGGGCATAAAGATCTGTGAAGGGCAGGTGGTGAAGCTCCCCTCCTAAGAGGGTAGAAATGTACTTAATAGAGCTATTGTTAACTTTGATACACTCAAAACAAAACGGTGTCAATATATGACTTAACCGCCTTGATTACAATTGTGATTCCGAGTAGTAATGAATTTTTTTCCGTCCGGTCATAACATTATAACTACCGGTATCAAAATGATAATAACTCGGATTCAATATTGTAACCAAGGCGGTTAAGTCATATATTGACACCTGCGGTGTTGATTCGACAAATTTTTATTTTGAGTGTAGAAATAGTTGAAAGCTATAAGGAGATTTACATATTGTGTTTATTGGTGATTTACATATTACGAAAATTGTGGTAGGGTAGATAGGTACAATTTTTGTTTAGTTGAATGTTAGTACTATTTTAATAATAATTAAAATTGACATAAAAACTTTGCCAAATTTAATTAGGCGAAAGCATTTAATTTTTCTTGTAAAATTACAACTAATTTTTGCATGCGTATTAAAACTTCGTACATTTATTCGCGCGAACTCTTTGCCCGATTTGAATTTAGACTGGGAAGAACGTACGAGACAATTTGATACAATTTATTCCACGGGGAATCAAGTTTACGCACATTAACGGCACAATTTCACGCTCGGCCGGTTTCCAGAGTCTCTTAAGGGCTGGAGAAAGTCTGTTTGTTGTAGAATAATCTACGCATCTGTAACCTTTTACATAGATCTCCACGACGGCTTCTTGACTACAGAAATTTGGCCAAATATAAACTGACAACCGAAATATCGTTACACTCATTTTTATAGAAACTTACATATTTGAGCGTCACCTGAAAAAATTAATGAAAAAAAAATTGCTCGTCAGTATCTGTTCCTTGACAAATTTTAGTATTCCGAACCCTGCACTCCTATAACATCTTTATTATAATTTGTTCAAAAGGGGCAGGGTTCGGAAAATCAGGTCACATTTCTGTGAAATATGTAGTTTTTGGAATTTCTGTGATTATGGGAGAAAATGGGACAACTTTATTTAATTTAATGTAAATACATTTTAGATTTAAACCAAGTTGATACTCGGACGCAGCACAATGCAATTTTGACATCCTACTCGACGCATTTATTATTTTGATCAGCTTTCATGCTTCAAGTGCAAAATGCAACTTTGTCCCAATCGACTCAATGTTCAAATTTTCATATCAATTCCAAATATCAAATTGGTTTTATCCTATTTAGAACATACTTTGTTTCATTTTCCCCCAGTAAAATCGCATAAATCACAGAAATCGCAACTGGCCAAGAAATCAAAAATTGTGACACCACAGCACAGAAATCACAATTTAAAAAAATCACAGGGTATGAAAACTACATGTAATTTTTTGTAATTTCTGCAGAAATCACAATTCACGAAAAAATCACAGGGTACAAACTTCCCGCCTAAATCACAAAGTGTGATCACAGTTCCCACCCTGCGAAGGAGATTCATTAATTCTAATTAAGTAGAGCACGGAACTCTCCTCGACACGGTGCAAATGCAGACAACAATGAGATGGCGAAAGTTTGATTGGAGGCAACTTTCTCCTCGAGGGAGGGAATCCCAGGTTGGGCGCTGCATTAGTGGAACGAATACCTTTTGAGACGAGGAGGGAGACAAGGGCTAATATTTCACTTAATTAGTGGCGGAGAATGAGACGTGTCTTGTTTATTTCGAGGATGTGATACTCATACTGATTAAAGAAATGAAGAGGCGAAACATATGTACCTACGTGAATTCGGTTCGGGTACAATTCCGATTTTTTCCCCGATATTGTGCATCCTATTTTTTGCAGTCTTTGGAGCAGTAAACCTAATTAACTTTGTTACACCTTAAATTATTTATTGCGCTGTTTAAATTTACCAAAACTTCATTCTTTTACAAATAAAATATTGTTAAATGTTGTTAAATTTTTAAATTTCGTGAATTTTTAAATTTCGTAAATTTTCAAATTTCATAAATTTTCAAATTTCATAAATTTTCAAATTTCGTGCATTTCTAAATTTCGTGCATTTATAAATTTCGTATGTTTTTAAATTTCATTAATTTTTAAATTTCGTACATTTTTAACCTCCCCCAAACGTGATACACACTTATAACAAACGCAGTGACGATTTTATTATCAAATTTATTTTCAATATAGCAATAAAAGCCGGCCCAAATTATTCCTTATTATTAAACTAGTCTATACAAATTCTTGAGGTTTTCTGTGCCCCACACGAAGTTTACAAAGACTGAAAGCAACTATTTGATTTAATTGGGGCACCAATTTACCATAAAAACATGACTGCTTGCATTTCACTAAAAATTTTAGGGGAATAAAAGTGGAGAAAGTTTCTCTTCTTTTTAATTTGAGTTTTGAATTGTGTCGTCGTGAATAAAAGTCTTTTTTGCTCATTATTCGCGACCCAAAACTTTTCCTACTTCGCGTCCCTCGTCATTAAACCGCTTTACAGAAAGAGGACCAAGTTCAGATTTGGTTTAAGTGGCAAAGTAGGAAAAATACAGTAAAATAGGCTTTTGTTAAGCTTAACAAAAATTCGAGAGAATGTAACTTCTTGCTTTGTTAGGATTTTAGTTAACTAGAAAAATGAGGCTTGACGAAAATAAGGGATGAGGCAGAATAAAAAAAGGTTCTGATAAAAAGCATGACAGGTTTATTGTACGAAGAAAGAAATGAATGGCGAAGTTTTTAGCTTGAAAAGCTATGTATTTACATGGGCCGGGTATTTTAAGAGGTAAATAATACCTAGGGTTTTATGAGGCAGTAAAAACTTATTTATTTTTATGCAGCGTCGCGAAATATGAAGGCTTATTACTTGGATGGAAGTCAGCAGGGTATGCTACCCCGGGTTTTTGTGGTATTGGGGTTTTGTGGGTTTTAGTGGGTTTTGGGGTAGCAAATTTGAGCAATACCCATGGGTAGTCGGGGTAATCGGGATACTCGGGGTTTTCAAATCTAATAAAGTATTATAACCGGCATTACTACACTGCAAAAAATCTGGTGTAAAAACTACAGATAAATTTACACCGAACACTTGGTGAGAATGATTATCCCCAATCTGGTAGCATCTCACCCCAATGCTCACCACCCCGCGGGGATAGAATTACACCAAGCTGTGGTGGCACCGAGTTACCAAGAAACGGTGTAAATAATTTCACTGGTGGTGTAAATTCATCACCGTTTTGGCGATAATATAGACAACGTTTTTATTTTACTCCCCCGTGCTTCTGAGACCGCCATCCTTTCTCCTGCCATCACTAACTAAACTATCAGCATGACGAAATTAGTTAGAATTTTTAATGGTGGGATAGGTGAAAAATTAATTGTTTGTGAAACTACTGGTTATCACGATTTTATGAATCTGGGTAAGTCGATTTATCAATAAATTTTCTTTGAATTATGTAGTAATTTGGGAAAAATTGCAGTATAGCGGCCTAGCTCGGATATGGCTGAAATTTTTTGTGTGCACACCCTAAGGTCCCCTGAGCATAAAAATACCTTTTTTTCGCGGCGGTCTCAAAAACTGAAATTTCTAGAAATTTTTGAAATTTTGTATAAAAATTATTTTTTGTCTTAGATTTTCATGAAAATGACTTTCTAGACTAACTAAAGTATCCTGAACACGAATCTGAAGAAATTTTTGAAAAATATTCAATCAGTTAGTTAGACAGCTTTTACATCAATTTTTAGTTGTTTAATATTTCCCTTTTCCCTAGATGTTAGCTCAACCTCGACTTTAATTTGCCATAGTGAACAGGACGGCAATTTATTCAAACAGGTGAACGACGAAGCATAAATTAAGAGTATTTTAAAAATTAATTGATTTCTTTTACTACGTGCTGAACAATTTTCTAGAAAATCAACAACTTTCTGCCGTCGTTGCCGATTGCAACAAAAATGGTTTCGTGGATTCCAGTTCTTCTTCCTACTTAATTCAGGAATTTGTTGCAAAACTTGTTCAGTATAAAGGGTTAATTTATAAAACAGATTTTTCTTCATAAAACTCAGTTAATATATTACTTATGGTGCATCTTAAAAGTATTGAGCATCGGCCAATGTTAATAAATCCAAAAGGCTAAATGGCCGACCTCTCCATAAGCTATAACATGTAAAGTTTCGAAATTAATTGCACGGTCATTTCGTGATGGATTTTCAAAATGGCGCCCGTTTTGGAAACCTTGGACCTTGGGGAGAAATATATATTTTCAGATTTTTCAAATTCGGCCCCACCCCCTCGAAATCCAGGTCACAAGGTCAAAAAACAAGTCTTCTTTATCGGAATTTAAAATTTTACGACTTGATTCGACGGACCTGGGGATAAATTCTTGGCGGAAATAGTCAGGTCACATATTCAGCGACTAGTAGGCCGCACCCCCTGCTTTGGAGTCATTGTGGGGGTGGTCAAATGTCAAATCAACACGCTAAATTTAGTAAAAAAAATTTCCCCCCACCGTAGTTTCCGAAATTCAACGTCGCCAATACACGTAATCTTACCAAGGGCCCCTGTGTGAACGACATTCCATTGTCGTAGACCCCATGGCGACAGGGGGTGTGGTCATCGGCGCTTCTGCCAATACCTTACCAATGCACGCCATGCGACATGTCTTTTTTCTCAGGCGGGTAAGGAGATTTCAGTGGCGTATTTCAAATTTTAATATGTCACACCCCCTGTGGGTGTGGCTATCGGTATCCAATGGATAAATTTAAACCTGATCATGTGACATATCAATTTTCTCAGCTCGCCAAGGGGATTTCAGTGACGTAGTGCAAATTTAGTAAACCACACCCCCTTGTGGGTGTGGCCGTTGGTATGCAGTGAACCAACTTAAACCTGGTCATGCGACATATCAATCTTCTTAGGACGTTAGCTAGATTTCAGTGGTATACTTAAAATTTAAAGCCACACCCCCTGCGGGTGTGGTTATAAGTATTCGTTGAATCTAACTAAACCTGGTCATGTAACATATCAATTTTCTCAGCTCGCCGGGTGGAATATCAGTGACGTAGTACAAATTTATTAATCCACATTCCCTGTGGGTGTGGCCATTGGTATGCAGTGATTCAACTTAAACCTGGTCGGGCGACATATCAATCTTCTTCGAACGTTAGCTTGATTTCAGTGGTATACTTAAAATTTAAAAAGCCACACCCCCTGCAGGTGTGGCTATCAGTATCCACGGAATCTACTTCAAATGGGCCATGCGGCAGATTAGTTTTGTCAGCTGCCCAAGGTGACCATGACGAAATGATTAAAACATGTGAAACTACTCCCCCTCTAGGGGTGTGGTTTTTCGCGCGTCGTGTAAGTTTTCCAAGCTCGTTATGTGGATCAAAGTTATGTAATTCAAAGTCAATTCAAAGTCACACCTCCAATTGGGCTGGATTGCTCGAGTTTTACAAAACCAACTGATGTGAAAAGCCAATTTTTTAATATTTAATGCAGCATCTCCATCGTTTTGCAGAATAATTAAAACTCGCGGACTGCGTCCCTGTGTGTTGACGGCAACGACTTTTCGAGATTGACGAAACCATTTCGGATGACTCATAATAAAGCGTCATCTTTATACCTCATCATCATCACTTTCAAGAAAACTTAAAATGGCAACCACACCACTAGGGGTTGTGGTCATCATCTCTGCACTTGGGTGGTTACCTTGGGGATGAATTCGATGCTACTGATTATTTCGGAATTCGCATTGTCTCTTTTCCAAGATTTGCACATGTGTTCAAACCACACCCATTTTGGGCGTGGTTTTTTAAGTTTGAATTACGTAACTTTGATCGACCTGAGGAGGTGAGAAAATTTGCGGATCACATGACATTGTTTCGCAAAATCCGCCGGAAGCCAACAACCACACCCACAGGGGGCGTTGTCTAGCATATATTAAGCCTTCCGTCGTGGTCACCTTAGCGAGCTGAGACAACAGCCATGAGGTGACCCATGACCCGGTTTAAGTAGATTCACAGGATACTTATAACCACACCCATAGAGAGTGTTGCTTTTTAAATTTAAACTACGTAAATGAAATCTGCTTAACGTCCCAAGAAGATTGATATGTCGCATGACCAGGTTTAAGTTGGTTCACTGCATACCAACGGCCACACCCACAAGGGGGTGTGGTTTACTAAATTTGCACTACGTCACTGAAATCCCCTTGGCGAGCTGAGAAAATTGATATGTCACATGATCAGGTTTAAATTTATCCATTGGATACCGATAGCCACACCCACAGGGGGTGTGACATATTAAAATTTGAAATACGCCACTGAAATCTCCTTACCCGCCTGAGAAAAAAGACATGTCGCATGGCGTGCATTGGTAAGGTATTGGCAGAAGCGCCGATGACCACACCCCCTGTCGCCATGGGGTCTACGACAATGGAATGTCGTTCACACAGGGGCCCTTGGTAAGATTACGTGTATTGGCGACGTTGAATTTCGGAAACTACGGTGGGGGGAAATTTTTTTTACTAAATTTAGTGTGTTGATTTGACATTTGACCACCCCCACAATGACTCCAAAGCAGGGGGTGCGGCCTACTAGTCGCTGAATATGTGACCTGACTATTTCCGCCAAGAATTTATCCCCAGGTCCGTCGAATCAAGTGGTAAAATTTTAAATTCCGATAAAGAAGACTTGTTTTTTGACCTTGTGACCTGGATTTCGAGGGGGTGGGGCCGAATTTGAAAAATCTGAAAATATATATTTCTTCCCAAGGTCCAAGGTTTCCAAAACGGGCGCCATTTTGAAAATCCATCACGAAATGACCGTGCAATTAATTTCGAAACTTTAAATGTGATAGCTTATGGAGAGGTCGGCCATTTCACCTCCCGAGAATTCCCTTGCTCAGTACTTTCTGGATGAACGATAATTACCTACATAATTAACATTTTGTTTTAATTTCAGCGAGACTCCGCCTATAAAAGACCAGAAACTTCTTGCTTTAGCAATTGCGGAAATATTTCCGTGTTGGAGATTCCCGTCGAGTACTCAAGGAATCGTAAGAAATTTTACAAATGTCTATTTTTTAGAATCAAAGTAATCAGTTTGTATTCGTCGCAGGATTTACTCTACGATGACACTAATCGCTCCGGCCTGATTCAGGCAAGGCTTCGCTTGATTCACCAGAACTTGAAAGGAAAAAATAAGGAACTCTCGTTCAGGGGAAAACGACTTGCATCGGCTGTGACAGGGGGCCACGGTCAACAAATATTTCGACCAGGATCGCCAAAGTTTCCAAGATTTGTTAACGAAATTAAACGGCCTATCCTCTAAGGCTGAGGTGCAGGAAATTAAAGCTTTGATGACTGCAATGCTATAACATAGGAATCTACTTCAATTAATATAAGTAGTTTTGTAATTCATGACGCCGTGGAAATACAAACTAATTGTAAATTGGACGGTATGTATGTTATTTTAAGTTATCATTTATAATTAATTTGTATGCCAATAATAAATTGTATTTAAATTTATGAAAATGTTCATATATTAAACAAATATATGAAGCAAAATATGTAATTTAATGTGATTTTATTTCAATAACACCAAATTTGCACAGAAAATGTCACCAGTTAGTGAAAAATCAACATGACGCAATATCACCCAACTGGTAGCAATACAGGTGTGGAGCGGTGCTGAATTGTCACCGTTTTGGTGTCAAAACTTTTTTACACCAACCGTGTTGATTTTACACCAAAGCGGTGTAGCCATATATAGACACCGCGCGGTGTAAATCTGGTGACGATATTTTTTGCAGTGTAATAATTCTAAAGTTAATTAGTTATGAAAATTAAATTAATAAGCGGCTTTGTTGAGAAATTACAGAAAAGCAGTTTTTTCAAACCTAATACATGAGACACAGACTCAGTTTACCCCCAATAACCCTGACTACCCGATTACCCTGAATACCCCAACTTCCCGCAAAACCCAGGTAAAACCCCTGGGTATGGGTTTTCAATAGCAAAACCCCGGGGTTTTCCTTACCCTGGAAGTCAGCCAGTGATACAATTCAGTCAGTCCTTGGTAACTTTGTAAAATCCGTGTGTAATTTACACAAATTATTAACTTACTAATTTTTACAAAATAAAAAAACCCTATTGATGTGAGTAATAAGTTTGCAAAAATTTGGAAGATAATTTTCCTGTGAAATATTTTCAATAATTTTATAATAGTTTGTAACTTTGCAGAATTTGTAGAATAAACATATTTCTGTCAAATTTGTAATCTTATCAATTTATGTTTTGTCGTTAAATGTGACAGTATTGTGCCATTATTATTATTATAATTTTATGAGTATTGAAACACACTTGAAGATCCATGGAATATGCTCACATAGATTTATTCTTATTTTATATATACACGTTGAATATATAATTTAATGGATAATTTATCTTCAACTTTGTAAAGTTAGTAAACTTTGTAAAATAATTTTGCATAAGTACTTTTACAAAATATAACGACGCCCAGATGTAAGTTACAAAAGTTTAAAGGCTAATGTTTCCTTGAAATATTTTTGAAAATTTTGTAGAAGTTTAAGAGTTTTACAATTTTACTAAGGACTTCGTGATCTGCATCAGTATCTTATTTGTCGTGCATTATAAACGCCATTTTTTTAAACCAATTTTTTTTGTCGATATTCGTTGTATTATTTTACATATTAGTATTTTTTACATTTTAATTTATTTTAAAAAAAACGAGTTTTTTAATAAATTGATTTCTCGCATGATTACGAAGTTTAAGACACAAAAAATAATAATTTGACACCAATTTCTTCAAATTTCTACCAGACTTTATTTAACTTCATGTACATTATTCGGTAAACGTGCTTTTGGTGACCAAACCTGCCCGCTTGTTTAATCCTTAGATCACATCTTTCGCTCGATTTCCTATTTAGCCGTGTTGGCAGTTTTGATTTGTGGAGGAAATGCTTTCTCACACGGAACGAATTGACATTGACCCCGCTGACATGTGTCACTCCTCATTGTTCTCACGTGCGTGTCCTGGCAGACATCCAGCTTCCCAGGATGGATTTATTTCCCACAGTGCATAAAAATCCTGCCTTTTTTGTTCAATCCGTGCACGTGAAATCCTTCTTAATAAGACTTTGCGGGACATGTACAGATATTTCCACGCACTTTGATCAGATAACATTTATTGCTTTGTGAAGGACCAGGGGGTCGATTGGAGGGTCATTGTAAGCAATTCTAAGTAGCTTGCAGCAAAAGGGTCGTATTCCGCGTTGGTTGGGGTCTAGTAAAAAAATAATCTTGGCAGTTGGTGTAGCAAGTGGAATTGAATTAGATTTGTCCTGTTCTTACAAGAAATGAGACGAAATGGGGGAAGAAAGTGTGGAAGAAAGCAAACTTTCTCTTCTTTTACTGTCTTGGTTCTCGAGTTGTTTGCCAATTTGGGACACATTTTTTTTACAAGTGAAATTCAGTTGTTAAACACATTTGCATAATAAATGAGTCGTTTTATGCCTCATTCTTAGTTCATTCTTCTCACCTATTTGCATCGTGTGTTGTATTTCTCTCGGTGAGCGCATTATTATAGATTTTATCATTTAGCGTACAATATTCAAATTATGCAAGACCCCACTCGATAAGGAATCTTCATAAGAAATTCTAATGCCCAATTTGAAAAAAAATTCACATTTTTGTGAATATTATGAATATTGTGAAAAAATTCACATTTTTGTGAATATTGTGAATTAATTCGTAAACATTTTCATTCCTTCCAGACTTATGAAGTTCTCTTCAGATATTCGGTTTATGCAAGTTTCTCAGCTAAATATTTTTAAATTACTGATTATCACATTATGTTCCGACTTTATAAGCTTATCACCGGGTTCGTTACGCTTTGCTATGAAATGGACTGCCTTCTACAAAATTTTAGCTAATTTTAGCAATATTTCTGTTAAAACAGAAACTCTGATTTTCTTTTAATTTCCATATTTTATTACTAACCAGTTTTGGTACTGATTTTATCTACATGTAATTTTGGAAATAAATTAATCTTAAAATAGTTTAGCTGACGTGGGAATAAATTTACTATCAGTCGGTAACAAATGTAATGCCATTGTGGTAGAATTCATCACTTGGGAAAGGCCTTGTTACCCGATTTTTTAAAGTGGACTCAACTTAAAGTTTAAGCCAACTAAACCCAATTCTGAGATCAAGCTAAATAGTTTAACGAATGACAAGGAAGTTGAAAGTTGTTACGAGCAAAAGTAAGTTTAGCGTCACAATAAGTCCAAAGTCGAGTGGTGCGAAGCTCAAAAGTGAAATTAAGACTTTTCACCAACCAACTTTCTCCACATTTCCGTCTTCTCAGCACTTCCGGAATTGTTATTGTCCAAAACTTTCCTTCTCGTCCGTGTTATTATTATAAAGTTCAAATCAATTATAATGGGGTACTCATTACGAGTTCGTATTGTTCTCAAGTTAGCAAAATAATTTCGAAAACAAATTGCGAACTAAATAGTAGCCTTGGAAATGCGCAAGTTCCCAAATAAATTGCCAAAATACTTTTTTTTCTTAACCTTGAGGGTATTCAATTCAATACAATACGACTAATCGCACCGTTCGTAAACGTTAGCAAAAAAAGAAAAGAAAGCTCACAAGTTCGCAAAAAAACTTGATTTGAAAACAAAAAACATCTTGTTTTCGTTATCAAGTTGGGATAATTTTCCAAAAAAAGATTTATTGGTGTATAAACCTCATGAATGAGTAATAAGCTTATGCACATAAAAATATCCCGAATTTTAAAGTCGTGACAATCCTGCTCAAACTAAAATAGAATATCAATTCCTTGTAAAGATTCCAATTTCACAATGACTTTTTAAGTCGTTAGATCAAACCAGGGAAAAAGTTGGGCATCATTTCTTAAGAAGACGAGAGTGACTCGATTTTAGGTAGAATTTCGATTGAATCTAGGAGAAAGTGAGTGGATGAATAAATAGGTGTGCTAAAGTCGGCTTAAAATGACAAAGTTCGTCTCCACGAGAAAAGACCTTTTCTCTTGGAAAACTGAAAAAGTTCATATTTGAGAGGAAGAGAGCACATTGTTAAAAATAGCACATTCTTATTTTCTCTTAATTAGGATTACATAAACTTTTTGAACAATATTTATTCTGTAAAAAATTCCCCGTGAACTGCTAATTCAAGTTTGTCTAAAAGATATAGAAAAGATATTCACACAGTCTTTGTCCTTTGGTAACTTTGTAAAATCCCTAAATTCTGTAAACTCGCAAATTTTTACATAGTTTGCAAATGTTTTTAAGGAAAATTAGCTTGCAAATTTTTGTCAACTTTTTCGGATCAAAAGCGTCTTTTTATTTTGTAAAAGTTAGTAAAA
Organism: Folsomia candida; assembly: GCF_002217175.1. Classification (NCBI taxonomy): domain Eukaryota; kingdom Metazoa; phylum Arthropoda; class Collembola; order Entomobryomorpha; family Isotomidae; genus Folsomia; species Folsomia candida. The sequence goes on along the minus strand of NW_019091207.1, from coordinate 2,735,201 downwards.
TTATTTTACAGAATTTACGGATTCTACAAAGTTACCAAAGACTGCTTGAATTTCACCATAAAAACCAACTAACCTTTTTTTGTTGAAAAAATATTTAGCTTTAAGCCAATGAGTGGAGGATTCTATAAATTTACGTGGATGCCAATGATCAAGAAAAATAAAAGTCCGATATAATTATCCTGTCCTTCCACCTAATAAATGGTGACAATGAAATATTATGCCTGCAGGTGAAGCACGGATAGGAAATCGAGATTACATTTTCCTTTCCAATTTTATTTGGAAATGGTTTCAAGCAAAAGAAAATGACCAAATTTAAATTGGGATTTTCCACCTATAAATTATTTTATTTAGGAAACTAACTAAATATATTTCCGATTTTATTTATAGTAATATTTCTAAAAATGTGAATTGTTACTAAAAAACGAAAATTGAATTTTTATCGTAAAAACAAATTTTATTCACTTAAAGTGTTTTGGAAGATGGAATTTTTCTATAATCTCGTCACCTCGACCCAATTTCAATTTCCAGTCGATCCAAATTCAGCCCTGCTCAATTATTATCTCAGGAGAGAAAGTTGCCGAATTTCTCTCCATTATTTCGACCCGATGTTAAACGTGTGCCTAATCGTTTTCCGGACAGGGCATGAATCAATTCGTGGTAGAAACCGCACGATCGCCATTACGAAGATACGCTATACGTGCTTGACCACGAAATTACCATGAAATACAGACGCCAAATTTTCATATGTACGAAAACATGCATTGTACCAGGAATTGAGTGTTCTATTTTAACGACGATTCTGATATTTTCAAAAATTTAATTAACGAAAAATATAGTAAAGATAAAATCGATGCCAATTTCGCTAATTCTCGTCGTTATGAGTAATGAATTTTAATCTAATTGTAAGAAGAGTGAACTATGTTTGTGACAATTTAGTTGCTGCAGATATGATAAAAATTGAACAACTTTTTTTATTGATTGTCTCATTTCCCCCATTTGCTTAGTTAAAAAGCAAGAGTTGCTTAAAGCAACTCAAGCTCAGCTCTAACAACATCGAAGGTACGGTTTGCTTACAATGCGATGACGCCAGCGGTCTTGCTCCGATTTTGACGAAACGACGATAATTATGTAGCATTAGATAAATAATTAGACACGTGTTTCAGGATTTTTCATAATGCTCAGTTTAAACGAAATTATGACGAAATCCGTGAGCGAGAATTCCCATTTTCACCGTGACATTTTTCTGGCAAGGGAGAAAAATACACATTCTCCATTATGGAGTCCATCATAAGTAATTTCGTTTAAGCTTAAAATTGGTGGGCACGAAGTGGCTTTGTACGATTTTGGTTTGTTGCATTTTTGAAAATTTTCAGAAACTTTCAGAAATTTTGAAAATTTTCAGAAACTTTCAAAAAAAATTAAAATTTTCAAAAATTTTCAAAATTTTCAAAAATTTTCAAAATTTTCAAAATTTCAAAATTTGTACAAGAAATAAAAAATCGGAAAACACTTCATGCCCACGTATTTTAAACGAAATTATGATGGACTCCATAATGGAGAATCTGTATTTTTCTCCCTTGCCAGAAAAATGTCACGGTGAAAATGGGAATTCTCGCTCACGGATTTCGTCATAATTTCGTTTAAGCTGAGCATTATGAAAAATCCTGAAACACGTGTCTAATTATTTATCTAATGCTACATAATTATCGTCGTTTCGTCAAAATCGGAGCGAGACCGCTGGCGTCATCGCATTGTTAGCAATTTTGTGCTTGACCATGAAATTACTCTTAAATGCAGACGTCAAATTTTCGTACAATATGTAGAAATACACATTTAGACAACTAAATGTTATATTTTAAGGAATATTCTGATATTTTAAACATTTAATTAATGAAGAAAATAATACAGATGCCAGGCAAGTCCAGATGCAAGATCCAAGATGCAAGGGCAGATTCACTCATGTAAATATTTCTAAAAGTCCAGTTTTATTTCCATACTAAAATCTAGAATGCTTAATTTTCTCACTCTTTTTGTAGGAATAAGGACGAATTTTATTTTATTCCAACTTAAGTATTTTTCACATCAAATTATTAAAATAATTTTCTCAAAATTTATTATAGTTTATCAAAATAATGATTCGATATAAGTAGTGCCAGACAGCCTGACTGCCAGACGCCAGCTAGAATTTTGCAACTTTGCAAAACGAGGAAATTAAGAACCAGACACGTCACCTGTACAATTTAAATTTTATAATAAAACAACTCACAAAATTAATGTTCGACGTTCAACTATGTCACTTATACGCAAAATCGATTAGTAAAATGCGTATCTATTCAATAAACCTTATTTCATTCCATTAGTCTGAAAATCTTCTCATTTCCGGCTCAAATTATTTTCTCTAAGTTGATGAAACCTACAAAATTGGGTGGATGTGTTCACCATTGAGGAAAAATAATGATAAATAACCACGTGTCAAAGTGTCCCAGTAAATCTGGTGTGATTAATGTGTCCTCTTCACGGCGAATCACTTTAATGTATCAAAATTGTCATGCTGCTTAAATATTTAGTTACACGCAACCCTCAATTCCGAGTGGTTTCACAAAAAGTGAAAGTTTTGTCAATTTTATTAAACCAGTGATAAATTTTTACCAAACATTTCCTGAAATATGGAACCGATGAATAGAAACACTCTAAGAAATCCAGTATTGCGAAATTCATATATGACTTTACCAAAGTGGTGGTTTTGATAAGTGTTACCGTATAGTAATAGCTGATTATTACAGTTTTATCATTTCAGTAAGAAATTTTTACGCACCGGTATGATAATACCAATCGGTAGCTACTTTAATACCGAGAAAGCAATACCTGCCTGGCTATACCAGATTCCAAAGGGTGAATGATACAATTTTTTACTTACATTTTTCAGAGATCCATTTCCATCGTAATTACGTAGTCCAGCATGTCCTCATATTCTAAATTCCACTTTCACGACACACAATCTTCAGTTAATAAGCACTCGAATATTTTTTATTAAACAATGCGTGCACCGTTTTCTCGCCCAAAACCTCATCAATATTCATTTATTTCTCGAGGAGTTCAAAGCCTCAAGTTTCTCTTCGTTTTTCACATTTGAGAGTCAATGGCACGAAAATGTTGTTCTATTGAAGGTGTTTTTTATACGTTAGTTATGAAGTTGGTTTCCTGAAAACAGACAAAAGAACGACATGCACAGTTAGTATATATGCATAGTCAACTGATATAACATTACTGATTACAATTAATTTTTCTAAAATGGCATCACCTTCATGAGTATTGAGATAAATGCAACTTTCGAGATTTGAATGTCAAGTTAATTTTTGGTACTGTAAAACTATTGATTTGAAAAAAAGTAGCGAATTAAGTTTTGAAGAAATGTACTCTGAAAAACGGCAAATGGAGTAGCAATTTTTTTCATCGATAGTTTTCTTAGTACTAAACATTTACTGTGCATTAAAATATCAAAATTAGTATTTAACTCAAAAGCAGGGTCTATTTACTGTTTCCTTGAAGGATTTCTAGACAGGGTCATGTCAGTTCAAAAATTCTCCAAAATTTTTTTTACAGATTTTAAAGTTTGAGAATACTGCAATTTTTGCTGGGAGAGCTTGGTTGTCAAGAAAAATAAAATATTCTATAAAACGTCATAAATGCATGCGAAAAATTTGTAGGTACCGTTTTTGATACCGATTCTAGTTCAATTATTTTATAACTATTTTAATTTGCAATTAAATTAAATCTTTGTCATTTTACGACGGTTTATAAAATATTTCATTTTTCTTGACAACCAAGCTCTCCCAGCAAAAATTGCGCATATTCCTAAACTTTAAAATCTGTAAAAAAAATTTGGAGAATTTTTGAACTGACATGACCCTGTCTAGAAATCCTCCAAGGAAACAGTCAAAAGACCCTGCTCAAAACTCATGTACGAATTTGAGGCCGTTTTAGAAATTTGCATTTAAAGACATTAATGTACGAATTTGAGGCCGTTTTAGAAATTTGCATTTAAAGACATTAAATTAAACGGCTAGAAAAAATCACTATTATTAATCTCAATCACTATTTGCTCCAAAACATTACAAAATAAAAATTAAGCCGTGCAAACGATACAATTCCATTATTTCGATGTAATCAAATGTAGTGTTATATAATTTGGAAAACGAGATATTTTAAGGAATCGCTCATGTTTGCTAGTAAAAACAATTTTTTTTTATTTCTGCAAAATCACATTTGGTAAACTATATAGCCAAATAGTAAAAAATTATTGATAAAATAATTAAATTAAGGTCCACAGGTGACGTAGTATTTGTATGATTCTCGAAATCTGAATTGTTATTATTTTATTATTGTTTTTATTTTCTTGTGAACACATCTGGTTTTCTCTGCTCAAAATTTTCAAGTTTTACCTTCACAATTAACCATTTAATTTCACAAAAACTGGGTTTTTTATGAAATTTATTCCAAATCTTATCATCTCAGATTAAAGTAGCTATCTTCTTACTTGGAAATTATTTATGCAGGAAAACAGCTCATACGTGCTTTCCTCTCAAACGCTAAATTTCTCAGTCAAATTTTAATTGAACAAAATTAGATATTTCTGTAAAAGTTACAAAATTAAGGAGAAAATTTCCTTTCACTTCGCTTCGCAATTTCCACACTGGAATGCAGCACGAACTGAAAATATTTCCAGCTTTGAGCAGCTTTTCATAAAATGTAATCCTTTCTTCTTCAAACAATCAGTTAAACATGCTTCTCCGAATTACTAATGGAAGTCTCCCAGCGTATGCTGTCCCATTTTGACGAAATTAGTGTCAATCGATCACAAATTTGATTAACTTAAAATTTGTAAATTACACAATCTCCAAATGCGCAAATTTGGGGATATTTGCATCCGAAGAGGGAGAAAATGCGCCCTAAAGTTGACAAATTTTGCACTCACTCTCCAAATTTTCTCCTCGTCGAATGCAAATACCTCCTCCAAACGTGACCACTATAGGATATCGTGATTTGATTTTACAAACTTCATATTAATTAAGTTTGTCATCGATTTACACTAGCGTGCAATATGTAGCCTCATAACCTAAATTATTTCTTTGTTATGAAATTAATATTTTTTATATTTTGGAGTCTTACTTAAGCATTTTTATTTATACAAAAATATTTTCAATTCCTTTTAAGGGGATGTGGGAGGAAAGGAGGATTGGAGAGCATGTCATCGAGTGGCCGATGGATTGGTCAACTGGTCGCTCACTCGAATTTGCCTCACAAGCTCCATCTGCAGCGAGTGATGCAAAATTTAAACGCAATTACATTAGCCGAATGACCGAATTATTTTATTATTTAACACCAGTTGTTTTTATTTTGGCGTAAAAATCTTACGAAATTGTATAGTTTGAACGCCAAAATGAAAATAACAGGTGTTCAATAATAAAGTAATTCGAATCATTCGGGTAATGTAACGGAGATCCAGTGGAACTATTACAAGAATTTGAAAAAACGCATTTTTTTAATTTTCAAACTCTAATTTCTTGGCGAATAATCCTTCCACCTCGAGTGTTTTGACATTTTTGGAATCATGAATTGTTGTGCCACGATAGTACGACATGTTGCCCATGCCAAATTATAAGGTGGCCCTCCTACGTGACAAATTCCGCAAAAATTACAAAGAGCTGGGTCTACATATATTGAAACATATATACTTGCACCTCTGGTCGTACTAATGTTGAGTATGTATTTATGAAGAGAATGACACCAAGATCTCCAAATTTGATAGTCTGTAACCCATAAATTTACAATGTTTGTCAAAAAAAAATTTACATGAAAGCTTATGCACGGAGAGGGTGGACGTAGTTCAAACACAGCGGATAGAGATCGGTGAGGATGTGTCAGATTCCCCCTTAAGTTAAAAATGCTAACTTGGTCATTCGTACTTTATAGCGTACTTAAATTCCGAGAATTTTAATTATACATGTTAAACATACGTCTTATCCTAAATTTCTTCTTAAAAAATATCCAAAAAACGGCAAATGTTACCGTTCGTTTTTTCCATTTTTTACAGATTTTGTGTTAATTAAATTCGTGCATGATCAATTAACACTATTTGCCCAAAATAGGAGAGCACCTGGGAGACCTCCATTGTTAGGCACACATTGAACACGAGTTTTTAGAAGCTTTGCCTCACCTCCATTCCGAAATAAACAAATTCACAAAGGAATTTTTAAACTGCTTCGCAACTCCGTGGTTTTTATGGCACGGCATAACTCGTCTATTTAGAACCTCTAGTCTTTCATCTCTCATAAATAAGTATGCACATACGCATCCGTATTGCACAACTGGGTGAAAGCAAGCATGGAAATTTCGTATGAACTCATACGCCATAAATTATTTTGTTTGAGTACCACTCTTCAGTTAACTTCATCCCCTGACTGACTGACTGAGGTATGAATTTATTTAAAGACATTTTATCCCTTATTGTGGGCTTAATAACGTCAATGACTCACGCAGATCTGGTAAATTGAACAGTTTAACTTAAACAATTAAGAATTTGTTTGGCAAGATTTTCTCTAATACATAAACCTTTTGCTTAGAATGTGTGAGATATTTGTTCGAAAATTTGTCCAGGAAATTTATATGCTGGTTTTCCCAAGACTATTTCACAAACTATTTGGTAATACTGTTCCACTAATTTTCCTCAGAACTTTCCGATGTACTTTCAAACGGGCCATAAGTATCAACCCAAAAAGAGCAAATGTCACCCCTATTCCATTTGGTTTTTGATTTTTCCTGAAAAATTTACAGCTAACGGAAGGGGAATTGATGTTACATTATGATGCGGCATATGTTGGTGTGTATGTGCATGCCAAATTTCGCATCTCTAAGACAAAGTTAAAAATTTCACATGAGTCCGTGAAAAAGTAAGGAATAGAGCGTGTTCGCTCCATTCAGCCCCCAAACACAAGACTTTTTGGGTTGCTACGTTATGATATGCTTTATTTTGGCGTTTGAATTAACGCTTGTGTTAACTTAAGATTCATCAATTGAGTAATAATGAAAGAAGTTTATTATACCCCTATCAAATACTTATCACAAATAGAGGAACGTTTTTGTTATCTAGATATTATTGACATTATTCATTTCCCAAATTTTAATAATTATACGTTTGGCGTTAAAGTAATTCAAAATTCAAATTTCGTACGATTTTTACGTCAGAATTAAAATAAATTGTCTCAGATGATAAAATAAGTCGGTGAATGTACTCTACAAACGACAACATTTACCCACCAGCATATCTTTTATGAGAAATGAAAATGATTATTATAAGTTTACAGCAAAGATACAACCACCTGTAATGAGCTATTTCAAAAAAATTTTCGATAATATTATTAGTATAAGAAACTCTGTTAATGAAATTTGGGAATTTGAGGAAGAGCAGGTGTTACAAGTATACAAGTTTAAATGATAATAATATATGATTGTAAGTACAAGGCTGATGCCAAACAATCTCACAAATAAATCAATTACTTACTTACCTGAATTTTCTAAATGTTCTACACAAAATCAAATTTATTAAATTTGGCGTGACACTGATGCACTCGCAAGGTAAACAATGAGACAATTCACGCATGACATTGTAAAATCCATAAATTTCTTCAATCTGCAAACTTTTACACAATTTTACAAATGATTCTGAGAAAAATTGGAACATTTGTCAACTTGCTTCGATCAAGGGCGTCTTCCCATTTTGTAAAATTTTATAAAATTGTTTTACAAAATTTACGAATTGTACAAAGTTACGGAGGAATTGCATCCATGATTTAATTGTACAACAAACAACAGGGTGTATTTACCCTTGCATAATATAAGTCCAGTGCTCTGCTAAATCGTTCCTGACATATGTTTTCTGTATTAAAAAATACTACATCAACACCGACGATTTTTACCCATCGTCAAAAATCTGATACTGTATGTAGATTAATATTCAGAGATTTGGTGTCATTCTTTTCTAATTTATTTCTTTCTTTGATAACCTTGGTTTTGCACTTATCACTCAAAAATACTTCTTCCCCAGAAAGCCAGTGAACAAAATCTAGACTGCTTTCTCAATTGGGAGGAAAATACACAAGTTGCGGTTGCAAGGGATAAGACGACGACGAGATAATTCTCCTCCTGAACCGTTCCACTTTCTCTGTCCTACTCCGAAATAAGTGCAAAAACAACAGCCATGCACTGAACTGATGGCAACTCAACTAACAATGGGGACGCAAACCATGTTCAATCCAGATTATTTTTTAACTACCATCGTGTGACAGACCAACTTCTTAGGAACAAAATTTAGAGCGACACTTTTGTAGATGCGCAAAAATTTAGAAAGTTCTGGGCACCAGAAGTTCCCGAAAACTGAATATTTTAGCTGTATTTTGTTTCATGAGCAAAAATCAAGCATTTAAAAAAAGTTAATTTAAATTCATTAAATACATAATTATTATATATTTGTAATGCAATTTTTAGTGCTTTATGGGTCACTGAGCCTGAAAACGCAATAAACTTATTATTATTATTATTATTATTATTTAATTAAATAAATTTAAAAACTATTTAGTCAATGTCAATGGTTGGAAATCGGCATGTTATCAAGTTGTTACCTTATGACAATAAAGACTAATTATCATTTTGGCAAACTTGCGGCCTCCAGGTTTCTCTAACTTTGTGTAGCTGCGCAAGTTTCACACTGAATGTTGTTTTTAAATAGTTGGTTTCCAAACTGAGGTCGTATGAAAATAAACTGGGTTGAACATGGTTTGCGCACCAATTGTAACTTACAATTTGTAAGTAACCGGCAGGATTTAGGATTTGCAGCAGACGAAGAAACGAAATTAATTCCCCTTTCTCCTTCCACAAGTTCAAAAAATTTCTCGTCTATCAAAATCCTCCTTTCTCCTCGGACCCAGAACCCTACACGCCCTCACAATCACATATCCCTTGGAAAACTTGGTTTAGATGGGAAAGCGCAAATTATTGCGAAAACACAAAATTGCAAGAGCTTTTAAATAATTTTGTAAGTTGGCAACTTGCAAAACTATCAAATTAAAAAGTCTATCCTGACATTTGTAACGTTACCCAAAAATATAAAGAACGTCCGGGAATGAATGGGAATGGTCTGAAAATGTGGTCATAAAATCACAATTAGTTATCGGAATTTTAAACTTTTTGCATATGTATAATACCAAATACGTACCTACATAATTTAATTAATAGCTAAGGCCGCCACACCCCCGTTGGCGACTAGTTCGATTTTCTTGCGAAGATTTTTCATTAAATTTTTTCCCGAAGTTTTTGCCACTTCCGAGGTGATTTTCTTCCATCGTCCTTTGAATTTTCGAAAGGTGTCAGGCACATCTTGAAGCCGGGAGTATACTGACTTAGAACGTGCCCAGAATTTTTCGATTGGGCGGAGTTGGGGTACATTAGGTGGGTTGATATCTTTTGGTACGAAATCAATATTTTTCTTTCTGAGGTACTCGGTCACTTTCTTTGCATAGTGACAAGTGGCGAGGTCAGGCCAAAACAAAACTTTATCATTTTTGTGAAACCTATTAATAAATGCTTCCAATCCAGCCTTGACGCAATTTTTCAGATAAATATCTTGATTGATATTCCCTTCGAGAACTACCGGGTCTGATACATGTCCGTGACTGGAGAAGCATTGCCAAATGCAATATTTCTTTGGAAATTTGTCTTTTTTTCGTACTTTTTCTTCATAAGCCACTTCAGAGGGATCCGAGCTATGAAAAAAATGACGCCCTGGAAGATTTGAAGGGTCAACCGGAACATACGTTTCGTCATCCAGGATCACTACTTTTCCACGCATTTTCTTCAACAATTTTTGACATCAATCCTTGATCCGACTTTCTTGTACGGGCTTGTAATTTGGTGCAGGTTTTTTGGTCCTTGCTTTGATTCCTAGTTTATGGACCTTAATTTCCCCCACGTAGCTTTTGGAAATTTTGACTTTCCTGGCAGCTACAGCTACTGACCTTGATGGCTTGGTTTTGAAAATTTTTTCAATTCTATTTTTCACTCGAGTGGTCGCTAGCTTCGCCGGACGACCAGCTGGCTTCTTGAATTGCACATTTTCGGAATCCTTGAACTTTTTTATGTAGGAATACACATTTGAACTTGGAATTCCTTCCTGCTTAAAAAAGTTCCAGGTCACCTTGGAGTCTCGGTTGGCTGTCGTGTTGTAGAACTCCATCACTCGTTTTGCTAACAGCTCCCTTTCAAACAAGCTTCTTCTACCCTTATCCATTTTTGAAATTTAAGAGTGATATACCAAATTGACCCTAATGAAGTGGGCTTTCAGAAATTTAAATTATTATAGTTCGCGGGTTTATTGATTTGTCAATATACTCGCTAGAGCGCGCATTCCCATTCATTCCCGGACGTTCTTTAGCTACGTGGGTATTTTGCACACAGAGAAATTGATGTACAAACACGCCGTTTATAATTTTAGGGATTAATAATAAGCTAAAAAATTATGGAAGATTTATCGTTTGATATTAAGTATTTCAACACATGTCTTTTTGGTTTTATAAAACCGGTTTTGAATTGTTTTGGAGCTGCCATTTGTGTTTTTCATGTAAGAATTAATTGTTCTGATTTTTTTTCAAATTATGTAACGCCTAAATGTTATTGATTATTAGATTTCACCAAACTCTTAAAATATATCCAAAATTCTTAAAATTTAGTGACTAACCAAAAAACTAGTTTTACACAAATTTGCCAAAGCCCTAACTCCAGGAAAAAACACAGCGGTAATTTCCGAGGGATAAATATGTACTTTTTGTTAATAAAAAAAGTCTATCCGACATTTGTCATGTTGCCCAAGAATATATAATAACGTGGATATTTTGCACACAGAGAAATTGGTATAAAAACACGCCGTTTATAATTTTTGTGATTAATAACAAGCCCAAAAATTATGAAAGATTTGAAACGAACAACAATTTTTTGAAACAAAAAGACGCCCCTGACCCGAGCAAGTTTAAAAAAAATTAGCAACACAATTTTGAGATGTGAAAATTTTGTAAAAGTTTATAAATTTACAGAATTCACGAGTTTTACAATGTTACTAAGGCCTACGTAAATTGCTTCTCTGCAAGACGAGCATCATTACTTAATGGAGAAGCAAATAAGCGTTTTAATTTCCCAACCTTTTAACAACTTCTGCGTCCTTATATTCACCGTGAAATGTGAAAGGAGTAAATAATCCTTAAGTGGTCCTTGTGGAAAGTTGATCAAGTGGACGATTAATCCGCCTGGATCGAGGAGAAAGTCCCATAACAAACAATTTCCCTCGAGACTAAGCCCATGAAAAGACCTGGAATTAGCCCCAGCACAAATTGCTTTCTAAATGTTTTAAGCATTTTTCAACTCGAAACTGGGTAAACTCATAGAAAAAAAATTAGCGAGCTGAATTACATGGTGCGCAGGACATGAAAATAAAATTCCCCAGAAATTTTGGGCACCAATTTAGACAAAAATGCCCTAAACAAACATAGATAAAATTTTCTTAAAATAAAATTAGTTTTATAAAATTCATTGTAAAATTATGTAATGCAAATGAATGCAACCTGTAACCCAGAAACTATCAATCTGTGTGATAAATTTAAACAAATGTACTATTTTGCTCGAGTATTTTGCGTCCTTTAGAAGTCTGAAGCACTTCGGAAACAATTTGATCAGTTACAACATCAGATACTTACTATTCTTTAAAATGTAAAAATTAATATCGGTAAAGTTGAACGTCGATAACCAAACAAACTGAAATTATTATCAATTAATGTAATTGAAGTCTGAAGTCTAAGGATGAGTCTGAGTTTCGTGCAGTTTGGAAAAATATTTCGGAAGATCATTTACAACGTCTAATATTTGTCATTCTTAACCAAATGTTTTTTATTACTACACTCTAAGAAACCCGGTAACTAAGTTATTACCAGGCGGAGTATCTATGTGACTCTACCGCATGGTAATTAATTTATTATTGAGTGGTAGAAAATTAGCTACCAACTGGTAATATTTTCAAATTTCGCGACCTGTGTTATTACCCGTTTGGTAACAGAATGTCTACCACTCAATAATAAATTAATTACCATGCGGTAGAGTCACATAGATACTCCGCCTGGTAATAACTTAGTTACCGGGTTTCTTAGAGTGTAAAGACATCTAAAGACTAACGAAGTCACAAATATTTAAATAAACTCGTGTTGTAACCAGCTTTTCTTTCAAATTGAGTTTAGTCGTTCTCAATTCTTGAAATTTGCATAACCAACAATGAGGTGTAAGCTGGTTATCACTGATGGAGACCGGACTAATTTTAAATTGTTCAGGCCCGCAGAAATGAGCGGACCCGTATTTTTGCATTTTTCTGAATAGGCATGTTTACGCCCGTGGCGGAATTTTCAAAAAAAATTTCAGCCAAAATCAAAATTTTAAAAAATGCTATAACTTTTCTAATTTTAACCTGATTTCAAAAATTAAACCCAATTTGTGTTCAGAATTACATCCCTGAAAATATAAAAATTCAGATTAAATACTGCTCAGAATTAACCTGTAATTCTATGGGCCATGAGCCTTGTAAAAATTATTCATTGAATAAATTATTATTATTATAATATAAAAATTCATTTAATTTTTTTTTATTTGATATTTTCACCCTATTTCTGAATTTTTAGAAACCCAAAAAAAAACGATAATTTTTTGAAAATTAAAAGTTTTTTTAAAATGAATTTTTATATTATCAGGGATGTAATTCTGAACACAAATTGACCTTAACCACCTTAGACCTCTCCATTGTAAGTTTATTATAAACTTGTAAATGATAAATGATCTTCTCGGATGTTTAGTTTACATAAAAATTTACAAACTTACGATCAACGTCAAAGTCTAGCAATGTGGCAAAAATCTTATTTCTGGAGAATAATTTGGTGCAATGAATACACATTTATGTAAATGCTTAAGAAGGTTTCAAAGATCATTTATGTAATTTAGAGGCAATATTCAGAATTTGTTTGAAAGTAAGATGTACAATTAATTGTAATCTCACATGCATGCTAAATATCGTCTCGAACATACATACATAACTAGAGGTCTCAACGGTCCGGTTCTTGGAACCGAACCGGTAAGGAATCGAACCGAACCGATAAGGAACCGGAACCGAACCGGCTGTGTCGGTCTAAACAGTAGTGTTATGATAAAATGGAATAGCTGCATTAAAAACAATATTACCTGACGAATTTGTGCTGAGTAGTGTTTATCTTATGTACAAGTTTATAAACAAGTCCGCAAACTGAGTTAAAAAGTTCGGTCCGGTTCTAGAACCGGAACCGAAACGAACCGGTAATAACAGTTCGGTTCGGTTCTCCGTATAGAAGTACCGGTTCCGGTTCGGTTCCGTCAGAACCGAGAACCGTTGAGACCACTATACATAACCAAATGCGAATTGCCCTTATGATCTATGAAAACTGGATGAATTGAGTCGCCAAACTATTTTTGTCCTTACAAATTTCGCCAGAACAACTTTCTCTTTCCTCTGCCCCATATTGCCGGATGAGAAGTGCTAATAATAAATTAAATTACTTGTGCAAATGACATGATGTCTCGATGCATAGGTTTTGGCAGACATATTTCTCATCTGAAAATGAGACAAGCGGAATAAATGTGCAAAGTATAAAATTTGTCAGCTTAATGGCGCGTTTATTTTCTTCATATGTGAATTTCTTGTAATCTATATTCTGTGTACTTTTGCAAGTTATCCGAATACTTTTTCCTGCGTGAATTACACCAGAGAACGAAACCTCGTCATCATGTTGACGTTCCCATTTTACGTTTCCTGAATCCAACTCTGCACAAAATTCGGAGTCCATCCCGTAAAAATTGTTCACTGTTAGAAATCTTGGATAAGTAATCAAGCAGATATTGATTTCTTGGTATTAAAGTTGCTACCGGTTGGTGTTAGGATTATACCGGTCCGTGAAAATTTGCCACTGATATGGTAAGACTTTGATATCGAACTATTGCTATACGGTATTACGTATTAATACCAATTTGGTAGAGTCATACATGAATACCGCTTGGTATTAATTTAATACTGGATTTCTAACTAGGAACACTAGGGTAGTGTGACCCCGACCTAGCAATGCCAACATTCGATGGATTTTTAATTGTATAGTCTGACGATGTAATAAAATTTCCGTGTAAAAATGACATTTGGTCACGCTGTGACCATTTTGTTGACGAGCGGACGACTCGCTTTATTTTTTTTTGGGTCACAGTTTACTTTCACTTTTTTCCTTGACCGGGTATTTCAGTGCAAATAAACTCACGTCGTCTCCCCCAAGTAACTTGGACTGGGGGTCTTTGATTTCTTAAAGGAAAGGTGGGTCGCTGGACAGTGAAATTTGGTACATTTTCATTCCAGCAAAAGGACGGCGGTAACTTCCGAAGGACAAATGTGTACTTTTTCGCAATCAAAAAGTCTATCCTGACATTTGTAACGTTACCTGAAAATATAGATAAATAAATATCTAGCTACGTGGGTATTTTGCTCACAGAGAAATAGATGTACAAACACGCCGTTTATAGGTTTAGGAATTAATAATAAGCCAAAAAGTATGGAAGATCGTTTATCGTTTGTAGACTACAAATTGTAGTTGGAGTTTATATTAAATAAGTATTTCAAAAAAGGTCTTCTTGGTTTTGTAAAACCGGTTTTTGAATTGTTTTGGAGCTACCATTTGTGTTTTTATGTAAGAATTAATTGTTCTAATTTTTTTTAATTATGTAACGCCTAAATGTTATTGATCACTAAATTTCACCAAACTCTTAAAATATTTCCAAAATTCTTAAAACTTGGTGACTAACCAAAAAACTAGTTTTACAAAAATTTGCCAAAGCCCTCACTCCAGCAAAGAAAAGTACAGCGGTAATTTACGAGGGATAAATATGTACTTTTTCTTAATAAAAAAAGGCTATCCTGACATTTGCCAAAGAATGTATAATAACGTGGATATTTTGCACACAAAGAAATTGGTATACAAACACGCCGTTTATAATTTTTGTGATTAATAACAAGCCCAAAAATTATGAAAGATGATATCCTCGCCCGAGTGACACTAAGAATTTCAACTGTTTCATCGAATCCAGTGAAATCAGTTCGAATAATAAAATACCAACAGAAAAGCTTATTAAAATTACATTTAGAGGAAATTAAAGCAGTTAATTGGAACATTGTAAAATCCATAAATTCTGTATACATGCTTAACCTTTTACAAAAGTTTATAAATATTACGACTGAAAATGTATCGTACAAATTTTTATAAACTAACTCAGATGAAGGGGGTCTTATTACTTTGTAAAATTTTGTAAAATTTCTTTACAAAATTTACGAATTTTTCATAGTCAAATAATTGCTTGAATTACCTGAATCTCATACATACATAAGAACTATGAGGTACTTGAGTTTGCAGTATAGGTGGACATTTTACTGTCCGCGAAGTTGCGATGCATTTAAATACTTCGTGTTTTCGGTTTGCATGAAACTTTGAAGCAGGTTACAAAAAGGGTCTCATTTAATGGGCCAGACTTTTAATTGAAATCACATAACTAAATATATTGAAATTCCATAACTTGAATTTCCAGTACTTTATATGCCTTAAAACAACCTCTATAACTGAATCCATCAGACACGGAATTTCATAACTTATGAATTCATTTATATGTAAAAATCTATCAAAATAGTTACTGTTCAGGTATCCCTTGCTCTTCTAATCAGTGGTAAACCATACAATCATAATCTAGGAGTGCACAGTAGTAGAAATCGGAGACACCAAGGAATTTTGCAACCACTTCACTGTCAGAAATCTGGTATACTTGTGCTGGTATTGATTTCTCGGTATTATAAAGTTGCTACCGCTTGGTATTAAAATCATACCGGTCTGTGATAATTTCCTACCGACATGGTAAAACTTTATTAACGAACTGTTATGTGTTACACCGTATTACTTATCAATACCACTTTGGTAGAATCATACATTTATGATAGCCTGGTAATGAATACTTGATTTTATTTGGATATTGGATTTCTAAGAATGTTCGAAACAAAATTTGTTAACCAAAAGTATGGGGCCTAAGCTCCAGGATTCCCAAGTACAAATAATGTACATATGTAGTTGAATCAATCAATGAAAAATGAAAATACTTTTAGAAAACGAGTCCACTGGTGAGCTACATAATGGTAAGCCTCAAGCATATGAGATTCTCGTTAGATTCCAAAATAATGCTCTACACCGACATATGACCTCGTTCCAACTTTAAACAAACTATGTAGGTTAACTGGAGTATTAACCGGAAACTAGTTCCTTTAAAAGTGAGAAGGGGTGCTGGGGACCGTTGTTTCCTACGGTCTAGGAATTGCAATAATTTGGAATGGTTTCAACGTCGAGAGAGGAAGCCGTGACCGTTCCTGTTGGGATATTGAGCCTTCAGGGTCTGCCCTGCTAAGGCCGGTAGGCCGCCTACTTGTTGACAGAATTTGTTTATACAAAAATTCAAAGAAATAGCTCATGTTTTTCTAAGATTTCTAAAGGCAAATCTTCCTAATTGAATAAAATGTATGATTCAGAAAAGTCTGGCAGATTTCAATTTTACAGTTTTTAAATTGAATTAAAGCACTGGAAATTCAAGTTATGCGATTTCAATATATTTAGTTGTGATTTCAATTAAAAGTCTGGTGGATTAAAAATAACCCGTTACAAAAATTGTATGGTTATTCTCATTTTATGACTATTTCGTCGTCACATGATGCCATCCTGTTCGCTATTTTACTTTTAAATTGAGCAGAATTTGCACTTTACATTATCAAGTCCTCTGTCTTATTTTTTTCTGGTTAATTAACATTTGTCATGTGTAAATTTCATCGAGCTAATTTTACTCTGATTTGTTAAAAAGATTTCTACGACCTTAATTTTCAGCTTATTTCTGAAAAGGAGAAATTTTTTTAAGTTTCGAACTCTCAGAATTTTGGAAGCTATGAAGTAACAAAAGTTCTATAAGTCGCATTTCGTCGCGCTTAAACCTAAAGCCAAACTTGCCCTAAATCCGGACACTTTAATGACGAGAGACCGGAACTGTTGTTGCAAAAGTAAGTTTAACAAGTCCAAAGTCAAGTGTTGTGCTGAAGCTCAAAAGTAAAATTGAGACTTTTCACCAACCAACTTTCTCCACATTTCCGTCTTCTCAGCACTTCCGGAAGTGTTATTATTCTTGGAAAAGTTATTCATCGTCCTATAAAGTCCTTCCCGCCCAAAATTAATTATAACATTTACTGTCTAAACGTCAAGAAATATAGCAAAGTTCTTATCACTATTTGATGTTTGGGATATCAATAATTTAAAGTGTAAATAAATTTATTTGCTGCACTTCGTATGAAGTCGTAGTTATTAGTTATCAGTATATAAATGGTCCACTTTTTTGGTGCCTCCGTCCCTGGACAGAATTTTGTCGACCGTTCTGTTTGATTTCTCATTATTAAAGTTGCCACCGCATGGTACTCAAATTATACCAGTCTGTAAATATTTGCTACGGATATGGTAAAACTTGAATACCGACCTATTGCTTGGAGTAGTAAATTGAAAATTTTATACCCCATTTTTTACCCCGATTCGCCCAATATTAGGCAAATCGGGGTAAAAACAGTGAAAGTAAACTTGTTCTTTTGATGTGACGATAGGAAAACGGAAGTTAGCAGGGGGGACAAGTTGTAAAGAAAAATATAGAATATTCTTATTTCCACGAACAAAATAGTTATTCATGAAGTCTGACTCGTTACTAGACTTGTAAGTAGAATTTTGATACCGGCAATAATTTGAAAAAAATACAATGGAAATTATATAGATATTCCCAACCAGGATTTACTAAAAAAAAGGTGACATATTTACCACCGAGCTCACGGTAACTAAAGTGGTAACTAAAACCCATACGTATGTACATAAGTAGTAAATGCCAATTTGCGGTAAATTTTATCATATTAATTAAAACTACCCGATTTTTAATATATAGTATAACTCATAGTATAATAGTGAAATAAAATAAATAATCATTACTTTAGACAATTTGATACCATTTTACTATTGTGCCACTTTTTACAATTTCACCTCTTCTACCAATTTAGCTATGTAATTATTACTAAAATTTATGAATAATGTGTTGGCTGCGATAGCTAGCAAAAGAACAAGTCGAAAACCTAAACATACAAAAAGATATTCTTAACCTGAGAAATAGAGAAACAAACCTCCTTAAATAAACCTCCTTAATTAACTTAACATCTTCACAGCTAGGATGTACATTAAATTTAGAATTTTTTAGTTAATGGCGTTAACTAATGCGATACAGCTGTATAATTCTGTTCTTTTGATAATGTTTACTCATAAATTCACACTTTTAGAAATCCAGTACTAATACCAAGCGGTATCCATATATTCTACTAATGTCGTGGTATTAATACGTAACACCTTGCAGTAATAGCTGCAGGGCGCTATTACCCTGCATTATTTTTATTAAAGTTTGACCAGTTAGGTAGAAAATTTGTACCGTCCAGTACAATGTTATTATGATGTATGATTTTAATACCAAGCGGTGGCAACTTTAATACCGAGAAATCGATGGGGTGACAAATGTGCAAAGACAAATCTGCAAACGACAAATGTGCAAAGACATTTGTGCAAACGATAAATGTGCAACCTGACAAATGTGCAGCCCGATAAATGTGAAAACGATAAATGTTCAACCGATAAATGTGCAGGAATTTTTCCAACAAATAGCAATTCTTGGGGTTCTTATCTTGATATAATTTACACTTCAAATCAAATTACCTTATCAAAAAACTAAGAATTCTGAAACATGAATTTTGTGGTGAAGCTTATGAAGCTGGAGATCTTATAATGCAGATTTTAAACTTATTAATTATTACTAATCATCATTATAACGCACAGAATATAGATTCTACCAGAAGAATCGATCTTATGTATTCGAGTGAGGCTTATGGAAGAACGGGGAGAGCCAACCAAATAACTCGGTGTACATTTGGCCCACCTGGGGGATGGCACCTCCGCATCATCATCATCACCACATCTCCTGGCATCAAAAAATGATGATGAAAGCACATAGGTGGCGGTGGCACCCCCATTTGTGCACCAGAACACACCATCGTAGAGCATCAAATTCGTGGAGACGCAGCTCAGAATGGTGTGTTCTGGTGCAGAAATGGGGTGCCACCGCCACCTATGTGCTTTCATCATCATTTTTTGATGCCAGGAGATGTGGTGATGATGATGATGCGGAGGTGCCATCCCCCAGGTGGGCCAAATGTACACCGAGTTATTTGGTTGGCTCTCCCCGTTCCTCCATAAGCGTCACTCGAATACATAAGATCGATTCTTCTGGTAGAATCTATATTCTGTGATTATAACGGGGTTGACCCCTGTCAATTTTATAATAAAATTCCCGTGCCGAATCACTATAATGCTAACCTTACATTTATGTAATGCTAAATTTAGCTAGTGACAGTTAAACTTTAGTTAGGGACACCCCGCGGGGACAGAATTTAAAATGACAGCAAATAAGTAAATCCCGAATTATTTCATTGAAATTTAGAATTTTTATATGTACATAATTCCAGCCTATACGATAGGCTAAAATTCACGAATTCACGAAGATGTATGAACCAGGAAATTTATGCACCATAAAAATATAATTTAGTAAAATATGAAGTTAACAATAAATTAATACTGCTCAATATAAGATCTACAGCTTCAACAGACATCATACGGGATGCCACCACAAAATTAATGTTTCAAATTTTAGTTTTTGAGGAGATGTAATTTGATTTGATGTTTAAATTATATCAAGATATATTGCACCATTTGTTGGAAAAATTCCTGCATATTTATCGGTTGCACATTTATCGGGCTGCACATTTGTCAGGTTGCACATTTATCATTTGCACAAACGTCTTTGCACATTTGTCGTTTGCACATTTGTCTTTGCACATTGGTCGGGCCACCGAGAAATCAATACTTGCCTGACCATACCAGATTTCTAAAAGTGTATAGTGTGATACATAACATAGTAAACCTTTAGTAGCCAAAATGTCTCGATATGGATTAAATACTTTTTTTTAAATTTTGTTCAAACTCTTCTAATTAACACTAGTGGTCTCAACGGTTCTCGGTTCTCATAGAACCGAACCGGAACCGATGGCTCGGTTCGGTTCCGGTTTATACGGAGAACCGAACCGAACCGAAACTTTTATTACCGGTTCGGTTCCGGTTCCAAGTCTTTGAGAACCGAACCGAACCGGCCGGTTCGGGTTGAACCGAACTTCATACATAAATACATTAGCGAAGTTAATCATATTTTCGAAAAAGTTTTACGAATTTCCCGAAATACACATAGTTTCCAAAATGAAATTTTGACGTGGCCGCACTGCCAAAGTTCCCAAAATGAAACTTTGACTTGGTCACACCCCCAATGTTTCCAAAACCAAATTTTGACTTGATGACACGCCCAAAGTTCCCAAAATGAAACTTTTTTTTGGGCACACCCCCAATGTTTCCAAAATGAAATTTTGACTTGGTCACACCCCCAATGTTTCCAAAATGAAATTTTGACTTGGTCACACCCCCAATGTTTCCAAAATGAAATTTTGACTTGGTCACACCCCCAATGTTTCCAAAATGAAATTTTGACTTGGTTGCACCCCAAACTTGGAATTGTTTTCTAACTTCAATAATATATATATACATAAGTGGTTTTGCTGTTGACATGTATTAGAATTTGCTTGTTTAAATACAGATAAGTTATTGGCTTATATGTGAAATTTCATCAGAAACACGTCAATTAGCATTGTTTGTTGTTTATTGCATATTAATAACACTACCGGTTTGACCCGAACCGCCGGTTCGGTCACGGTTTGGTCCGGTTCCGGTTCGGTTCCAACTAAAAAAAGTTCGGTTCTGTTTCGGTTCTTCAATTCTGGTTCTCGGTTCTAAACCGGTTCTTCCAAGAACCGAACCGAACCGCACCGTTGAGACCACTAATTAACACGATTTGAGGGAAAATATCGAAGCATGAAATTTGTATCTTATTCACAGACAGAATTTTCATATCAATTCCAAACATTTTCAATGGGAAACACGTGTAGTGTGGGTAAATAGCTGAAAGTGCACAACGATTTTGGGTAGAGTTGACAGATAACAAGAAAATAAAGGACAATTAATTTCGTTGCATCCACGAAAGACATGACTATTCTAAGGATACTTTTTGGATTTTTTTTATGGATTCTTTTTATGGATACTTTTTAACATGTTTAACACAATTTTGGGCTGGGCAATGTTTCACCTCGCTATGAAAACCAGCTAACCTTTTGCACCCCGCATTTCACCAAGTTGATGAAATCACCCTTCACGAAATCAGACTTCTTTTTACGGGTCGGTGTACATTAAACGAATTGAAGGAACATAACGTAACATGTAACTCGGTGTGGAATAACATAAAGATTTATGTTGTGTACCAGTAAGTAAAACGATTGCATGTTTACAGGCACTAATTTACCTCGAGATTCTAGTTACACGCCACTTTATGACGTTCTTATTTTAAGAAACTTATTCTCGCCCACTTGAAATAGACGAATAAAGTTTAGTTTCTTGGCTCGATTGTACTTGTGTTTTGTTGCTCCCTCGGCGACCGGTGAAAGCTTGAGGAAAACAAGGCAGTCGAAATTTACAGTTGCACTTCTTAAAGTACACGGAAACGTTGTAACCTTGTAATTCGTGCGCAAATTTAATGAGTTGATTTACAAAATTTAATGAGATTGTGATGTAATTTAACTTTTTCATTTGATGACGAACGATGGTCAAACTTTCATTCATTTGGATGTAAATACTATTTACGTATCGATACAAACTTCTGGAGAAATATTTTAAACTTTTTTAAGGTAAAATTATCAAATTATGGAAACGTAAACTTAACTTAATTGGATTATTTTTTTTTAATTTCAAAGTTTACAAAATTCTTAAAAATCAGCAACTTTTCAAAACAATCACCATTTTTGAACCACTATAAAAAAGTTTTCTAACCAGATTTTCGTTCAAAATGTCAAAATTGTGTAGAAAATTCCATCCCTAAATTTTTATACGTCATGTGAGAAAACGTGTAAAAACAAATTAAATTATAATTACAAGTGAAGGATGATGACTCAGCATTTCAAAAATTTTCAAAATTTTGTGACGAGCAGAATTTTACAGTGTTGCGTTGGACATGACGAATTCTGGGACATATTATCGCAATTTTTCTTGACAATTTGTTAGAAATGTAATCATCTTTTAGGGTTAACATGGATAAAAAAAAGTGGAAAAAGTGAATAGATTTTCATAAAATTTCATCAATTTCATCAATTTTAAACTCAGAACTAGAGTTTCTCAACGGGTTCGGGTCGTTATCGGGTTTCGGGTTTTTATCGGGTTCGGGTTCGGATTCGGATAGGGTTTTCTGTATCCGAACGTTATCGGGTTCGGATACGGATCACGCTTTCAGTATCCGATTCTTATCGGGTTCGGATTCGGATTTACCTTCGGATCATCCGAAAACCCGATTCAAAATTGAAATACAAGATTTAAGTCCCACAATAAGTTTTTTGAACATTGGCAGTTGTTAAAAATCAATATGTCCTTCAATTAATAGAACGTTCATAAAATAAACAACCAAATTTTAACCATTTCTAGGTCCTCACCATTCCATGTACACATTACTCGATTGAAATTTTAACATGGGCGAGATTGAGGACCTAATCTTATTCTTTCTACCTTTCTATCTTGACCCAGTAGGCAATTCGTTGGTCGAATTCTCTGCGACCATAGCGAATTTACAGCGAATTCGCTGCAGCGAAAAATCGTTGCGACTTCGAGGGCTATTTCGCCTAGAACCCGCAACGACTTCGCCAGGATATATTTCTCATCGAAAAATCGAAGACAATTCGCTACGAATTCGATCACGAAAAATCGCTGGCATTTCGAGGAAAGAATTGTTCATGCGAATTCGCAACGAATTCGGAACGACTTCAGAATTTTATTGTCCGTATAAAATTTTAGCAGCGATTTCACACCGAAATCGCAACTACTCCTCGCCTTTCGATCACGTGCCCTTCGACCGGTGGATCTTTTAAGGCGATCACAACGGAGAAAACTTAATAAATAAACTTCCCCTAGTGCAAATTAATAATTAATAAATTAGTGATTTAATTCGTGAAATCCACGGGTGCTTAAATCTTGGTGGGTAGTTGATGCAAATAACCACACTTAACTTAACATATTTCTTATGCATTTGGTAATTTGTAGAAGGAAATACTTCTGGGATCTTTAGAAGATGGTCTAGCGTTACTCACAAAATGTGTTTGCTCACTGGGGAAACTGTGCAAAGTTAGGTCCAGATAAGTCATATTTTGTTTGATTAAAACCTTATTAGGTATAAAATGTTACTTAAATCTTCCAATAACTCAAATTTTATAGAGTCTGTGAATGAACCCAAGTGTCATGCCGGTTACGAAGAAATCCGTGGACGCCGTTCTCCCAAAATTTTTTTAAAAACAGAGATTGGAAAAAAATGGTAAGCAATTTTAAATTTTACATAGTAGGATTGTGCAAAATTGTTCTAAACTTCATGACGTTATTTTATAGAAAACCCAACTCTAGCCTGACACGAGTGAATACAGAAATTCAACAATCGAAAATCATACACTCTTAGAAATCTTTACTTGATTCCGTGTAAAATATAGCTTTATTTGGGGTAAAAATCGCACGCATGCTATACAAAGTTGCACAGACAATTTTGGAGAAGGGTAACCAGTTTTACTTTATTTCGAGTGCATTCCCTTGCTAGGGGATGCCTAAAATCAAGTAAACTTGACAAACTTAATTTATAGTGTTTGAGGCGTTTACTTCGTATCAAGTGCCATGTTACTTAATATTAAATTAGTATACGCTAGTGTTTTAATAAATCTTCCATTGCTTCGACAAGAAAAAACGAATACAAAAGGTGACATTGAATTCGCAGCGAAATCACGACGAAACGAATCGAAATCGATACGACTCAGAGCGAAATCTTCATAAAAATGCATCTCGAATTCTCAACGATACACCGCGAAGTCGCTGCGAAATTCGCTAAGAATTCGCTGCTGTTTCGCACAGATTCGGCGGTCATTTAGCTCTGTTTTCGACGTCGATTCGATAGAGATTCTCTACGATTCGATGCTGGTGCATCGCTACGATATCGCAGAGATTCGTTGTGTTTTTGCCCACTGGGGAGTTACATATTATATGACAGTTCCACAAATAGTATGAACAATAGTACTCATGAGTGATTGATATTAGTGGAAGAAATAAAAAGTTATACAATTTAAAGCTGGTTTCATTTTTGACAAACAAATCGAAATTATAAAATTGAAGCTCAAAGTTGTCATTAGTTATTAACTGTTTCAACAATAATTTGGAAATAAATAAATTAATATACAAATAAGTGCATGAAATTATTCTATACTTATCGGGTACTTATCGGGTATCGGGTTCGGGTTCGGATGAGGCGTATCGGGTTCGGGTTCGGATTCGGATCGTTCCCCAAACAAATCGGATTATCGGGTTCGGGTACTTATCGGATTCGGGTAGAAGATATTGGGTTCGGATGAAGGATTTCGTACCCGTTGAGAAACACTACTCAGAACTATTTAATTTCAATAATTGAAAACAAAAAATGTAGAAAATGTAGGATTTCCGAGTCGAAACAAAAATCTGGGTAAAATTGAAAGTTTATGAACTTTTTAGGTGTAAAACTCTTCGCCATTTAAAAAAACGTATTTTCATAAAAATTTCACAGATAAATTTCAAAATCGGAATTATTTTAATTTCAACAAATGAAAACAAAAAAATTGGGAAAATGTAATTTCCGAGTAGATACAAAATTCTTGGTAAAATTGGCAAAAGTATAGTTTTTAAAGAAAGATCAGTAAATTTCTAAAAATTGTAAGGTTTGCAAGCCAAAACGATATTTATATCAAATTTACATCTTGAAAACTTTTAAAAGGTTCGAATTCCACTTGGCTAAACGGAGATGAATCTTAAGCTTAGCTTCATGAAATTTCAAAATTTTGTACAAAATTTCATAACAGAAGTATAAAATCATGACTATTTTAATTTCCATAATTGAATAATAGTTTGTGAAAATGTGGGGTTTGAGAGTGGATACAAAGTTCTGGGTAAAATTGGTGAAGGTGTTATTTTGATAATTGGGTTACTTAAAATCTTAAAATTTATAATTAAATTTTCACAAGACTTTCCTAAATTTTCATAAAATTACAAGTATATTATTTCAATGTTGTGAGTAAAATTGGCAAAGGTATTTTTTCAAATTTTGGTTTATTAAAATAAAATATAATCCGATTTTTATCAAATTTAACAGCTTATCGAATCGATAGTTTATGAATTTTTTTAAGTCCAATTTTTTTATCTATTAAGAAAATTTGCACGAACAATGGAACCTTTATTGAAGCTACACCGGGATTTTCTAGCGAAAAATATAACGCAATATCAAAAATCTAGCCAAAAATTAGGAATCATATGACGCTTATCATTCCGTTGAATGGCCCCTTTGAGAAAAAATATTTGGGGCTAAAGCTCCCACGGGTACAAAATACCAACAGCTTATGTGAATTTATAACATTTACTAACATAGCACTCTCTCATCTGACACTTATTTTCATATGGAGCTGACGTACTAAAAGCAAAAGTGAATAGAAAACTTGTCCATTTGCAACCAAATTTCATGGGAATGCAAAATATCCAGAACTGGTGAAACCATTATTTCAGAGAGATGAATTGACAAGTAAATTGGGACAAGAAACGACAACGTCAAATTAACATAATTTCGTTCCATTTCAAATCAACATGTCACAATTAATATGTTTCAGCTCGCTATTTCATATCTCCATTTGCATTACTTACCCAAGTCAATTGGACATCCCGTTTCATTTTCATACTTGACTCACAGTGGAGGTTTCCCAGCGTATGCTCTCCGATTTTGATTAAATTAGTATCAACCGATCACAAATTTAATTAATATGAAACTTGCACATGAGACGATCTAGCAATTAATGATCACGTTTGGCAGAGATATTTTCATCCGAAGAGGAGAAAATAAATTTGAAATGTAAAATTTGTCAACGTTAATGGGTATTTTTTCCTATTCGGATGAAAATATCTCCGCCAAACGTGATCATTAAGGCTCAACTTCATTTTCATCGAGTATTTAGTCTCATTCAACCCCTGCCCAATGTCTTTAAATGTAATTTCTAAAATGGCATCAACTTCATGAGTGGTGAGATAAATGGGACTTTTGATATTTTAATGTAAAGCTAATTTTTGGTACTACAAAACCTTGGTGGTTTGAAAAATTAGAAAATTCATTTTTGAAGAAATTTAGTGTGCAAAAATAGTAAATGAATTTTCTAATTTTTCAAACCACCAAAGTTTTGTAGTACCAAAAATTAGCTTTACATTAAAATATCAAAAGTCCCATTTATCTCGACACTCATGAAGATGATGCCATTTTAGAAATTACATTTAAAGACATTAACACGGGTTGAGTGAGATTGCGCGCGAACGCGTCATCCACAACAGTCTTAATTGCTAGATCGTCTCATATGCAAGTTTCATATTAATTAAATTTGTGATCGATTGAGACTAATTTGGTCAAAATCGGAGAGCATGCGCTGGGAGACGTCCATTGTGAATCAATTTATTTTCCCTGAGCTGAGAACTTTGTATATAAATCCTGTTAAATTTCCCTTGGAATTTATAAAAATGCCCTGCTTTCGTATCACTTTATTTCCCCGCAGTTATACATTTCTCGTCTCCGAGTTGATGAACGCAGACTAAATTGAGTGGACTCATGGATTTAGGAAATAATGATAAATAGCCACGAGTCAAAGTGTCGCCAGTAATTCTCGTTTGATTAATGCGTCCTCTCTTCTGTAAGGCGTACTTTAATTGTAGAAAATGCGTAAGTAAAAATTTTGACGTATTGAAGAATTGTATGAGATGGGCATGATGGGTATGTATGTATGAAACTCATATATGAAACCATTCGGTAAGGTTATCAAGAATTTACAAAAAGTTAAAGTTGGACAGAAAATCGTGACCAAGTTTTTTTTAAATAATTTATGACATACAAAGTGAAAATAAAACCCAAATAAATACTTACATTTTCAGAGATCCATTCCCATCATAATTTGTTCGTCGTGTCCTTTCAAGAAAATTAAAAGATATTCGATCAAAGCCGCAAACTTTCTCCAAACACAGCACAGCACAACACTTCACGACTGGTGCATCTTTGTTATTTTTTATGCAAAACTTCATCAATATTCATTTATTTTCTTCAAGTCTACTAATTTCAATTTCTTGAGCACCTTTCTCAATCCCGGAACTATGAAATTTGCGCACTTCGATAGTGTATAAATTCCGGTCAATTGTTGTTTTGAAGTTGCATGATTTTCTCCTTAAACCTCCTCCTGAAAACGAGTAAGAAGTGGAATTGTTAGTAACATGTTTGTAAAATGGTTACTTTTTATTGTAACTGAATAAAATACCACCAAAAACTGTAAAATGCATACAGGTAGTAACAAAAATAGAGTGTATGAAATCCTTGACTAAATTTGACAAATTTATACTATTTAAATATCTATTTAAAATCCAAATTAATAGTAAATTTCAAATTCATGTCGTGCTGTTAAATCTAACCAGTTCGGACACTCCCAATCTTCAAAGAAGTTTATTTATCATGCCTTAACGCAGACAGAAATTACCAAAATCGGCTTCCTGTTATTAAAAGCGTTGAGCGTATAACTAGATGTTGTGCCAGGTTTGTTCTAAATAAAAACAAGTACGACTCTATCACTGATAATATAAATGTCGATCTAGAGTGGTTGAAAGCTGGAAATGTGGTAGACTTTGAAATCTGTAAATTAGCGTATAAAATGGTCAATTGCATTGGCCCGCAGCACTATTTTAATTATGTTTGTACGGAATCCATGGTAGTCCAATCGACTAGAAGGTCGTCTATTTGTGTTCCTAATATTGTATCAAAAAATGGTATTTTAAAAAAGTCCTTCAAATATCGGGCGTTACAGTTGTGGATTCACCTACCCTCTCATATTCGGCTGGCATCACAGTGTGTCAGTTTTAATGTATTTAAAAAGATGACAAAAACTTATTTACTAAACTTAAAATGTACAGAACGTCTAATTGAAATTTTTAATCTTATTGATGAATTAGAATTTATAAATGATTGATATGCTTTTGGAAATGATGCCACTGTAATGAATGACTGCCTTGAGATGTAATGACCCAGTAATCTGGGGTATCTCATTGTAATAAATTATTATTATTATTATTATGCTAAAATCATTTTTTAACACGAAATCGAGATGCAAAATTATCCTGAAAATTGACACATTTATATTAGCAGAAAAAATATACATATAAATAATATTTGTAATTGAATAAGTTTCCATTGTATAACGTGAGCCCTCGGAGTTGACTTTCTCAAGTGTCATTAAAAAGTAGAAACTTGAAACCCAATCATCTTTTGTTGATATTGCATGGAATTGGAGCATGCTTGGCTTGATAAAAGCAACAAAACGAGAAATTCCGCTTATGGTAACCTTGTTTAAAATTTCTTTCTAACTTTAAGAGGGTAATTATTACTTTTTTCAGAAAAAAGTGGAAAATATGTACTTTTCCAACTTAAACTCGTCAATAATGGGCTGATTCAATTCAATGAGGGTATTCATTACGAGTTCGCATGTTCGCATCGCAACATAACTTTTTCGAAATTGCGAATTTTGCGAAGCAACGAAGTGAAGACACTTTGCAAATGAAAAAGTTCGTAAAATTTTATTAAAATGTCTCGAATTTTGCAATGGGAAAAATACGTTAATTTCCATTAGTTACCGAAATTTTGCATCTGAAATTTACCAAATAAGAAAATTCAAAAATTTGAATGGCACAACTTTGGTAACTAATGGAGATTTATGGACTTTTCCCATTGCGAAATTTGTGAAAAATATTTTGCGAACTAAATACTAGCCTTGGAGATGCGCAAGTTCGCAAATCAATTTTCAAGCCAAATTGTTTTGCGAACTTGCGAACTTTATTTTTTTGCGAACGTTGCCAACGATGCGAACTCGAAATGAATACCCTCAATGTTAAATAATGTTTCGCAACTGTCCGAAATAAAAATTGATAGTAAATTTCAAATTCACAAATCACTTCAATTCAAGAAAATTTACAATTCAACATAAGCAAGATTTATTTGTATGTAACACTATAATTTCACGCTTAGCTAGCTTTTCACACTCACTGAAGAGATGGACAAAGTTTAATTGGATCTAGCCTTTTAAGATTTTGATATAGCCCTTTTTATTCCTGCAGAAGTTAGTAAATTCAGAAAATTATTAATGATTTCAAGTTTTTTACAAAGCTCAAAGGGAATCTAACATTCATTTTCAAAAAAACAATTTCGACAATTTTCCTCTTTGGCTTCAAACTTGACCAATTTAAGGTGGTTTCCACACCCACGAATATTCGAATAAAAAAACTTTACTCTTAACTAAAAACGAACCCATGCACCATTGCTAAATTAGAATAGTAAAATCCTACACCAATTGCATTTTTTGAATTGTTTTCATAAGCACTTACCAAAGAAATTTTTATTCCAGGTATTTCAACTTAAATAATTTCTATAAATACACAAAGAATTTTGCTTTCACCTCGTTTCACAATTCTCAAACTCGACTTCATCGCGAGCTGAGTCCCAAAATATTTTTAGCGTTGAATCCTTTTTAGTAAAATATAATCCTTTCATCTTCAAACGATCAATGTAGCCTACGCCCCGTTATTTATTGTGGCGAATTACTTATTCACGACTAAAAGCGGTGGAAGGCCCCAGCTCTCACCCGTTACTCAAGTACAAAGGAAATTTTCATGTTTTTCATGTCATGTTTATCCAGTCCTGATTACATTATTTCCCGAAAACCTGGACCTCTGCTAGGACACGTGAGAACAGTAAGTACTGACACAAGTCAACGGGGTCAATGTCAACTCAAACTCGTGCTCCTAAATTATTCAGAATAAGGATTGCAATTTCTCCCTTAAAAAAGGTTAGAATTGAAGAATTATTTATCTGCAGTTCCATCACTTAAAATCTTATTATCGCTGGAAAAAATTAAAACATTGCAAAAAATCCGGGGAATTAATTAGATAAACTGCTATTTTTTTAATGATAGTAGATAAAATGTCTTGATAATTTTTACAAATCTTTTGTAATGACCCATAAATATCTTATCTTTTCGAATAAAATCATATGACGATCTTTACGCCGTACATAGATTTATTTCCGACGTAGAAAACAAACATATTTTGGACATGATTATAAAACCAGTAAAATTGGATCAGCGCAAATCGCCAGTTATCAAATACAGTCAACTATCTAACAGTGATTCTAACCACGTCGGCCTGAAGTTATGAGTGAAAGTTATAAAATAGTTATTATTTTCCAATGTTGTCAAGTTTTATTGCGAACAAATTTGAAAAATAAAATACAGTGTGGTGCAAGTATCAATAAAATTCCTGTTACCAATACGTGGCAAATGGTAACCAAAGCTGTAATGCCTTCTAAAATAGGTGAAAATTGTGTGGCGACATTAATTCACGGGTGAAAGTGGACAAACATAAAAATATTGCTAGGTCGTGGAGGACAAAACGAAATAAAGCGATCCAATTGTGTACACGGAGAAAGAGAAAGTCGGCGACGAGGAGACGATAAATAAGGGAAAGTTGTCCAATTGTATAATTTTTATCTTCTCCGCAACGACCGGATGCTCACACCATAACTTCCGCTCTTTTATCATCCATTCTTATTTTTATTTGGTTGGGTTGTGTAGTGTTTTAAAGAAAAGTTATTATCACAGAAAACATCTCGTTGTGGAAAAGAAAGTAAAAGAAATTGGATCAGAAAAACAAGGTATGTGGTGAAAGCATGAAAGTTAAAGGGGCAAAGTAAGACTATTGAAATTGGGCCATCGCTGAGATTTTCAAATTTATTTAATTTATTTAACTTGAATCGTTTATTGTTTTTGCCTCAAATCACGAAGAAGCATTGCCTCGTTTTTTTTCGAAATATTATATTTCTAGTATGCAATAATATCGAAATGCATGTATACTTGCTATGTGCGGTCAGATTACGTGGGTTAACGTGAAGTGACATCTTCATTTCCTAGGTTTTCAATTTCAATCATTCAAATGCAAAGGTTCGTGTTGGCTCAAAACCACACTTTCACCGTAAATGGTAGCTGTCCATGAAAGGTCACAGTTTCATGTTAACTGAAATCTGCACAGAATTTGATGTTTCGATTATTTTAAAAATATGCTTCTTGTCAAAACGATACTAGAATTTACTCGAGGAGGAAATCGAACCAGATATCGAAATCATTTTACTTGCGACCATGGATGCGACGTATTTGTACATATTTAGATCTCAAGGTACATTTACATATCATTGTTAATATGTTCCTTCTCCATCGTCGGTCTGATTTTGTCACCAAATCCTTGGTGTCTATGGCAGACATGAATTGGAAGTTTTACCCGAAAGTTATTACCCGAGATTTTTTAAGTCGGCAATAAACTCAACGATTTAGATAACGATAAACGTAACGATTACCTGATCTTTTTATACATATACACTCTTAAAAAAATTAATAACCGCCGGTATTGATACGTGACTCTACCGCGTGGTATTGATCCGGTATTGAATTAATACTACGTGGTAAAAAATTGAATACCAATTAGTATTAAGATTCCTACCATGAGGTATAATTTCAATACCGGTTCTATACCAATATGGTATAACCGTTTAATACCAAGGCGGTATCAATACCGTTAGGTTTTTTTCAATACCAGATTTCTAAGAGTGTATATAGGACTTTTTAAAAATAAAAAGTACCTCCGAAACTGAAATTTTATGATTTAAATACTCGAAATGGAAGTAATAAGTACACTTTTGTGCATGCATGAATTATCATAAGAATTATATTACTCCAAAAGTCATATAAAATTGTAAAATGGGACATTCTCCTTTTATTTTTCACATGTAACGAGAATAGGAAAGCGTAAACTACTGGGAAACGATCCAAATGCAGGTAAGGAAATCAATGCCGACTTTATCTTAATAGCTGTGCAGTCCGGATATGCGGTCGTGGGGGTCGAGATAACATCTCGCGTAACCAGAATTCTGCTGACCAGTTTTCATTTCATAAGTCGTTTATTTATTTCTGACCCTTGTTGTTCCCCGTGTTTTACGACGGTATCAATTAGCTCGGTATTAAATATTGCCTGACTGCGCGGTTGGACAAAATGTAAAATATTCCACTTTGCTTTCTCCGCCCTCTCGGCATGCATACGACCGGTGAAAGGAGAAAGTCGATTAAAGGTTTTTTGCTTGCTGAGGCAATTCACGCTCCCATTGGTAACTTGTAAAGTTCGTAAGTTATGTAAAATAATTTTGCAACCATTACAAAAATAAGAAGACGCCCATGATCTGAGCAAGTTTACAAAAATTTGCAAGCTGATTTTCATTTGAAATATTTCAAAAATTTTGTGAGTTTAGACAATTTACTGATGTTACAAAACCAAGCACTGCGTGAATTGGGTAACTGAATATACATAAATTAATCTTTTTTGTGGACATGTGTACAAATTTAGGGGGACACTGCATTTTCCATGTATTCATAAATTTTGCATGGTCGAACGTTCTTTTTTGAACAATATTTTGAAGTTATTTAGTTGGTTAATTAATTTCCAATTGAATGAGATTTTTAATTGTATCAAACTTCACATCTTGTAGGCCCCTCAGTTTTGAAGATCAGAACTCAAACTCAAAGTTTTAATCCAAAACTCCCGTGTTTTAGTCACAGAAATAAGAAAATAGCTGAAAACAGGAGCAGCTTGGTAAAGGCTGTCTCCAACTCTGGACATCAACTGTGAGTGCGACGTCTTCACTAAAATTTATTGCTGGGGACGTAAATCTCCCCCCACTGTTCACCTGACAACTTGGTCCGTCGGCCAGTCGTCAGTATGAGCTTAAATAAATCCTCTCACAACACAAATCACACATTACTTTCTCTTCGTCTTGTCCGTCCGTCCGTCTTAAGAATTTGTATTGCAGTTGACAATCAAATTCATCATGATTACACAACAACTTTCTCCCGGATTAAAAGCTACAATTTTAAGCAAATCTGTGGACAGTTTTTGTTCTTGTAATTTCTTAAAGTTTAGTAAATTTTCTAATTAGCTGTATATTTCATACTGTGGTTAAATTTTAAATTTTCAAGGTCTCGGCTTTCCTCATGTTCACAAATCAGCAGTAATTATGATTAAACAATTTCCTCCCGAAGAAAACTTGACGCCTTACAATGTTCGAAGTTTTTCCTTCCATAATTTCGAACCTTAGTTTTTATCCTGCTTTAGTATTGGCAATTTAGATTTTATGCCTTGGTTTATTGATATTTTTGAAGTCTCGGATTACGTAATGTCCTAAATTTTAGTAAATTCTCTAAATAAATCGAGTTCATTCTCTGGTAAATATTTTAGATTTTCAAAGTCTCATATTTCCCCATGTTAACAAATCTTGTGTGACATTTGCCTTATGGGGCCAGACCCATTAAGCTCTCACCGCACAAAGAAACACGATCTGGGTGTTCGATATCTGATAAAATTTGATTTATGGGAGCATGTTCGGAATCAATTATCGTCACACTTGACTCTGAACCATGTGGGTCATAATCGAGTCAAACTTGTAATCCAACCAGGAAAATGCATCACTTTTATGAGACGGGACCTTTAATCATAGCTTTTCACTCGGCTACTTAACTCTGCATGCCAAGTTTAGAAAAGTATGCAAATTATTAGAGTGATTTAAATTATTCAAAAATTGCGAAATAAATTTGTCAACAATATATGTCCGAAAATGTCAACTAAATAAGCAAAAATTAAGATTCTACAAAAATTTTTTGCAAATCTTTCACACATTTCTGCACGAAAACCCCACATTTTCAATTAATTTTGAGATTTTCAATAATCAAATTTAATTATAAAGGTAGTTCAAGTTCAATTTATATTCCCATCGTTTCTGTATGAAACTAAGGATAAGAAGACACAATTATTAGTTAGCTAAATATTTAATGTTAAATAGCCATGAATAAATCAAAATATTGTCCCAGAAGTATGGTTTGATTTTATAAAATTTTATTAAAAATGCATGCACAGCTTACTGTATATGTTTTCTATTTTAGTCATCATTTCCATGTATTTTCGTAATCTGCTTACCTTTGACGTTTTAAATGCATTTAAATACTTTCCATAAGTAGAAAAACAAAAATTAGATTATATGTAGATCGTACTTGCATGATATTAGTAAAACGCAAATTTTTGTAAATCTTATTAAATTAATTTTCATCTTATATAATGCCAGAGAGACTTATATAATCTAAATGCTGATTTACTAAAACAAAAGTCGATAAGTTCTTTTTAGTATTAAACGTCACTAATT
Organism: Folsomia candida; assembly: GCF_002217175.1. Taxonomy (NCBI): domain Eukaryota; kingdom Metazoa; phylum Arthropoda; class Collembola; order Entomobryomorpha; family Isotomidae; genus Folsomia; species Folsomia candida. Next base: position 2,700,404 of record NW_019091207.1, on the reverse strand, counting down.
AATTCCTTGCTATACCTGTGTAGGAACCTGTTAATTTATTTAAAGTTATTTCACGAGTTACAAATGGCTGCATGAATTGCGTCATTATTTTCAACTCTAACGATTTCGTAGCGCAGTAGCACCCGTGTTGTTGAAATTTGATACGAAATGGTGGCATATATTTTCCAATTTATTATCAAGGGTTACAGATTAAAAGTCAATAAACCCATACAAACGAATATAAAAAAGTAGCGTCAGACCGATCGAAATTTCCTTTAAAGTGTCACCGTATCCGACAATTATTTATTTGTGACCCTTGACCTCGTCCTCAAGGTCATGAGGTCAAAAATATTAACGTCCCCAAAATCGTTGTCAAATTTCCTTTAAAATGACACCCCATTTAACAATTATATATTATGTTGGCCCTTGACCTCGTCCGCAAGGTCATGAGGTCAAAAATATCAGCGTCTCCAAAATGGCGGTCAGATTTCCTTAAAAATGACACCCCGTATGACAATTATGCATATTTTGACCTTTGACCTCGTCGCCAAGGTCATAAGGTCAAAAATATTAACGTCTTCGAATTCGCGGAGAAATTTCCTTTCACATGATACCCCATATGAAAATTAACGTGAATTTAATTTTGGACCACACCCCCTGGCGCTGTGGGGTGTGGTCAGACTGACCGCATTTTCGAACTCGACCGAGAACTAAAAATTAGAAGCACAATAGCGAAAACGGGGTTTAATTATGTTGACTCGTTCTAGAGATATCCTGCTTACAGACGGACGGACGGACGGACAGACGGACGGACGGAGAAAACGAATTATATGAATCAACTAGATAGGTATATGTACAGAAGACATGCCTTGATATATACCTGAAATTCAGTTATGTGCATTTAACTGTACTAAATATTTTGTACGGAGTTGAACTCTTACACTTTTACTTTCAGAAACTAATCTGTGTTATCCAATTAATTTTACGGTAAAAATACGCTCAAAGTGACAAACTCTTGTTGAGCATACATTTCAAAGTGCAATGTTTTGAGGATTGCATGTCAAATTGACCCACGACAAATTGTCCCGCTCACATTGACCCACGACAAATTGACCCAGCGAAAGATTGCACCGTCACCATATTGACCCGACGACAAATTAACCCAATACCATATTGACCCAAGTTATATTGACCTAATGTTATACATATACATACTTCATTTCTCATACAAAAAAAAACTTAACTTTATTTCAATTCTCCTCAAATATTCCAATCAAAAATTAAATTGTTCCAATAATTATTTATCCTCTTTTTGTAAAATTACTTAATCTATTATCCAAGGCATATTGACCCGTGCTATATGTATATGCATTATTTACTGCATACACAAATATGTATGATACGCAATTAACAATTATTTTTATTTTCGAAAGGTGTTGCATACAATTTTAGCATTTTTTAGTATGAAAAATGTACGGATTTGGTGTTTTGTTTTATCGTTTTATCGTTAATGTCTTAACATTTTAATAAGTATAAAAATAGATTAAATAATTTTACAAAAAGAGGACTAATAATTATTGGAACAATTTAATTTTTGATTAGAATATTTGAGGAGAATATAAGTATTGAAATAAAGTTAAGTTTTTTTGTATGAAAAGTGAAGTATGTGTATACCATTGGGTCAATATAAATTGGGTCAATCTGACGTTGGGTCAATTTGTTGTCGGGTCAATATGGTGACGGGTGAATCTATCGCTGGGTCAATATGAGCGGGTCAATTTGTCGTGGGTCAATTTGACGCGTCACCGTTTTGATTACTTTGCAAGATGCACTCATTTTCCGAAACAGATTGCCCACAAAAAACAAAGTATTCTTTTTAAGCACGACTTTCTCCACGTGCAGAAAAACATACAGGAAGCGCTTACAGGGTTTGCGGACAAGGTAATTCTCCTCCGACGTTCAAAACCCTTACATTTTCTCGGTCCAACTCAAAAGTAAGTGCAACAACAGAACAGCAACGAACCAGCAGGATTCAGGATTTGCAGCACACACGAAGAAACGAGATTAATTCCTCTTTTTTCTTCCAAAAGCTCAAAAAATCTCTCATCCGTCAATATCCTGCTTTCTCCTCGGACCCAGAATAATTTTGCAACGTATGAAATTTGTGAGTTAATTTTTTAGACATAAATCCGTGTTGAAGCTTTGTAATGTTTTTAATAGCTTGAATTTCTAGCCTTTTCAATAATTTTTTTTAAATTTTAACTCACTTATTGAATAAAACAATACATTCATACGCATTTGAATAAAAAATTCAAACCTTTTAAACAAAAATGCGATCTTAGTCAAATTTAAAAAAAGTTGTATCAGTAAAATTCTGGTATGCTTTGTAAAAATTATAAAATCAACGAATTCCGTAAAAGCTATTTTATTTAGGTATGGCAGTAGTTTGATTCAATAAATATCGTAATTGTTCATGGATATATATATGTCGGAAATTTACGGTGTCTTTTGCAACTTTGTAAAGTTCGAAAATTTTTTTTTTGAATTTTACAAACTTTTACAAAACAAAGGGACGATTTAGATCATAGTAAGTTTGCAAAAATTTGTAAGCTAATTTCACTTAAGCAATATTTTTAAAATTGTGCAAAGGGTTGTAAGTTTTCAGAATTTACAGAATTTAACTAGTTACCAAGGCCTGGTAAATTGTCTCTTTGTAACGTTGCAAAATTGCTACAGTTTACTCATTTACTTGCATGACCATGTTTTCATTATGGAGACAAGAAACCGCACATAATTTCGCCCCGAGTTCAGTGAAACTTTTGGTCTGACACATTTCCAGGAAACATGTTTATCATCACATTTGCCAACTTTCTACTTCCCACTTCTTCTCTTATCATTGTGGGAAGAAGTCCTTGAAATTCTTGGCCATGATTTTAGCGGGATGTGTAAAGTGCGTCTAATGGGCTATTTAAAAGGGCAGGAGATGAATCAACCCGCGGCAGAAATCATGAGCTCCATTACGAACAAATCTACTCCGAGGGGAACGCCCCCCTCTCTCCCGAAGAAGGAGGCTTAATTTCAGCAGATTTCACCTTTTTCTTGTAAAACCAAGGTTTGATTGGTGTAAGTGTTCATAAATTGAGGCAATTCATGCAGGCCTTGGTAACATTTTAAAATCCGTAAAATCCATAAACTTACAAAGTTTCACAAAATTTTACAAATATTTCGGAGGAAAATTAGCCTACAATTTTTTGTAAACTTGCTCAGATCTCTTTATTTTGTTAAAGTTTGTAAAATTATTTTGCACAACGCACGGATTTTATAAGTTAACAATGACTCCGTGAATGTGTTTATTGGGTATTTTTTTGGATTACAAATTAAATTTTTGGGGTCTTTAAAACGAATTTGAGTCTTGATCTGGTATAATCCATCCGTACAGAAATTTTCACAGAGTTTAACTACATACATTTGTTTGAAATGATATACGTCTTTTTTAAACTAAAATCTGCTGATTTGTACAAGTTGCACTTGTGTCATAATGTTTTGCGTGGACCAAACACCGAATCTGAGAATAAAATATATATTACAAAGCTACCAAATTTATTGAAGATATACACGCTTTACATATATCGTTGTTTCTTCAAAATGTCATCATAGTGGCTGAATATTTCTTCCACCACTTAATACTATAAGTGTCCAAAATTGAGTAAAAAAAATAGTTTACAATAATACAACATACCTTCAACCAAAATTCCACTATAATAGATGCTCCCCGGACTAAATAATATTTTTATCTCCTTATGTCAAGTATCTATAGATACTTGACTAAAAATAGGATTTTTTACCCACTTTTTGCTACCTTTTCCTTGTTAGAGAAAGTCGTCAGGGGACACACTTGCTTCGTCCTTATTCCACTCGAGGTCTGCTCTGGAGCAGAATTCTTCCACATTTTTGGACGAGCTAATTTTTTGCCCACTTCTGACAACTGGGACTTTCTCCCACTTTTGGGAGGGGTTTTTTGGGAAACTTATCAACTGTGAATTATTTGATAAAGTAAAAAAAGAGGTTAATTTCGTAATTTTATGGAAAAATGTGTATACCACGGTTGATAAATGACTAAGTAAATATTGCCACAGAATAATAATATACAGAATTATTATCAATCTCTGATGTGATTAAAGTATGATTGGTAACTGTTAAATTCCGTAAATTCTGTCTACCGACTATCTTGGACGCCATTCTTTAAAAAATTGTGAACATTACTTACAAGGGACACTCATGATCTATCGTTTGAGTCCAGGGTACCCATTATGTTTTTTAGAATCTACTAGGACCCCACATGAAGGATTCATTCATATTTCCGTGTAAAACTCATATTTGGCGCCATGGCGTGGCGCCAAACTTCAAAATTTGCATTTTCGACCAGTTTCAAACCCCCATAACTTTTGCAGTTTATATCGGATTTTCAAAATTTTATACTTAAAATGATCACAAAAGTCGAAATTTTTGAGAAAAAAATAAAAATAAAAAATTTCTAATTTTTGAAATATTTTTAGCATTTTTTCGACGAACCCCCGTTTATAAGAAAATTACGAAATTTTGCGAAAAGTTAAAAGTGATAATTTTGGAAAAAATTTCATTGGATACGAAAGTTGAACTCCTTGTCATGATTTTTGCCAAAAATTTTGAAAATCCGTACAGGTTTTCAAAAGTTATGGCGGTTTCAAAAATAAAAACATGCAAATTTGGCGAATTTGGCGCCACGCCATGGCGCCAAATATGAGTTTTACACGGAAATATGAATGAATCCTTCATCTGGGGTCCTAGTAGATTCTGAAAAACATAGTGGGTACCCTGGACTCAAACGACAGGTCGTGAGTGTCCCTTGTTAGTATAAAGTGTACCAGATTGGGTAATAGTTATCCGTAATGACATAATTTGCAAAAGATGTTAAATAAATTAAAATTTTATTAGTGGTAATTAATTAATATGAATTTGGAAACGAGTCAGGACTGCGTACAAAATTGGCTCCAGTTACAATGTCCACACCAAAATGAAGCAATTCACGCAAGCCTTTGGAACATTGTAAAATCCGTAAATCCTGTAAATGTATAAACTTTCACAGAATTCTACAAATATTTCTGAAGAAAATTGGCTCACAAATTTTGTAAACTTGATCAGATCAAGGGGCCTCTCTTTATTTTGTAAAAGGTTGTAAAATTATTTTACAAAACTTACAAATATTTTACAAAGGATTTTACAAAATTACCAAGGACCACATGAATTGTCCGTTTTTTTAAATTAATACTGTACCATTTTTGCATCTAAGTTTACCAAGTTTATTGTATCTGTAGAACCAAAAAAACTATTTTCTTCCCAGACTTTCAAATCCATTCACTCCACAGCACATGTGAACGACCTAACTAATAAATGAATATGGAGAAAGTCTGCACTAAAAGCATTCTCAGCTCTATTTCCTTCTCTCGAAAGCCTCGAAATAGCAATCGCAGAATTGCACAGAACAACAGAACAACACGGACGGATTTAAGGCTTGACATAAATCCGCGTCTTTTCACGAATTACAACAACAACCACTCAACAGATCAACTTTCTTTCTTTCTTTTCTGCGCCAACCCAGTCTGAAACATGTCCAGATTTATAGTGTCACACAGAGCCAAATGTGCACCAGATGTGTTGATCTTCAACTGCATCTCCAATCCCGTGGAGAAAGTTGTGCATCGCGAGATTTACATATCCATTCGTACAAAGTGAACTATTTGAGATTGCACAAGTTGGACGAGATGAAACTGCTATTTTGGGAAGTTGGCAAGAAATAACACTCTTAGAAATCCAGTATTAAAATAATACCACGCGGTATCCATGTATGAGTATGACTACCTGAGTGGTGATACAAATATACGTAATACGGTGTAGGAATATGTACCTCTGAATTAAAGTTTGACCATATCGGTAGCAAATTTCTCCGGACCTGTATAATTTTAATACCAAGCGGTAGCAACTTTAATACCGATAAATCATTACCTATGGCTGATTATATCACATTTCTTACAATGTAATTACCAATTCAGTAACAATTTGTCACCACAATATTTTTAGTGTACCTAGACAGACAAAGAAATTGCGGCAAAATTCACACAAACAATTCTACGCGATTTTCCGTCCCCTATTTACTTTCACTATTTCTTAAGTTCTTAGAATCTGCACAATATAAAGTTGACAATGACGCTTTCACAAAACTTGACGTCCCAGATAACAATCCCTGACTTAAGCCTAACCCAAACTTAAGTTGGCTGGCTGGACCTTTTTAATGAGGACGACGAGGGACGAGAACTATTGTCGCAAAAGTAAGTCCAACTTCACAATAAGTCAAGTGTTGTACTGAAGCTCAAAAGTTAAATTAAGACTTTTGGCCAACTTTCTCCACATTTCCGTCTTCTCAGCACTTCCGGAATTGTTATTATTCGAAGAAAACATTTCTTCTTACTCGAGGTAAATTCCTTCCAAATTAAATTCCGTCCAAATTAACGGTAATGCTCATTCTCTTATTTTGTATTAAATTGGGACAAGAACCACATTATACAGTTAAGTCACCTAACATGATTTTTTACCTCACCAATTTACTCTACTTTCAGTTATGGCGTATCGGTATGACAAATTACTAATTTGACAGACTTTTATTTATTTCCCTGTCAAATTTACAATGAAATTGTATAAATTCCAAATACAAAAAATTGTACTTAAATTGGTAATTTGTGGGCCAGGTTGTCTGCAACTCATTTACACCTGATTTCTGACTCATTAACAGTTTAGTCAAAAAACAAACAAGCGAAAAATTTGTGTATTTATTTGAAATTTGTACCATTTCATTGAAAATTTTTCTGGAAGTCTAAAATGCACAAAAATTCAATTTTCCACAGGTTGATGGCTGTTTATGGTGCATAACTCGTAAGCATTGCTCCGATAACCTAATCAAATAAGTATTTTTAAATAAAACACTAACAATGGAGGTCTCCCAACGTATGCTCACAGATTAGGACCAAAGTAGTGTCAATCGATCACAAATACAATTAGTATGAAATTTGCAAATGGAATTATCTGCCAATGCGCAGGTTTGGCGGAGATATTTGCATACAAAGCGGAGAAAACGCACCCCTAAGGCTGGCGAATTTGTCATTTTCCGAATTTGCTTCGCATTTTTCCCGCTTTGGATGCAAATATCTCCGCCAAACTTGCGTATGGGCAGATAGTGCCATTTGCAAATTTCATACTAATTATATTTGTGATCGATTGACACTAATTTCGTCCTAATCTGTGAGCATACGTTGGGAGACCTCCATTGTAAGTTTAGCATTCGGCGTTTAACTATGTAATTCCTTGAATTTTACGCAGTCTAAATTTCAAAATTAAGCATAGTTACGCAACTTCAAAATATCTTGTAAAATTGATGAGTAGAATGCGTATCTACTTAAATATTCACTAAATCATCTTTCATTTCGCTCCACAGCACGCATTATATTCTGCTGAATATCTTGTCTCATTTCCGGCTGGATTTATTTTCCCAGGATTTCTCCGAGTTGATGAAAGCTGACAAAATTGAGTGGATGTGACCATTTACGTAATAATGATAAATAGCCCGAGTCAAAGTGTCCTTGGTAAATCTGCCATGATTAATGCGTCCTCTGCCTCACCAACTCGAGTAAATTCACTCGCTGGAGAGTGGTAAACAAGATTGTGACGCTGTGTATTTTCAATACACGACGAAATTCTTAACCAGTGTGTGCAGAGCAAAAAGGCAGGCAGTGCCTTTTTGCCTGCCTCTTTGCCTTTTTGCCCTTTTGCTAATTCGGGGCGAGATGAGACAAAAACCCCGTGATAAAATTAAAGTGAAAGTTATTCATTGCTTTTTCTTATACTTTTCCAAATATGACCATCACAGTCAAAGCTTGATTAATTAAGCTGATGGCGATGTAGAAACAACGCTGAAGATATCTAGGGAAAAGTATTCAACTAATTTGAATTATTGATGAAAGTCAGAACCCTCCGATACAATTTTAAAAACATATTGTAGATTCTGCAATTTCTTTAATAGGTTATAAACGACAATAAATCGGGTTCAATCGTCAAAAATCGAGCAAAAAGGCATGAAACCGGCAAAAAGGCATCAAAAAGGCAAAAAGGCACGCAAAAAGGCAAAAGGGCATTGAAAAAGGCAAAAAGGCATACAGAAAAAGCAAAAAGGCTGGCTTTTTGCACACACTGTTCTTAACTGATTACGTATGTGCACTCAAAATATAGAAGTCAGTAATAAAATTGTTACCGGGTGTACTTTCTAAGTTGGGAAGGATCTTAGATGCAGAATGGTGGTAACAATCACAGAAAAATAATTGTCACGGTTTAATCAGTTTCTTAGGGTTAAATTGAATTTGCTCAAAAATCATTGTTACCATTCGGTGAGATAAAACCACCAGCGTGGTAAACGCGGTGAGAAACAACAATTTCACAGAGATTCAAAAAATTGTTACCACGGTTTAATCAATTTCTTACTGGAAAGGTGCTAAATTTGAGTTTTCCATAAATAAGGGTTACCATTCGGTGGTAAATCTTTATCAGCTCGGTATTGAATGACTACACTTGGTGACTATTTTGTTGCCAATGTGATTTAAATGTAATGAAATCGATTGTACGTCAAAAGAGAAAGCAGAAAAATTTGCTGCATTCAATTTCTAGCAAAGTTTTTTAAAATATTTTCGAGATAAAATTTTCATCATGAAGATATAATAAAATTAATTTCTTACATATTTCCGAGTCGCGTTTCCATCATAATTTGTCCAGAAAAATTAGGCCATACTTGTCGTCACAAAAACTTTCTCCACACCAAACACTTCAGTTAGTACTCGAATATCTTTCCTTGTGTTAAACACGTGCACTGTTTTCACCCCAAAAACTCATCAATATTCATTTATTCTCCAAAAGACAAAGTCCAAAATGATTTCAGGTTTCTGATTCACATTCCATTCCCAAATTCCGTTTGTGACGGTCACGACGTTACGAAATCCGAGAGTGTAAATTCCGGTAGATTGAAGTTCCAAATTTTTCTGGTGTTAACTCCTCCTGAAAACCGGTAATAAAAAAATGGAATCATTAATAATCACCTCATTTAAAATTTTGAGGGAAATTACCAACTAAAAAAATTGTAAACAGTGTTTTGTAACAAAAACTATTTAGTAAGCAATTATAAAATTTCTGGCTAAATTTTGCAAATTTTTTATATCTGCTCAACACAAAAATACACATAGTAAATTTTTGTCGTGCTGTTAAACATGTCTCCCAAGCAATCCCATCTGACCACGTTTTTTGCAGCTTAAGGACGTTGGCTTCCTATTATGTCAAAACCATGTTTCTATACGAACTATTGAAAATTATCAAATAAGTAAATAATAAAAAACAATTATGAAATTCCTTGCTAAATTTTCCAAATTTATCTCTCAAAGTAGGCATTGATGGTAAATTTCAAATTCACGTCACCCTGTTACATCTTTGAGTTAGTCGAGTTATCAGAACGTCACCTGAAGAATTTTTTGTACCTTAATGGCAAAACATAAATAACTAAAATTGGCTTCCAATTTTACCAATATGATGTTTCTATACGAAATCGAGATTATCATGCTATTCTTGAAAGTTATCCTGAAAATTGGCACGTTTGCAGCATACAAAAATGTAAACGCAAAATATTGCTTTGTAATTGAATGTCATCTAAGATTTAAGTGAATTTACGAAAAACAAATATTGAAAATAATAAATTTATGAAATTCTTGGCTAAATTTTCCAAACTTATGCATACCTATCTGTTTGAAATAGACATTGGTACTTAATTTTAAGGTCATGTCAACCTGCAAATTGACACTTTTTCATATAAAAAATATTAATCGAAAATTTGGTTCGATGCAAATTAAAACTAGAAATTCAACTTAATTTTGTTCAGCAGGAATCAGAATTACTTTTAATAAAGTAATAATTTCATGCTTGACCAGTTTTTCAGATTCATTGTGGAGAAATTCTCTCCATTTTAATTTTTGAACTAATCTACACTTATCTTACAATTAGTTCACATCGCTCCACGTACCTTCTGATTTAACTTGGCGTTAAAAACGCACCAATATTTTTTTTTGTCCGGAGTTTAAATTGGGCAATTTTCATTTCGTTTCTCGTCAATTACTTACGATTATTCGAAAATATAGATTTCTTATTAATCTTACCAAGCCGGCAAATCGCCACATTTCGTAATGTACACGTTATTCGTAAAATTCTCCATCCACGATTTTTTAATTGTGGGTACTTATTTCTCCCGTTATTAGTCCCACCATCACCTCGTCACGTGGAGTGTTAACTAAATAATAGCTCACCAATTAGGAATTACGTAAGAGGATTAAACCTCTTAGAATAAATCAGCTTATTCTATGTATTAAGATGATTTTAAGTCGTAGTCAAGTCTCTCTAAAAGAACATCATTTCCACGCTTAACAGATTTTTATATTTAAAGATTTACCACACTACATGTTAGCTTTAAAAATTATGTAGCCGTATTTAATCCTGACTATTTATTGTCCAAATCCAGGACAAAATCCCGGCTAACTTTTACTACCGTATTTTTTTAACGGTTTACAAAACCTTAAAAGCGGATCAAAATCCTTAAATACAAATTTAAGTACGCTAATTATTTAAAAGCGACTGATGACTGGTAAAAGTTTACTATAAAAGATGTTAGGAATTTTATGTAACAATTTTTCTTAAGAAATTTAAGAAATTATATGTACATTTAAGTGTAAAAAATGTATTTTTGGGGGGTTCAGCCATAAATAGATCGCCCACAAACAAACCAGCATTTGAAGTTCTGGATTCTGGAATGCTTTAACTTTCTCCTAAGAAAATGTGCTCGCAGTAAGTCTCCTAGATAAGACGAGGACAAGATAATTCTCCCCCGACTTTCGAAATCCGACGCCAAAATAAGTGCAACAACAGAACAGCCGCTGACTGAACTGATGGCCACGAAACGAACTGTGTACCAGCAGGATTTCTGATTTGCAGCAGCAGACGAAGAAACAAAATTAATTCCTCTTTCTTCCTCCACGAGCTCAAAAAATCTCTCATCCGTCAAAATCCTACTTTCGCCTCGAATCTGGCCCACGCCTACACAATTACAACTTTCACTCTCGCTCTCCTCCTCCCTTGGCTGAACGTGGTTTAAATGAGAAAATACAAATCGTAACGAAAGTGGAACAATGTAAATAGTAGAATATTTACACTAAAAAAGATCAAAATTGTGAACACGTGTAGATAGTCAGGCACTACCACGTTGGTAAAGATTATCTACCGAATTGTAACAAAAATTTCGGGAGATTCTCAACACGTTTGAGATTTGAAGTTTGCTACATTCCGGGTAGTACTATATTAAAACGTGGGAATTTTAAATCCCCAGGAATCTTGGTTACTTTTTGAGGTGAAATTTTACCGGCGTGGTACAGCCTCAAATTTAATGATAAGTAAATTTATTGAATCAATTTTTCTAGCATGAATTTACAGCAGTAAATTCTGTAAACTTTTACACAATTTTTGGAACCATTTCTGAGACGAATTATTTTACAAATTTGTTGGAAATTTTTTAAAATTTATGAATTTTACAAAGTTACCAATAACTGCGTGAACTCCCTGACAACACGCAGTGGCACGATCTACATAGTTTCCAACTCCTTTTAAGTCTGGTATTTCCAGGTAATTGAAAATTTCGCGAAAAAAATTTTAAAATAAAATACAATATTTTTTATTCAACTTTCGCCAGAAAACAAAATCTAAAATTTCTGAAAACTCCGAAAAAATGAGTTCGAGAAAAATTCTATTGAACTGTCCCATGTAGCAATTATTTTGTTCTCTGTGCTTTCAACCCATTCACGGGATAAATACAAAGGAATAAATAGTCCCGAAATAAAGTAGTCCTTCTAAAATCTTGAGGAGAACGTTGATCAAGTGGACGATTAATCCCGCATGGAAAGTCCAGACAAACAATTTCCCTCGAGACCCAAAGCCCAGAGCAGAAGACGCACAGGATTCGTCCGAGCACAAATTGCTTTCTAAATGTCTTAAGGATTTTTAAACCTGGGATCAAACCTCAAAAGTACGAAAATTTCGGGCAACTTCAAATTCATTTTCAGAAAAGTTAATTTTGAACCGTAAAAAGATTGTCATTAAATTAATTATTTGAATGAAAGTGACAATTTTATACTAATATTTTAAATTAAATATTAAACAATACGGCAATTTTAAATATCATTTGTGTCGAAAGTTATAAGGGGGTCAGACAGACGGACGGACAGACAAATATAGCGTTGCCATAAAGTGGTTTCACACACCATGAACCTTCTAAAAATTCTATAATAATGTTCATCAAGTGGACAATTCAACGGTAATCATTCGTTTTGAAATGTTTTAAAATTATTTTTTATAACACTTTGTTGCAAATAGTTTTTTGGCGTCTAAATTTGTCAAAGCAATTTAACTTATGTGCGTCACCTTCAACCAATTGCAAGGGGTAGATCACATTGTTTTATACACTCTAAATAAAAATGAGTAAAATTTATCCAAAGTTGTGTAAAATTTGCTCAATGTTGGGTAAATTTTACCTTTTAGTTGTGCCATCCTCTTTTTTTACCCAACCTTGAGTAAATTTTACTCATTTTTATTCAGAGTGTAGAAACCACATCGAAATTTCAAAATATGTAAAAGTTTCAGTTTCACTGTCAAACCCATTACCAAGAAATTCTTGGAAAGTTTTAAAGATACTCGGGCATTTAGAACACTCTTCTTCTCAAAATTTGAAACAATGTAATAAATTTACCAGCGTTTTGAATTGAATGTATTTAAACTTAACACTACTTTAATGAAATGAACAGAATTATGACCAATCTTAATTACAATTTAACTCGATGTTATTGCCTGCCAAACATTTTCGAACAATTTGTCAGCAGAAGACTGCTACGTACAACAATTTCTCACTAAAACCTTCCCTCTTCCAGTTTTGTGAAGAGAAAGTGAGCCTGCATGTCCTTTTCATCCAGCGGGCAAAGAGTGACTGACGGAGAAAGCTGGAAAATTCTGGGTTTTTGGAGGGGAAAGCAGATGCATCCCCTTCGCCCACCAAACCAACAAACCACGCGTAACGGTATGAAACCAGTTGTAAAATTCTGACTGAACAGGGAAGGATCGATCCATGAGAAAAATACACTTGAATAAAATAATCAACTTTCGAGTTAAGAAAGTACAGATAGTTCCGGTGGAATTTTTAGTAAAGTGTTTAATTTCACGTAAATTGCGTTAAATGATGAAAATTATAGTTGCGAAGTTGGAAAATTGACGTTAGCAGAAGTTTAGTTATACGAAACCCGATAATCATGTCAAATTATTTTTCAAAAATAAGATTGCTCAATTTCGGCGTTTATAATAAATTTTTGATTTTCATGTCAGCTTAACACTCAGCAAGATTTATTTAAGACATGAAACTGGATTCAAAAATAATTCTAAAAGTATGCTCTAAAAATATGTATACGCAAATATCAAGCACTGAGGACTAAACTATGACTCAAGTTAATAGAAAAAAATGATTATAACACAATAGTTTATTTTGATACTTGTAATTGATTTCGTGAATTTGTGAAGAAAAAGTTTACTGTGTCATGCAGCCAAATTTGCTGCCAAGAATAAAAAAGTATTCAACTTACTTACTTGACAATGTGTAAATCCAGAGATTAAATTCGATCAATATTAAATCAAAGTTATATTGAATGATTGATTAATAGGTTTATTTATAACGGGTGTCTTTAACGGCCAAAAATTTTGAAAAATGTGTCATAATTATTTCGAAATATTTACTTGGACGTGAAACCCAACATCAGGCAAAACATGCATAAATTATGCTCTGACTCATCAAATCCTTTCAGTGGTTGAATTGATCCGTCAATAAGCTAACGCTTTAATCGAAACATTTTTTTATGAAATGCTTGAAAATTTACAGATTGCCTGGGTAGGTTCCAATTAATTTGTACAATTTGTACGTCAATATGGTGAAATTCTAATAATACTGAGCTATACATCATACAAGTTATATAATTCACGCAGTAATTTGTAACTCGTAAAATTCAAAGGTTTGTTAAATAATTTTACAAACTTTTATAAAATAAAAACGCCCTTCATCTTAGCAAATATTTGTACGGTTTTTACGTCAATATTAAAATTAAAATATTATTATGGAACATACAGTAACACAAGATTTAGTAAGGATAAGGGATGACAACATTAAGCAAATTGAATGAAAAATGAGCAGATTTGAAAAAAAAATGTTTTTTCTGTTAATTTCCTGCAAGTTTTAAGAGATCACGTGACACTCATAGGTGCACGTGGCCACCCATCATAAATTTTAAATGTTCTGAAGACCAAAATCATGTATTTATTACATGACAGTTCAATAATATATCAAAACAAAACATCTCTAATTAAATTGTACAGTTTTTACGTCCATGGGCTAAAATTCAAATATTCTTATATCGATTGTAGTAACCATAAGATATATCTCTCATTAAATGATACACTTCAAAAACCGGTAGAACTGCGTACTGCTATGGATTTGGTAATAACATCCTACCGGAAGTTTGTTTCTGTGTGGCAAATTTTTCGTTACCATTGCATCACTAAACGGTAATGCCGTTATTACCGTGCCGGTAGTCATAAATGCATTATGGCCAGTAATGATTTAATACCAGTTTTCTAAGAAGGTACTAAATTCAATGCGGTGAATTGATTTGAAACAATTTTCATTCATTTAATTTCTTGAAATTTTAAGAGATCGTGTAATTATAAATTTTAAATGCAACTAAAAACAATTCAAATATTACTGCTAAAATATATTTTTAGTTTCAGTTTTCGCTCAAGATCAGCTTTCGCTTTACGTTATAGCGGAGAAAGTGCAGCTGTTGCCGTCATCCTCACCAATTTCGGCACTCCATCAAATTCAACTAGCACACTGTTAGAAATCTGGTATAGTCAGGCAGGAATTGGTTTCTTGGTATCAAAGTTCCTACCGCTTGGTGTTAAAATGATACCAGTCCTTACAAATTTGCAACCGATATGGTAAAACTTTAATACCGAGTTATTCCTATACGGTGTTACTTATCAACCAACTTGGTAGAATCATATGTATATGAATATCGCGTGGTATTATTTTAGTACTGAATTTGTTTTGTAAGAGAGTATACTCTCTTACAAATACATATGTATTTACCGGTCAAAATATACTATTTGCCTTTCACCTCCATGTTTGCTACCTACAAGTTTGTTTAAAAGTTACCAATCTAGTTTTAAGTATTACAAAATATTAAATTTAACTTTTAAATTACTCATTTTTTTAGTATTTTGACTAAACTTAAGAATTCTTACGTTTACAGAATATTTCTTTTTAGGAAATTTTTGCAAATTTGTATTTGCAAAATTTCCCCCAAGATTATGTATTAAGTCCGAAGAATGGATAGTGAGTGCGTCTCAAAACTGGGTCAATTTCACCCTTCAATTCAATTCGGTGAAAGCGGAGTGATGAGAACTTTACGATTTTGGTTGTGTGCCATTTTACGATGGGAAACCGCAGTCTCGTTTACATTTATTTCAATGGGACTCAAATTGCTGGGTCATCACATCCTTCAGCTCAAATCTACGGTGAAACTTAACATTTGCTCCGCAGTCGACGCGATGTATTCGATTACTGGAAATTTATTTGTGGGGAGAAAGTGCTAAATTTTCCCGGCCTAAGTTTAATGATAATTAGCAGGAAATAACATTTGACAGGAAAACATGCAATAGAAACTTAATAACATTTCACACTGCAAATGTTGCGATGATAAACTTCAATGTAAATGAAATGCACAAATATTTACAAAAATGTAAATTTTGGTAGAAATTTTTTCTTTAGGCAATCTGCAAAGGGTAAGATTTTAAAATCCGTAAATTCTGCAAACTTATAAAATTTATAAAAAATTGTCAAAATTTATAAAATTTGCAAAATTTGTAAATTTGCTCGTATCAAGGGCGTTCGTGCTTTTTAATTTGTGAAAATTTGCAAAATTATTTTACAAAACTCAAGGATTTTATACATTGTCATTGAATCCGTGAATTGCTTCATTAGTTTACAGATCAATATTCTCCTCAAAGTAATTGCCTCGTTATTTTTATTATTTATGAAATGTTCATATTATTTTTTTGCAATTAAAAATGAAAATTTGTCATTGTTACAATGCTCGAGTAATTCATAAAAATATATGTTCAGAATTATAATTTCTGTTTAATTTTCATGGAATTTCTGATTTTCTGTATCTACAGTACAGGAAACTTCTAAGACCTGTTTGTTATAAATATATCAGACATATTTACACAATTCCAAATCGGATGTAAAGTCACGCCACGTCTCAATCTCAACTTTTCTCGAATTAATTATGCAGCACATCAGCATTGTACTCATACCAACCAGTAAATCAAATTCAGGTAAAAAGTGAATAAACTATTTATTCGGGTTCTCAGATCTCTTAGCTTACAAGTTGTGCATCGAGATTTGCATATTCATACGAAAGAGAAACTAAACTTATATGACTCGGAGATTGCACTACTCAGACGAGATGCAACTCTGCTACTTTTCGGCAAGTTAGCAACTTAAATCTCACGATTCTTCCGGTGTCGATCACACCAAAACGAACCTCGATCTCGTAACAATGTTGACTTTCCCACTTTACGTTTCTCTCACGGATGAGGATGAAAAACGTTGACTGAATCCAACTCTGGACAAAATTTGGTGTCTCCGTCCCCCGAGAGAATTGTGCTGGACTGACCGTTCCGCTCTCTTTTGAAGTTCTGTTAAGAGCGAGAAGACCATTTTCTTGTATTTTCTTAGAATTTACTTCTTTTAACCGGGCATTTCCTTTCAGAGCAAATAAACCCAATTCGTCTCCAGTAACTAGAACCGGAGGAGAATATCACTCTTTTAAAAGAATGGTCACTAGCTGGACCGTGAAATTTGCGCAATTCCAGCCAACTACAAGAAAACTTCAGGGTGACAAATGTTTACTTTCTTCACGGTAAAATTGTGCCAACACGTAGGTAGCATTCGCAAAATATAAGATACACAGGTTTTGACACTATTATTATAAGGTTGCAAGGAAATGAAGTTTAAACTCAAATAAGGCAACATATTTATTGTACGTTTTCACAATGATGCGTTTCTTGGTTTCACCCTTTTGTTACATGCGTTTAAAGGTTTATCTATTTAACACAATTGCGAATTTAAATGGATAAACGGTTTAATCAATAGATATGGCAGGGCTGACTATTTATATGATTTCGAGAATTTGATCCACTTGCACGTTGATTTCTTTGTTTTTCAATATCTTTGTGTCAGTTTAGTAATGAGATATTTTCTTAATATTTTTATTTATGTTTTTGCCTCTTTTATTTTAATGTTTTAATGTGTTCATTTCCTTTTTTGCTTTGTTACTTTAGACGATATCTTAAACCTTAAGGATTCAAAATTCATAATCTCCGCTGCGTAAAAGTTACAATTTTCAGGAAATTCTTGAATTGCTGTTTTGGCAGAGGTACCGATGAGCAATAAATGTGGTACTTAAATGCAATGCAATACTGTCGGTTCCTCTTTAATCACGACCCGACCTGGGATTATCGATATAGAGCCTGGAAATAGATATTAATTTATGTGGAGTACGTTCAAGTCTATAATTAACAGTAATCAACTCCTTGGACGGCTAATACCTGGACAAATTTACGTAAATTTGGCTCATGGAAATTCAAACTTTCTAAACCATATTATTGACTACCTTAAATTTTATATAAAATGATGTAATTCATTATGATCTAAATTGTGCCAACGTTTTCAGCATAATTTATTACGATTTGATCAATGTCCTGGTCTAAATAGAGTAAAAAACAGTATATACTTGTACAGTACAAGTTGTACTGGACAAGCTTGAAGACATGAATTTATTTGTATTATGTATATATGGAACTGTAAGAAGCTTCAATCTAGGCGTTTTACTTGCCGATAAGTTTGAACTAACCACATTTTCGTAATTATTCGATTTTTAAAAATAGTTTTCAAAAATTATACTTTTTCCTCAATAATACAGCTTTTCATTTAAGACAAAGAATTTCTAAAAAACTGAACTTTTATAATTTGGTAGACTACCGTGTCAGAAGTTTAAACATTATTATTTAATTATAAAAAGTAACATCTCTGAAATACTCTAGACTGCATTTCTGAATATTTGCAGAAATAAAATATGTAAGTACTTGTGTAAAACTACAAACACTGGAAATAAGCTTCGAAATTTATTTTCTGTTTTTTTTCTTGGCAAGAAAAAGCGAAGTATTTCGAAAAGGCTGAATTTATTTGTAAATTTGATAGTCTACGGTGTCCGAAGTTTAAAAACGATTAAGTTGGACATTATTTTATATTATTAAGATTCAGATTCGGATAATGAAATTGTTTTTTTTAAATTGTGCACCTGAAAATCATGTCATTAATAATAATTCTCATAAAATAAATACTAACAATTTCTAGTTTTGTAATAATACCTAAACAATTTTACTCGAAATAATTTTAAAATTACTTCATTTTCCACAATTAAGTAAAAAGTAAAACATTTATGTAAAGCTACCTACACACAATGGAAAAAGCTTCAAAAGTTATGATTTCTTGGCAAGAAAAGCCAAAATATTAATTTTTGTCAATTTGATAGACAAAAGTTGTAAAATTATTAGGTGACCATAATTTTATATCTTTCGGATTAATGATGTCCAAAAATAATAACCATAACGAAATTGTCTTTTTTTAAATTGTTCACCTGAAATTTCGAATAATAATTCTGACTTAATACTAAAAATTTCAAGTTTTGGAATAAGCCATACCAATTTCACTGACGAAATAATTGCTTTCTCTAGCGTTCAACATTTGTAGAAAAGTAAAACATTTGTGTAAAACTACAAACACAGGAATTATTAGTTCACAATCAGAACGAACGAACCAAATCCCGAAATTGTTTCGGTAGGTAAAATGTAATCCTTTCTTCTTCAAATAATCAGTCATGCGGTGTATTATGCACTTCGTTATTGTGGTCAATTACTCAAAGAGATGGGAAACCCGGGCTTCACCTCACTCAACTTTTCCCCACTTTGAAATAAACAAGTTCACAAAGGAAATTTTAAATCGTTGCAAAACTCTCGTCCTGGATTGTTTGGCATAAATAAACTCGTCCATTTTGTAGCTTTAGGGGTTTCAACTCATCCAACTCGAAAGTGAAAGTACAGCAAAATTTCATACCTATTTTCACCAACATGACAAATATACTTGCTTATTTTGGTATCAGTCCCCAATTAATTTCTTCCACGGAATAAATAAATTTATTTATAGAATGGATTTGTATTTCGAGGTTTATTTTTGCAAAAGTATTTATAATGCAAAAATGTGTACAATAAAGGAGCTCTTAATTACCAATATATTTTTTATATAAAATGTCTGACAATCAGATTTTTAAGCAATGTACGTGTTTTTTTATTCAATTCACACATGTAACGAACAATTATGCACTTCATTTTCAAGCCATCTGAAGCTGGACAACTTCATCTTTTAACCTTGAACGTAGTAACATTTATACAAATATTTCGATTCTGGTGGCAAATTTAGTCAAAGTAAGCTTCACGCAGGGTTGGAACAGTGATAATCACAAGTTAAGTATTTATCACCTCGCAGAATAAAGCTATTACTAATCTGGTGGCAAATTATTGTCAAATTAATACCAATATAGATGTGACTCGACCGGATTTTTTTTCAAATTTTTTCCCATCGTGAATAAAATTTGTAAGCGTAAGATTTTGGAATTAAGTTTTTTGTGTTAATTTCTACGCCAGGCGTAAAAATTTTAATGGTCGTTTAAGAGTGAATTAATAATAGATCTGTCAGCATTATTCTTGTTATGGCATTAATTTGTATGAACAAGTTTAACGTTTTTTATGAAAAAACCTATAAGTTAGAGCCCCGGGAAAACAAAATATTTATATCCGAGCGCCTATAATAGCAACGTCTTGCTTGGAATTTATTGCTGTCAACATAAATCTCCTCTCACCGTTCACCTGTCAACTTGGTCGGTGAGCTTAAAATCCTCCCACACACAACAAGACACAAACCTCACTTTCTCTTGTCTATCCGTCTTGTCCGCCTGTATTCTTAGCGGACATTCTCATTTGTCATAATTACACAACTGTCTACAGGATTATGCACATAAAACCTTGAAAAATTAAATGGGAAATTTCAGAATTTTTAGTCTCGTTAGTTGTTAGCAATTTCGGAAATTTTAATAAATCTACAAATATTACTTTGCACGGGTATTTGAAACATTTGTCGTACTTTCCCATGTCCAAGTATGCTCAAGGACTTACTCTACAACTACTAAAAATTTAGTAATTTAGTCAAAATCGAGGCAAGCGTGGAAACCTCGAAAATATATTTTGCTTTCTTTGTGTACATCTCTGTTTCATTGGAATAAAATGTTTGTATTTCTTGTACTCGTCTTAAATAAAAGTTCTGAATATTACAATTATCACATCGCGAGTATGTGATGCAAAAGCATTGGCAACTGCAAAATATCATACATTATCACGTCAATATATTTAAAAAATATGTATCCTTATTATTCCACGGCTTCCAAATACCATAAATCCTAAATTAATAAAGTTGAACGTCGATACCAAAAATAATATAAACACGAATATCGTTATAACTTTTTAGATGTAAGTACCTCCGAGATAAGTTCCTTAGAATGTTATATTTCATATTCATTGATCAAGTTAACAAAAATTTATAAAAAAAAAAGTTAGGAATTTTCCAAAATTCGAGGAGTTTGCAGTGTTACGAAAGCCTGCGTGAATTGCCTGAGTATAAATTTCACCAATTTATAAAAACTAACAAATTTGAACGCCGATACAAAAATAATGTGAATGGTAATATAAGTGGACTCAAGAGATAAGTGGATCCTCTATAGTGGTTTTTTAGAATTAAATTTTCCGTATCTACATAGTTTCACATTCATTGTTCTCTCTCACTTAACAAGCCAACAATGACAAACACGATATTTTGGCCTCTCAAAAAAGGATACTCGACCCCACGCCAAATATGCCAACATTAATTCAATGATATAAATGTCACTAATTTATAACAACTAACAAGTTTGAACGCCGATACCAAAACTAATATAAGGCAGGATTTAATATTGATATAGTCAAAAGGTAAATAGAGCGAAGGAATTTGTAGCGTTATACTTTTCGTATCAAGTTTCACATTTATTGTTCTCACTTAACAAGCCCACAATGACTCAAACATGATATCTTGTCCTTTCAAAAAAAGATATTCGACCCCACGCCAAATGTGACATGGTTCAATTGATGCGTCCACTACATGACTTTCACTTTCACTCCGTCCGGATTTTATTTTCTCCCTTTCACAGAGTAAATCACACCCTCGAATCCATTCCTCTCCCCTCCAAGTAGGATCTAATTTCACAGAAATCCGAGATTTTCCACGTCAAGTGATGTGACCGCGAGTGATTCCATTTCAACAATTTTTACAACAAATTGTGTTCTGTCGGAGAGAAAGCTCAACATTTTTATTGAGAGGTGATACACACTTGTAAAGAAATCGAAACCAAATGCTTACATTCCTCACTTTTTTCGCATTCTGGTCAAGCATCTCTCACTCTGATAAATGAGGTATTGTTGTCAGATCAGGACAGAATTTGAAACTCCTGTAAGAAATTCTGATCAATCATCTTCTAAAAATTCAGAGATTTGGCTTCCAAGAAATAAATGTGGTTCTATACATTAAAATACTTCAGTAAATATTGGTTGCCCGGGGGTTTGAGACTATCGAACCTGGAAATACGGATGGCTATTAATGGGCATTCGGATTACCTTAAATTATCCAGTAAAAATGTTTTAATTTGTCATGTCTTAATATGCCTCGAGTTTATATTTAAAGCCTTAATGATCAACTAGTTAATTGTGAGAATTTGCCAATTAATCAATTTGGCGTTAAGAAAACATCATTTTTTATTTATTTAAGCAGTCATTACTTGTGAGAAGTGTGGAAAACGAAATAAGTTATAAAATTACTTCGCTGTCAGACTTACCCAGAAACTGGCAAGTAGTATTCTTATGTGGCAGTGAATTTCACGTCAACAAAATTTATAAAGGAGCTCGTCTTTGGACTTCAAAGATCCCAATCATGGTGCTCACAGATCTGAATGGTATAAAATATGTCCAACCACTAATTTTTAAACTTTTGGCAACGAAGTGTATCAAATCTTTAAAACTTCAGTTTTTTAGAAATGGTTGGTTTTTCTTGTCTAGAAAGTATGGTCACATTTGTCGTTTGATTTTGTAAAAAACAGTAGTATTATTTTAAATACAAGAGCTATGGGTAAATTTCAAATGGAGAAAGATTAGTCTAAATGAAAAACAAGGAGCAGTATTGAGGAAAATAGGTAATTTTTGATAATTATTTTGCAAAAACTGAATAAATTTGGGGAAAGACTTGGAGATTTGATTTGTGGTAAATAAATGTGATTCTATGTATACATTATAATTAAGTTCGTAAAATTTTCTAATAACGTGGGTTTGAGACTATCGAATCTGAAGAAGTGTGAGTAAATTTACAGAAATGTGTAAGCTAACTTTCCTCAGAAATATTTTTAAGAATTGTAGAATACGAAACAATTTTAAAAAATACTTCGTTTTCAGTGAAATTGTTAAGACTTTTTCCAAACTTTGAAATTGGTAGTATTTAATATTTAATGAAAATTGTTCATGGTGATGATTATTCACGATGCGTGAATTTTAGCTGAACAATTTCAAATTATTCACTTCACTATGTCTGAAATTCCTGCTGTAGCGCATGTTTTGATCTGATCGATGCGTAATGATTGTCAACTAATCATTTTTAAACTTTTGACAGAGTAGTATATCAGATTAACAAAAATTCGATTTTTTCGAAATACTTTGGCTTTTTTGACGGGAAATCATGCTCACATTTGTCATTTTACTTTTTAAAAACGTTATTTTACAAGAGCGGTCTGAAATTTCAAGTGGAGAAAGGTCAATCTAAATGGAAAACTAGGTTAGTATTCATTTAGGAAAATATAAAATTTTTGAAAAATTATTTTTCAAAACTGAATAAATTGGAAAAAAAACATGATTTATCGGGAGGACTACATAAAGCAA
Organism: Folsomia candida; assembly: GCF_002217175.1. Lineage (NCBI taxonomy): Eukaryota > Metazoa > Arthropoda > Collembola > Entomobryomorpha > Isotomidae > Folsomia > Folsomia candida. The sequence continues at coordinate 2,677,037 of NW_019091207.1, read as the reverse complement.
TTATGGCAATCTCCCATCCAACTTAAACTTTCGCACAATTACATACATTACTTGACCAGTACAACTTTCTAAAAAGAGGAATATTCTTTTACAAGAGTTATGTGTAACGTTCGAATGGAGGACCGCAGTCTAGTTAAAAAAACTAGCGGCATTCAGTATAAAAGAAAATTTCTAAGTTTTGAAAATTATTTTTTAAAACTAAATAAATTGGGAAAAACTGTGATTTATCAGCAAAATATATGAAGCTTTATGGTACGAACCAATCTAAATTAATCTTTCGTACGATGACGTAATACAACTAAATTTTACGACGTCAAACTTGTCCAATACAAAACACTCAGGCAAGTCAAGTCATTCATTATTCGAGGATTAATGCATATAAGTTTACAAACACTGATTTGAAAACTATGGAACATGATGGCTATAAAATTTAAAAGAAGCTACTAAAACTAACAATGGAGGTCTCCCAACGTATGCTCACAGATTTGGACCAAACTAGTGTCAATCGATCACAAATATAATTAGTATGAAATTTGCAAATGGAACTATCTGCCAATGCGCAAGTTTGGCGGAGATATTTGCATAAAAAGAGGAGAAAACGCACCAAAAGGCTGGCATATTTTTCATTTTCCAAATTTTCTGCGCATTTTTCCTGCTTTGGATGCAAATATCTCCGCCAAACCTGCGTATTGGCAGATAGTTCCATTTGCAAATTTCATACTAATTATATTTGTGATCGATTGACACTAGTTTGGTCCAAATCTGTGAGCATACGTTGGGAGACCTCCATTGTAAGTGTAAATAAGAAAATATAACTAGTAATTCACCTAATAAAAGATAAATCCCTACCCTCTATATATCTTAACATTGTGTATTTATTATTAGTTTTTTAATTTGTTTTGTTCAAACAATCACCTAACACCGAATGCTAAATATATTGTTGCCGCGTAGAGAAATATTTACTTACTTGGTAAATGTAAATTTGTCATCATGTAAATTGCGATAAGTTGAAGAAATTCATGTAATCATTAGTAACTTTGTAAAATTGTGTAAAATAATTTAGCCCCTCGTAGTCGAACGCCGGATGCTAAAATTATTATTTTTGTATTCTCGAATAGTTAGTTACTAGGTCGTTTGCTCTGACTTGGATCTTTCATGGTGCAAGTTGAGAGAATTCACGCAACCACTAGTAACTTGTAACATTCGAAAATTTTGTAAAATAATTTTATAAACTTTTAGTGATGTTCTTGATCTGAGCAAGTTTACGAAAATTCGTAAACTAATTTTCCCTATAAATATTTCCAAAATTTTATAAAAGTTTCCAACTTTACAGAATTTACAATGTTACCAAGGCCTGGTGAATTACCAAATATACCCAAATTAAGCAATCTTGCTTGTTAAACCGTGGTTACGTTTAAAAATTATGAAATTGTACTTACACTAGACCAAAAATAACTATAAATAATCTTCCGTTTATCATGATTTCTAATTTGCCATGAAACTTTATTAAGGCTTGATACAAAATAGGGAGAAAGTGAAGTATCCGATTAAGCCTATCCGATTTCCTGGTACAAAACGTATTTTATCAAACTTGGCAGGATTTTAGATTGACTTGACTCGCGGAGAAAGTAAGTTGACGGCTCAAAGTCGGTTGAGGATGACAAAGTGCGGTCGGGGATTAGACGACAAAAGACCTTTCATTCTTTTCTCCTGCAGCTGAAATTTGAGTGGGAAGGAATAATGCTGCAACTTTTTCGGCTTTCACTTCTCCCAAATTTAAGTAGGATCAAACTCCTCTTGACAAATACTGAATTTTCAGTTTACTGAACACTCTACAGAAGAGTAACTATACTTGAGTGATATCGCATTTATTTTATTTGATAGAATTTCTTCCGCGTGATATTTTGATTGATTAGTATTGGAAGGTGGGTGAAATTTAATTCAAACTTATGTAAACAAAATATTTGTGTTCCAAAAATAAGTTGGTAACAAAATCGTCACCGTGTGTAGTCACTATTATTCGTTATCAAAATATTAGTATTGCCACACTAATAATAAGAAAAACACATAAACAAGGTCCCTAAAAAATGGAAATCTAAGTGAGGCTTGGTGCAACTATCAATATTAAATAAATTTTCCGGAACCACTCTCAACGCTATCTTCAGTTCTACAAAATATTTTGCTTGCAGGGAAGCCAAACATTTATACGTAAAGAGAATCTCACCTTATAATGCATTTCGAGCGAAACGTTTTAGCAAAATATTTCTAACGGCACCCAGCCTTGTCATTTGATAATTGGAAGTAAAATATTACCGAAAATATTGCATACATACATATATCGTACCGGGAATCAATAGTACTTGATACGAATCCACGTTAAAGAGCTGAATAAATTTCTGTTAAAAAATATTTCGATAATGCAACACAAATTATGTAACCTAATGTTAATTATGTTACCCAAATACGCCACCAATTTGAAAAATTATCTTATTTGCTTCATACATATTAATTTCCACAAAATATTTGCAACGAGACATATGTATGTATGTAGCTTTCGCAATTTTACAATCCAAACAAAATTGATTATTAAAAGTGTATTCGTATATACGAATTGAACAGATTATGAAATTTCGCTTGGACACGAGACATAACCCGTAGTTTCGAAAAAAACTTATGATTATGCTGCAATGTAAAAATTCACAAAATAAATAAATAGTTCATCTTGAACTTAAGTTTGAATTATTCAAGCCTGTAGAGATGTAAAATCCGATGCTCATCTGGCACCGAATTATTATGTGTACCTATATGACATTTAGAAATATTTTTATTTCTAAAATTGTAAAGTTCAAAACCAGAGTAGAAATGTAGTTGATAAAAATATTGTTAATTGTTGTAAAATGTGGGAGTTGAAAGTCGTAACGATATTTCTTGCGCATATTGTATCCATACCAAAAGTTACGACAGGTTACTACTACCTTACTACTACAATTTATGCTTGGTTAAAAGCTGGTTTGGTAGTATTTTAATAACAATTAGAATTATAAAAACTTTGCCGAACTTGATTAGATTAGAGCATATAATTATTCTGGTAAATTGCAAGCAAGATTGTTATACTTATTAAAACTTCGTACATTTATTCAAGCGAACTCTTTGTCCGATTTGAATTTAGATGTAGAAGAATACTGAATGTGATGCTCATTGCTGATCCGTTACCGAATTATTATGCGACATTTTATGTTTGTAGAGAAATATTTTTACCTATTTCTAGAATTTTCAATTTTACACCCAGAGCAGAAATATAATTCATAAAAGTATTGTTAATTTTGGTAGAAATGTGCGAGTTGAAAGTCGTAACCATATTTTTTTTTACGTATTGTGTATCTCACAATCTTTGACAGATTTATATTGCAATATAAAATGTGTATTTAGTTGATAGCTGACACTAAAAATTAAAATTGGCGTAAAAATTTCGCGAATTTAATTGGGCGAAAGTATATTTTTCGTGTAAATTACAAGCAAGATTTGCATACTTTTTTTGCGTAAACTCTTTTCCAGATTTGAATTTAGACTCAGAAGAACGTACGAGACGATTCGATATAATTTATTCCACGGGGAATCAAGTTTACGCACATTAACGGAACAATTTCACACTCGGCCGGTTTCCAGAGTCTCTTAAGGGATGGAGAAAGTAGGCTTGTTGTAGATTAAACTACGCATCTGTGACCTTTTACCGTCCTTAAATCTCCACGATTTCTTCTTGACTGTAGAAGTTTGACCAAATATAAACTGACAACAGGAATATCGTTACACGCACTTCAAGAGAAATTTACATATTTGAACATTAACGTGTCACACGGAAAAATAACTGATACCATAATTTCCTTAATTTTATAGATCAAAACTTCAAGCTTTATTTAGTGACTAATCTGTATTAAACTATTTACAATAAAATATACTCTTGTCTTATAATCATCACTAGGGACAATTTTCCAGAACCAAGTTTTCAAAAAAAAATTGTAAAATCGGAATAATTGAAAACCGGGTTTTCAAAATCTTTCGATTTTTGATAGCGTAATAATCACACATTATTTTCAGAATGATTTACAGTTGCAGTCATGTTTCTATAATTTTGAAGCACGACTTTTCCCACGTCACATTTATTTAATAATTAATAATAATATATAATATAATTTTTTGCATTAATATAATTTTGGCAATAGCTTTCTAAATATTTTATAAACCTATTGCCAAAATTACCTTCAACTTCAGTTAAACTATGTAAACACTTGGAATAAATAATTTTGAGGTCAAAGTTAAAGAATTTAACAAAAATTAGATTTTAGTTTACAAAATTGAATTTACTACCTTGAATTTCAAAACTTTGCTGTAATCAAGATTAAGCAAAAAATCAATTTGCAAAAAATTAACTTTCAGAAAATCAATTTGCGAAAAATCAATTTGCATCAAAAATCAATTTAAAAAAATCAAAATATTGACTATTTTAAAACCAATCACGAAGACGAAGGAGAGCGAAAGTTATGGTGTGAGCATTGCGAAAAAATTATACAGTTGGACACAACTTTCTCTTATTTATTGTCCCTTTTCTCCCCATTTGCACAATAGCCAAACAACCACTGCACAATTGCTCCTCTCCACATTTTCGAGATAGTGGTTTGTTTCTTGTCTTGCTTTCCGTCGTCCACCAAGCAAGATTTATCTCACTGCCCACTTTCACCCGCACCTTGGGCCCTGCTTTCTCATACTTTCTGTTTAATGGCTTTCTCTATCTCACCTGAACACGGAGTTAGTAATGTTAATTCTGGTCGAATTTGGAACACAATAATCTTCACGTGACAAAAATAGTTCACAAATATAAACACTAATTTATGAAGAAACAGTTTAATGAAGTATTTCCAAACAAATGGAGTAAATATTTGGGTCCATCGGTAGCTTGAATTTCGGTCAGATGCCACTTAAAAAATTACCAGGTTTAGAAATGGTTACATCTCACACCATTTCTAAACTTTTGGAAATTATGAATTATGAATGACAAGAAATTATGAATTATAAAATTCATAATTCATATTATGAATTACACGAAACCCAGACTAGGTATTCTTTTTCATTACTGAGCTCCATTTAGGATTTAAGAAAGTATGCCTTCTTACATGTAATTTCTTCATTGAGCACTAAATACATACTTGTGTGAAAATTTGCAATCACTTTTAATTTTTAATTGTGTTAAATTTAATTAGCAAGTTAGTTAGTAATAAACTAAATTTTCTCAAGTAACACGTTTCAGTAAGATTTAAACGATGTAGTGTATTTTTTATGATAATCAATATGCCGATGAAAACAATTTAGATTGGCTTCTTTCTTTAAACTTTTTGCGAATTAAATATTTTAGATGATTTTCGGCCAATATTTCTTTTTTTTTAAAAAAAAGAGGAGGTAAATAAATAAGACAAATCCCGTGTATATGAATGAAATGAAATTATTCGTGTCCTGTTTTCTCTATAAAATTGGTGCGTAATTAAAGTGTTTTCGAGGTTGAGTAAAATTATGTATATTTATATCCCACATGTTCAACAATTAAATATATGGTGTGACATGTTCAGGTTTTCCAAATGGCTACGGATTGTGTCCGAATCTGTTCCTTGACATTGACGAATTTTAGCATTCTGAACCCTGCTTTCGTGTAACATCTTTACGGGTGGCTATTAATGAGCCCTGAGAATATCTGAAATCATCAGGTAAAAATGTCTTAATTTTGCTTATCTTAATTTGCCCTGAGTTTAGGAAAAGGTAGCCTATCGGATATCTTAATGAGCCATGATTAAATTTACAGTTGATTATATATTGAATCGTGCCAACGAAATGGGAAAAGTTTAATAAATGAGTTATAGTCTGAGGGGATCGACAACCCTTCACTGATAAAATCACCGATTTTGATGCCCTTTGGATGTGTTGTAGTACTAGGTGAGGCTAGCAAAAATTAAGGAGGATTTTAGTTCATGGCCCCATTTGAGCCCACCACACCCACTCAAAGGTGCGAAAAACACGGCAAAATGTCCTGTTTTTCTTCATTATCATTATCATTGAAATTGATGTCGGATACGATTAAACAACTATCTAGGATCAAAATAGTACAAAAATTATCAAAATATCATAACAAGATGATTTTTGGTGAATTTGTTAATGCTAACAGTGTGGCATGGTATTCGAATACTTTGAAAGTTATCAGATGAATATATTCCTCTGATAACTTCCAAAGTTCTCAGTAACATTGATTCCTAATTGATCTGGACCCGTCTCATACCATTGGTCAACATGTGGATTTAAAAAAGGAAGATGGTTTTTTGTCATCGAGAAGGTTGCTTGCGCTGACATCAAGCGCAATTGTGACAACGAGAATTATGCCAAATACATGATGAGAATAACCATAATACGCAAAAATTTCATCGTTAAAGACGAACAAGGGCGATCCCAATTGGTGAAAAGCGACAAAAGGTCGACCAGCAATAGCCAAGTAAGCATAATGGGCTGATTGAGTTATTTTTGATTTGTAAATATATCCGTTTCAACGTTTTACATTTATAAATTACCGATTTTTTTACCAGGGGGGTACTCCATGAGTTATGGTAATGGACCTGATGTCGAAAATCGATTTTTGTGAAATCCTTCAAGCATGTGTTAGAGGACCATGAAATATACAGAAAAATCATTTTCCCCGAATTTTTGAAATTTCAATGGGGCTGATAGGAGGGGGTGTGGCTTCCGTTGAGATACCACGTTTACGCAGCCGCTACTGCACGCAGGGCCTCCAAATTTCACACCAACCTACCATGGGCCAATACAATTGCGGGTCTATTTCTCTTTTTTGGAAATTAGGTCACAGTGACAGTTTTTAGGTCAAAACGTGCATTATTTCAAATTTTGACGAAAATCGTCTCACATAACCCCATACATGGGGGATCGTTAGATAGGCCTAGGCAAGAGGATTCAGAATATATATACTTTCTCGTATGTTTGGCCACCCCCTGACCTTCTAGAGGCAGAAGAATGTAAATTTTCAATCTCGCCGGATTTTAACATAGCAGCAGATTGGGGATCTAACATAGAAATAGATGGGACAAACTCAAAAATATTGTTCTTATTCTGGAACACCAAGGAGTAGTTATACACCTCACAAAGTATATATAATCTTAATCCTCTTGCCAAGACCTTTCCAACGATACCCCATTAATGGGGTTATGTGAGACTTTGAGTTTTCAGGCAAATTTGACATGCTGTGGATTTTGACCTAAAAACGGTCACTGTGACCTAATTTCCAAAAAAGAGAAAAAGACCCGCAATTGTATTGGCCCATGGTAGGTTGATGTGAAATTTGGAGGCCCTGCGTGCAGTAGCGGCTGCGTAAACGTGGTATCTCAACGGAAGCCACACCCCCTCCTATCAGCCCCATTGAAATTTCAAAAATTCGGGGAAAATGATTTTTCTGTATATTTTAAGGTCCTCTAACACATACTTGAAGCATTTCATAAAAATCGATTTTCGACATCAGGTCCATTACCATAACTCATGGAGTACCCCCAGGCTGTGTTAAGACATTTCGGCATTTAAAAATTTTAAACTCAGGGTAAATTAAGATAAGCTGAATTAAGACGTTTTTACCTGACGATTTAAGATAATCTCAGGGCCCATTAAATTTTACCCCATCTTTACTATAATTTGTTCGGGCAGGATTCGGAACGGGCAGGCAGGGTTCGGAAGACCAGGCCACATTTCTTAGAATTACATGCCGAATCTATTCTATCCTAATCTATCTAATCTATCTAAGTTTCTATCAACTATCAAGGTGTTTTTATCTTTGAATTTATTTTGTTTCACTTTACCCCAGTAATATCACACATCATAGAAATCAGAATTGGCCAAGAAATCACAAGGCGTGAAAATCACATCTAAATCACACTTGGCTAAGATATCACTCAAGTTGTGAAACCACGGAATTCACAATTATTGAAAAATCACAGGGTGCGAAAATCCCACCTAAATCACAAAGTGTGATTATTTATTACAGTTCAAACCCTGAGAAGGAGGTTCATTAATTCTAATTAAGTAGCACGGAACTCTCCTCGACACGGTGGAAATGCAGACAACAATGAGACGGCGAAAGTTTGATTGGAGGCAACTTTCTCCTCGAAGGAGGGAATCCCAGGTTGGGCGCTGCATTAGTGGAACGAATACCTTGCCTCCTTTTGAGACGAGGATGGAGACAAGGGCTAATATTTCACTTAATTAGTGGCGGAGAATGAGACGTGTCTCGTTTATTTCGAGGATGTGATACTCATACTGATTAAAGAAAGGGAAACTTATATGAATTCGGTTCAGGGAGTAGAATTGCGATTTTTTGTCTCATTTTTGTCAAAAAATCATTGTGGCAAATTTCTCATCTTTTATTCCACACGTCTTGACAAGAAGTGGCAGATAGCTTTTTAAATATTGACAAATAAAGTAAACCTATTATTAGTTTTTCCCACTAAAACTCCGTGTAATCCGTTATTCAATTTTTTCTGTACATTCTGATATTCCTCAGGTTATGTTTTTACAGTATTTGCCAGACTACAGTGGATCTGATAATCTAATTAATAAAACTTTAAGTATTTAATTATTTAGTGCGACGTTTAAATATTCCAAAGTTTGACTATTTTAAAATATTTAAATTTCTTTGTTAAATATGCTCAAAGAGACGACTATGAATCTGTACTATCAGTGCATAATTTTTAAAACGATTGTTTTCATACAAAAACACTGAGTCAATTCACACAGTCTTTGATAACTTGTAAAATTCGTAAATTTTGTGAAATAATTATTCAAACATTTACAAAATAACAAGACCCCCTTGATCTGAGGAAGTTTAGAAAAATTTAAATCTTCCCCAAACGTTTTGTTATGTTTCAGTGACAAATCATTACCAATGTGGTAAAATTCGGTTACGATTTTGCTACCAAATGTATTTTGAGTGTAGCACTGACGCACACCCAAATTCCTTATTATTAAACTAGTCTACACAAATTCCTGAGGTTCTGTGCCCCAAACAAAGTTTACAAAGTCTGAAAGCAAATATTTGATTTAATTAGGACACCAATTTACCATAAAAACATGAATGCTTGCATTTCACTAAAAAATTTTAGGGGAGTGAAAGTGGAGAAAGTTTCTCTTCTTTTTAATTTGAGTTTTGAATTGTGTCGTCGTAGATAAAAGTCTTTTTTGCTCATTATTCGCGACCCAAAACTTTTCCTACTTTGCGTTCCTCGTCATTAAACCGCTTTACAGAAAGAGGACCAAGTTCAGATTTTGTTTAAGTGGCGAAGTAGGAAAAATATAAAATAGGCTTTTGTTAAGCTTTATTAGGATTTTAGTTAACTAGAAAAGGAGGCTTGAAAAATTATGGGAGGAGACAGAATAAAAAAGGTTTTGATAAAAAGAATGACAGCTTTATTGTATGAAAAAAAATTTAGAGTTGAATGAAAGTTCTCAGCTTGAAAGGCTATGTATTTACATGCTCTGGGTATTTTAAGAGGAAAATAATAATACCTTAGCTATGAGCAGTAAGAATGTGGGGATTTGTGTGAATGAACTCGTTGGATGGAAATGTTGCCGTAGGTGACCGTGGAAGCAGGGGATGAATGAGTGGTGGATGAGTGTTGGAGATGAGAATCAGTCGTGATGATGAGCACAAGTTATCACAATCAAAATAGTCACATTTACTTCAGTTAAAAATATATTGATGTACAAATTGGGGCGAAATTGAGACTTGTGGACTTGAGTGACAAAGTGACGTGGTCAAGGTACGTACAAAAAGAGAATGACAGCGAGGAGGGAGAAATGACCTCCTTTTATAGGAGACTGCTCAAGGTAAGTGGAATATTACAAAAAGGACAAAAGTAAAAATAAACTTGAGCAGAGTGAATGATTTGGACTGGAAAAGAGAATTGAACTGCTGATAGATAGGCAAATTAAACTGAGCGCATTGGCTGGCAAAGTTGAGAAAATGGTCAACTACAGTCAAAATCTGAATTACATACACAATGAATGATAAATAAGAATATGGTCATAATCATAAAATTACATAAAGCAAATGAACTCAAACAAAGAACTTATTTATTTTTGCCTAGTGTCGCGAAATAGGCTTATTACTTGATAAGACAATTCACTTATTTAGTCGTTAGTAACTTGGTAAAATAAGTTTGCAATTTTCACAAAATAAAAAGGCGCCCTTCTGAGTAAGTTTGCAAAAATTTGGAAAATAATTTTCCTGGGAAATATTTTCAAAATTTTTGTAAACGCTTAAGATTGCAAAATTTGTGGAATATCTAAGCATATTTCTGCCAAATTTGTAATTTGTATTCATGTCTTGGCTTGAAATGTGACAGTATCGTGCCGCTGTCATTATTATAATTTTACGAGTGTCATAAGACACTTGATGACTAAAAGTTGTTTATTTATTTTTATTATATGTTTCAGGTTGAGTTTGTATTATTTTTATGCATTCTCAGAAATATTTTCGAAAACTGTGTAAAAGTTAGTAAGTTTAAGAATTTTACAAAGTTAGCAAAGGCTTCGCGAATTTCTTCAATATGTAAAGTTTTGCGAGAAATATCTTGATTGGACATTACAAACGCCGTAAATAAAGTTTGCCCAATAATAATTTATCTATTTGATAAACTAGGTTCATTGTTTGAAAAATGCATTTTCTTCCTAAATTGATTTCTTACTTGTGAATAAAGTTTACAATGAAAAATAAAATAATGTGAGACCAATTGCTGACAATTTCTACAAGATTACATATTTTTCGGTATATTTCGAATCTTCTGTTGGTGACTAAAGCTGTCCATGTGCTGAATCCGTAAGTCAAGTCGAGATCACATCTCGACTTCCCATTTAGTCGTGTTGGCAGTTTTGATTTGTGGCGGAATTGCTTGCTCACACTCACACAGAACGAATTGACATTGACCCCGCTGACATGTGCCACTCCTCATTGTTCTCACGTGCGTGTCCTGGCAGAGGTCCAGCTTCTCGGCATGAATTTATATCCCAGAGTACATAAAAATCCTGCCTTTTTTGTTCAATCTGTGCACGTAAAACCCTTCTTAATAAAACATTGCGGGATATGTACAGATATTTCCAAGCACTTCGATCAGATAACATTTATTGCTTTGTGAAGGACCAGGGGGTCGATTTGAGGGGTCGTTGCAAGCCATTTCTCTAATTTTAATTATAGTTCACAGCACAAGGGTCATATTCCGAGTTGGTTGGGGTCAAACTAAAAAAACAATCTTGGCAGTTGGTGTAGTTAGTGGAATTGAATTAGATTTGTCTTGTTCTTATTAGAAATGAGACGAAATTGAACCTGCATGGGAGGAAACTTTCTCTTTTTTACTGTCCTTTTTCTCGAGTAGTTAGCCAATTTGAGACGCGTTTTTTTACAAGTGAAATTCACCATTTAAAGACATTTGCATAATAAATGACTCCTTATTAGATACACTCTTATTGCCTCATTTCATTGTTCATTCTTTTCACCTAAAGAAAATTGGCTGTGCATCGTGTTTTGAATTTCTCTCGCCGAGCTCATTATCGTCGATTTTATCATTTAACGTACAATATTTGCATTATGTAAGCCCCGCTCGATAACGAATGCTCAAAAATAAATTCTAACGCCCAGTTAAATAAATTATTAATTGGCGTTCAAAAAAACGGCACACAGAATTTCACATATTTATGATTCGTCGGAATTTCACTCCTTCTATACTTTTGAAGCTTTCATCGGATATTCGGTTTATGGAAATTTTCAAGTTAAATACTTTAAAACTACGGGTAATCATATTATTTTGCCATTTATGTCACTTTCACCGGTTTCGTGATGCTTTTCTATCAAATGGACAGCCTTCTACAAAATTTTGTTTAATGCGTAACATTTCTGTTAAAATAGAAATTCAAATTTTATTATACTTTCCATTTGATTACTAAAAATTGTGTGATGACCCAAACTGTATTTATCTAACACAAATTTTGATATAAATTATTCTGAAAATATTTTAACTGACGTTAGAACGCTAAAATTTTTAATTCACCAACTTGTGGAAAAATGGGCTTAACCGACAATGTTAATTTATATACGCGAGATACAGCTCAAGATTTTTGTTCAATGATATCTTTATCTTCCCAACTTTCACTATTTCTAAGAACGTACGTAGGCAAAATATTTACAATGTTGCCAATATAATATCAAATCGAAAACAGACACCCTAAAAAACCGGTAACGAGGCCATTACCAAGCCGTGACAATGTATGACTCTTGCACAGTAGTATGTTTATTCATTTTAGTATAGATTATATTCGCAGAGATGTATGTATGTGTACAATTATTCCTTTTGAGAAAAGTCTAAACGCCCAGCGCTTCACAAAATTGCCCTATCCGAAATATATAAAAAAAACTTAACCTATTTCGTAGTCCTACAGTAAAAAAATCTCATCCAGCTCTCGTCCGGCTGGAAGAGATCCCAAAATTGCAGCAACATTTCCACGCTGCACTGCCATACTCATCCTCTGTATGAGGAAAGATGTTGACCTCTTCTCCCCAGTGAGGATCGTGATCCTCGATCCGATTTCCTTGATAAGGGACAGACCCTCCTTACCCCACACTAGTAATAGTAGTAGTTGTTACCGAGTGCTAGTAAATTTGTCAACGCGCTGGTAATTAGTGTAAAAAAGGGTAAAAAATATTGTCAGCAGAGTGGCAATAAGTTTATTATGAATTGGCAACACATTTTTTTCCATAGTGGTACTGTCACACATACACTCTAAATAAATTTGATCAGAATTTACTCAATTTTGAGTAAAATTGCCACCAAAGAAACTATTGAGTAAAATTTACTCTGAGAAGGGTAAAATTTACTCAAGGTTGGAAGATTTTTGCTCAACCTTGAGTACATTTTACCTTTGTCAGGGTAAATTTTACTCAATAGTTGCTTTGGTGGCAATTTTACTCAACTTTATTTACAGTGTAGTAACCGCTTGGCAAGGGCTGTTACTTGATTTTTTAGTGTGTCCACCGCTTAAACAAACTAAACCCAATTCTGAGATCAAGCTGAATAGTTTAATGAATGACGAAGAAGTTGAAAAGTTATTGCGAGCAAAAGTAAGTTTAGCGTCACAATAAGTCCAAAGTCAAGTGGTGCCAAGCTCAAAAGTGAAGTTAAGACTTTTCACCAACCAACTTTCTCCAAATTTCTGTCTTCTCAACACTTCCGGAATTGTTATTGTCCAAAACTTTCCTTCTCGTCTGTGTTATTATTATAAACCCGAAATCATATATAATGGGGGTATTCATTACGAATTTGAATTACAAACCTTAAAAATTGTGTGTACACAAATATCCCCAAAATTTATTGATAATAAACTTTATATCAATTCGCTCAATCATCTTTAATTCTCATAATTCGGAAAATTTTGTCGCATTGCATTGAAACTCGACTCATTTTATTTCCCCACGTTCCCTGGTTGAAATCTCTTTGCCGAATTCTGCAGAAATCGACAAAAACCATATGCATATTGTATTATGCATATTTTTTTTTTACATAATCCTGCAGAAAATTTGTGTCGCTATTATGCTGCAGAACCATATGTGCATAATTATGCATAATTCTGCATAGGTTTCTTCAGAAAGCTCTATGCATAAAGCTTTTCTGCAGAAAATTGGCCAATTTTCTGCAGGATATCTGTTCAAATTTTTACTAGGGTTGATTTATACAACTAGAGCTAAAGAGGACACAAATCTGGGTTTCGTTATCAGACTTTGGTAATTTTTACAAAAAAAAATTATTGGCGTCAAACTTTAACATTCCAACCTGCCAATTAAACCAAATATATCCACAATTCATAAATCTCAATTGTTAGCCAAAGTCAACCTTACGTAACCATTGTGCCTGTCTGTCCGAGACACCGCTTGTCCCGGATCGACTGACAGAGAAAGCAGTTCAACTCTGCATTTATGAGGAAAATCAGACGCATCTCTTCAAAAAATAATGTGAAACAGGTTTCAAAAACCGTGATTAAAGAGAAGGATCGATCCAAGAAAAAAATTCAAAACACTCAACAAATCCAGATAAAATGGATAATCCGTCGAGTTTGACGCCGTAAACAGTAATTCAAATTTTCTGTAAATACTTATATAACTTTTCAGATCATAAAATCGAAAAAAATACAATCATATTACTTACAATGGTCTATGATTTTAACAATTACCCAGTTTTGTTAAGTTGATCTTATTCAGGAGTACGATTAGCTTTAATTACGATTAGCTTTAATTAAGCTTAAACATAGAAATCAATTTATGACCAATAGAAAAAAAGATTAATTTGCGCAACGGCGAGGACCTAAAATTTTGACTGGCCTACCACTGACCTTAAGGGGGCCTAAATTTAATTGCCGGGAAACTGCAAAGGTAATACCATAAAAAGTAACTGCACATTCGAGTTGGTAAACAATTTTTAGTTCAAATCTGATTCTTATAAACCTCATAAGTAATAAGCTTATGCACAAAAAATATCCCGACTTTGTTTTTTACTCGTGACAATCCTGTTTAAATTTACGTAACTAAAATAGAATATCGATTCTGTGAAGATTCCCATTTCTCAATGAGTTTTTAAGTCGTTGGATCAAACCTCGGAAAAAGTTAGGCATCATTTCTTAAGCGGACGACAGTGAAGTGCATCCATTTTCGGCAGAATTTTGGACTCGATTGAATCTCGGAGAAAGTGGATGGATAAATAGGTGTGCTAAAGTCGGCTTAAAATGACAAAGTTCGACTCCACGACAAAAGACTTCTCACTTTTCTTTCCTGACGAAAAAGTTGAAAAAGTTGATATTTGAGAGGAAGAGACAAACATTGTTAAAAATAGCGCATTCTTATTTTCTCTGAGACCTTTAATAGGATTACATAAACTTTTGAAAAATAATTTTCTGTAAAAAATTCCCTATGAATTACTAATTCAGGTTTGGACAAAACGTAAAGAGACAATTCACACAG
Source organism: Folsomia candida (assembly GCF_002217175.1). Classification (NCBI taxonomy): domain Eukaryota; kingdom Metazoa; phylum Arthropoda; class Collembola; order Entomobryomorpha; family Isotomidae; genus Folsomia; species Folsomia candida. The sequence continues at coordinate 2,661,946 of NW_019091207.1, read as the reverse complement.
GCATTGGTAACATTGTAAAATCCTCAAATTCTGTAAGCGTGCAAAATTTTATAAAATTTTCCAACTTTCTGTAAATTGCATATATCAAGGGTCAAGGGGGTCATTTTATGTTGTGGAAGTGTGTAAAAATATTTTACAAAACTCGCGAATTTTACAAATTGCAAATGAATGGGCGAATTGGGTATATTAATTAACATGCACATTTGTCCTTGTTTCGTTCTATGGATTAAGAAAAATCTATTTTATGAATTATAGAATTTTGTTTCATACATACATCTGTACTTCCTATTCAAAACTAGCCATTTTTTAAAATGTCAATCATTTGCAATAATTGTCTTGCACGCATTCGGAAAATTACAATTCGGACTTAAAGTCAACCCACATCTGAATCTCAACTTTTCTAGAATCTCCTACGTAACATTCTCCTTATAAAATTTTACAAATATTTCGGAGGAAAATTACCTCACAATTTTTGCTCAGATCAAGGGCGTCGCTTTATTTTCTAAAAGTTTGTAAAATTGTTTCACTAAATTTGCGGATTTTACTAAGCTTCTAAGAACTTTGTGAACTATGTACCTCTTAAAAAAATTTATGTCAGTAAAAACCAACCGAAATTTTGTTGTAAGAAATATTTAACTAGGGAATTTTTAATCGATGAGAGGAGGATCCTATAAACTTACGTCTATGCCAAAGATCAAGAGAAATTCGATATAATTATCCTGTCCGAATTCCACCTAATAAATGGTGACAATGAAATATTATGCCTGCAGGTGGAGCACGGATAGGAAATCGAGATTACATTTTCTTTCCAATTTTATTGGAAATGGGTTTCACACACAAGAAGGTGACCAAATTTAAATTAGGATTCTTCCCGCCATAAATTATTTTATTTAGGTAACTATATATTTCCGATTTTATTTATAGAAAAGTTTCTTAAAAATGTGAATTTTTGCTGAAAATGATAATTGAATTTTTATCAAAGAAAAAAATAAATAAATGAAAGTTTTTCAGGATAGAATTTAGCCAAAATCTTCTATTTTATTTATGTCAAAGTTTCTAAAGATGCGAATTGTTACTAAAAACAAGTCTATGCGGCATTAACAAATTTCCGAATGGTTAACAAAACTTTGCACTAATTTCAAAACTCCGAATTGGCAACATTGTATATAAGGAATCCGTTGCAATGTTAAACAGTAACTCATTATTCATATTCGACTTTCGTTTCCGTTCAAATTTTGCAGTAAAATGTTCTGTAACTGCGTTCTATAAATTCTTGTCAGTGGCTAAATATAATTACAAACGAAGAAGAGTAGTTTACAGAATTTCGAATTATTAACAGCATTCCCGGTTGTTTACAAAATTTGCTATAAGCAACTCTGATTTTAGTTCTGATTAAGTAGGTTAAATCGTTAGACTTATGGGTTAACTTGCCAACCAAAACCACATTATTCGATCGTGGATTGCTAGTATGGAAAATGCAATTATTTTGCAAAGTTTGATATATTGGAAAAGTGGGGTCCCAAATCGAGGCTGCGGCCAAATTCTGGTCCAAAATAATTTTTAAAATTATTTCGAGCCGTTCTAAACCTAAGGTTTAGCTAAAACCTGAATATCTCAAAATTGGCAGATCATTCGCACATTTTGGCTTGTATCGCGAAAACTGCTGGCGTACCCCCCCAATTTTATCACGGAATTTTGATCTACTCAATATTACACAAATTTTAAGCCATGTAACTCGAAAATCGTTGGAAGCCGAAAAAACACTATTTCATTGTATATATCTATCTTAATTAAAATGAAATTTTCATCAGTAAAGGTAAAAAATAAACGAACATTTCCATTGAAAGTTTTGCAGGAAATGGAATTTGGCGACAATCTCGTCTCATCGACCCAATTTAAAGTTCCAGTCGATATAAATTCAGCCCTGCTCAATTATTATCTGAAGAGAGAAAGCTATAGAATTTCTCTCCATTATTTCTGTCGGATGTGAAACGTGCGCCTAATCGTTTTCCGGGCAGGGCATGAATCTATTCGTGGTAGCAACCGCACGATCGCCATTACGAACATAAGCTACACGTGCTTGACCACGAAATTACCAGGAAATACATACGTTAATTTTCATACGTATGGAAATGTACAATTTGGCAAGAATTAGATGTGCGTAGTGCAACGAGGATTATGATATTTTCAAAAATTGGATTAAAGCAAAAACAGTAAAGGTTTGTCAATATCATAGAAACTTAATATCACACAATATTGGTCAAATTTTTCTACGATTCATGAATTTCAATCTAAGAAGAAGAAAACATTATTTCCGTGAGCATTAAGGTTAGAAATTATTCGTGACAAATTTAATGTAAGTTAACAGAATTAACGAATTTTACAGTGTCACGAAGGCCTTGGGTGAAATTGCCTTGATATTTTTAAAACGAAAATCTCTACACGAAATGAATTGAGCTGATAGAATTTTACAGGGCAATAACGCAAAGGGGAAGCTGCATCTTAATCACTAATTGTTCCTAATATCATTATTTTGTATAATTAAATTTCGTCTTATAATATGCAAAATTTTATCAAATGATTTACAAACGGTGAAAAATTTGCTGAATAAAATCAGAATCGATAATATTGCAAAATTGTAATTATAAATAAGTGCGTATTTATTAAATGGACCAGATTCACTATATTTTTAAAAGCTCGGTTTTATTTTCTTACTAAAAGCTAAAATACTAAATTTTTTGAAAATTTATCAAAGTTGAGGACTGCCGACCTGTTAGTTTGTCCGCCAGTCATCAGATAAAATTGGTCAAACTTTTGCATAAAAATCATAGTACAGGTCTTACCTACATAATTTATATTTTTTAGAACAACAACACATAAAATTAACATTTGGCGTTCAACTATATCATTAATGTACAAAATTTACGAGTAAAAAAATGTATATCTATTGAATAACCCTTATTTCATTTTATTCCATATTCTGAAAAGCTTGTTTCATTTATTTCCGCCTCAAATTATTTTCTCCAAGTTGATGAAACCCAAAAAGTCGGGTGGGTGGGTTTGCCATTGAGGAAAAATAATGATAAATAACCACATGTCAAAGTGTCCCCAGTAAATCTGGTTTGATTAATGTGTCCTCTTCACGGTGGATCACTTTACCGTATTGCGTAACAAAATTGTCATGCTGCTTAAATATTCAGTCTGGCATGCCACCCCCAATTACGAGTGGTTTCACAAAAAATGAAAGTTATATGAATGTGATTAAATTAGTGATAAATTTTTAGCAAAAATTTCTCGAAATATGAAACCGATAAATAGACATGCACTCACTCTTTGAAATCCAGTAGTAAAATAATACCAAGCGGAATTCATATAGGAGTCTACCAAAGTGGTATTGAGAAAAAATACCGTGTAGTAATATTTAGCTCCGTATTAAAGTTTTACCATGTCGGTAGAAAATTTAGACGGACCGGAATGATTTTCTTGCTAAACGGTAGCAACTTTAATACTGAGAAATGAAAACCTGATTGACTATACCAGATTTCAAAGAGTGTCCCAATCGGCCAATGACAATTTACACATTTTAAAGACATCTTCAGGATCTTTAAATGTCCGCAATATGGATATCCAAAAAGATTTCTTTAAGACCTGTCCTATCTTATATAACACGGGACACGTCATCTTTACTCTGAAGAAGGGCAAATGAATGGGTTTTTTAAAATCGGGTTTCAGTACAAACAATTCAGAGAAAAGTGGATAAGCCTCCTAAAGGAGACCTAGAAGACTCAACTCCATAAGGCTGCGTACGCCACGTTGAGAGCCAATAACAAGCAAGGACGAGGTTTTCGGACTTTTTCACCATAACCTCTCAGTTTTGTCAGCTGCTTAAACAATCAAAAATATACATTTGTTTCAATTTCGGCGTACAAACTATACAATTTATTGCATTTTTGATAAACTCTGACTTCGAAAATTAAAAAAAGATCCAATTAAAAATATTTAATTTAAAAAAAAATCTGATTGGCTGGCGCTGGGTGGGAGGGATCGAAAACCTCGTCCCCCTTGGTTATTGGTCAATTTGGCTTTGAATGTGGCTTATGCATTCTTATTACTCTACATCTTCTATATAAATGTATGTTCAATGCAAACAATTAACTTTAAAATATTAAACGTTGTGATTATCTTTAAACTCGTGAACTGGATGTCATTTTAAAAATTTGTTTAAAAAATAGAATAAAGGGAGAGGAAAAAATGATCTAAAGCCCTATGTGCTTCTAAAAACTTCAAAAGAATAGTTTAACCGTTTAATTGATACTATTTTTTCACTGCCAAAAACCATCGATTAAATAAATTGCTAATTTACTTGCCATTTTTCAAAGTAAACATCGTCAAAAATAAATTCGTAATTTTTTTTATCATGTCTATAGTTTTCAGTACCAAAAATTAACTACATTAAAATATCAAAAGTTGTATTTATTTCGAAATCCCCATTTTAGAAACTTGTATTTAAGAACACTGAACAATGGATAAAAGAGGACGCAAATATCTGAACTATCTGTACTGTTTGATTCTAAACATTTTAAGAATATAATTTAGCCGTGCAAAACTGCAAACCAAACGATACAATTTCATTATCTCCATGTAATGAAACTTAAGGACTTGGTTCAGAATCCCCCGTGGTAACACTAGGTCACTTTTATGCAACTTTGCCCCAGCTTTGCATAGGATGGGTTGCATGTAAAATTTTTTACTCTGGTTCATTAACTGACAAAACCACTCGAGAAATTTATAAAATACAGTTGTTGGCCCTAAACCTCACCTGTCTCGTGTAATTTTGGTTTTACCAGGACCTCCTCATTTTTACTAAGATCAACGTTTGTGAGAAAACTAGCGAGAGAAATTAGGTTCGGTTTTTGGCAGAAGCTGGACAAATATGTTGGTTAGTGCACCAACTATTTCTGGTAATTTATGAAGGTCCAGGGGATTATACTTATTATTGAAGAAACAAAATATACGGCAAAACCAGTGTCGCCAATAAATAAAGGGCTATATACACTTTCCGTCAAACTCATACATTATCCGAATGATCTCCTCGTCTAGATTGAGGTCTTGGCTGCAATTAAAAATTAAGATATCCCATATGCATGCACAAGGTTAGTCAGGACTCTTGATCTAAATTAAAAAATCCACTACAGATTATATATTGCTACGTTGTGCAGCTTCGGAAACACATGTGGTTTGGGATCAATAGCTTGATTTTATAAATTTCTTGAATGGTTTAGCTAATTAAGGGACCAGATTCAAATTTCTTACATACAACCCATCCTACGCAAACCTGTGACAAAGTTGTATAAAAATGGCATAGTGTTACCACGGAGGATTCTGAACCAAGAACTTAAGATTAGTCTTATAACTCCAAAATACGATGTTTTAGTGAATCGTTTGTATGCAATTACAAACAAAAATTATTTATTTGCAAAAACTTAAAAAAATCACGTATTTATGATAAATTATGCAGCAGAATAAAAAAAATATTGTAGAATAATTACATTGCGAGGCACATTTCACTTTCCTGTTATGAATTGTAATGTGCATCAAATGCAACTTTTGATATTTTAGTGAAAGTTAGTTTTTTGTACTATTAAACCATCGATTAAAGAAAAATTGCTAATTAATTTGTCGTTTTTCACAGTAAATTTCTTCAAAAATTTACTATTTTTTCAAGTCGATAGTTTTGCAGTACCAAAAACTTTACTTTACATTCAATTATCAAAAGAGTGCGGAACGATCTGAACCACTATTTGCACTTAAACACTTCAAAATTATGATTAAGCCATGTGACCGATACCATTTAATTATTTTGATGAATTTAAATAAAAATTACAGATTATAAGAATTTCGTCTTGTAATTTGTAAAGCGTGATATTTTAGTGAATCTTTCTTGTTTGCAATTAAAAACAAAAATTATTTATTTCTGAAAACTTCGAAAAATAACTTGTGCTAAAGTATACAGCCGAACATAGTAAAGAAATATTATAAAATAATTAAACGAAACACACAGGTGACATCATAGCGAATTTGGACATATGCAACAAGTTTTCTTGTAAAAAAAATCCAATCTTAATCCTCTCCTCAATTTTTTTAAGTTTCCGAGAGTTAACTTGACATTTAAAAATTTATTTTCACAAAAACCATTTATGAAATTAGTTCCTACGCTCTCAATAGACTGTTTATTTTATCATCTCAAAGATAAAAGTACTTACATAGTTTTTGAGTTGAAATTTTTTATACAGGAAAACAGTTTATACGTTTTTACTTTTCAACGATAAATTTATCATGTTGTAATTTAACAAAATTATTTCTGTAAAACTTACACAATCAAAGAGAAATTTTACTTTCACTTTGTTTGGCAAATTTCCACATAGGAATTCAGCACGAACTGAAAATTTTCAGCTTTGTGCTCCTTTTCATAAAATGTAATCCTTTCTTCTTCAAACAATCAGTTAGTGGCTGCCTTTCCGGATTACTTACAAAGGAGATCGCCCAGCGTATGATGATCCCCGATTTTGACCAATTTAGTGTCAATTGATCTAGTGTTTCTCAACGGGTACGAAATCCTTCATCCGAACCCGAACCCGATACCTTCTACCCGAATCCGATATGTTCCCGAACCCGATAATCCGATATGTTTGGGGAGCGATCTGAATCCGAACCCGAACCCGATAGCTCTATCCGAACCCGAAACCCGATAAGAACCCGATAAGTATAATATGTTGGATAAAATGATCTAATATTAGGTATTTAGGTTAGCTATTTCAAGTAGCCTTTCATAACGGATGTTTATGGCACCGACTTTATTGGACCTTTGTACAGTGTCAGCTCATTCTTAGCATTCCCATTCTTGGGAGAAGGATTTAGCACTTCCTTTCTATTTAGGTCAGACACTTTGGAAAGTGTCGTGAGGAACAGTTTCATACATTTATTAATACATATTCTATTACTCATGATGTCTATATAATCATGTTGCATGTTGACAATAAATTATCAGTCGATTGGCAACCGTCGTGTTGTATCGTTGTTCATTATTTACCACATAATATACCTTCATAATTGTATAAGAGTTTTTAAGTTAATAGAATTTACGGATTTTATAATGTAACAGGGCAATCCAAGCCCTGCTTGAATTGCCTAATAGCTTTGAAATTTTATGCCATTTTTGTAAGTTCAATATTTCCATACTTACCAGGTTAATTTATTGAATAACTGGATTTTTTCAGGTGAATTTGGTGTTTTTGAACAAATTTAATACCATAATCCAAATTATGGGAAAACTATACACTGAATTTTTTAAAGGTGACTCTTGTGTTTAACAAGTTTTATAATCTAATTTTACAAACTATAAAGACGTCCTTGATCTGAATTCTGAGCAAGTTTTGCAAAAATTTGTGTCCAAATTTTCTTCAGAGATATTACCAAAATTTTGTAAAACTTTGTAATTTCACAGGGTTTTACAATGTTACCAACCAAGGTCTACATACGTGAATTGCCTCATTGTACGCAAGACGAGCATCATTATTTAATGGAGAAGCAAATACGCGCTTTTATTTCCCAACCTTGTAACAACTTCTAACGTCCTTGTATTCACCGTGAAATGTGAAAGGAGTAAATAATCCTTGAGTGAAGTGGTCCTTGTGGAAAGTTGATCAAGTGGACGATTAATCCGCGTGGATCGAGGAGAAAGTCCCATAACAAACAATTTCCCTCGAGACTAAGCCCATGAAAAGACCTCTGGAATTAGCCCCAGCACAAATTGCTTTCTAAATGTTTTAAGGATTTTTCAACTCGAAACTGGGTAAACTAATAGGCAAAAGAATTACGGATGTAAAACACAGTGCGCTGGACTTGAAAATAATTCCAGGAAATTTTAGTCACGACAAAAATTCCTTTAACGAGCATAGATAACATTTTCCTAAAATTTTACTCAAATTAGTTTTGTACATTAAAAAATACATACATGTAAAATACATTGCAAAATTACATAATGCAACTGAATGCAGCTTTTAACATCAAAAAAACTATCAGTCTGTTTTTACTATTTTGATTGAGTATCGGGCGTCCTTTGGATAAATACTTCGTAAACGTTTATAACAACATTAGATACTTTTCATTCCTTTCAACTCGAAAGTTAATACATTTGAACGTCGATAACCAAAAAAACTGGAAGTAATATTTATTAGAGTAATAAAGGTCCATAATCCAACGTAATATTTATGCTACCATAAATATTTCATGAGATCGTTTATAACCTCGCATATTTACAATTCTTCAAGAAAATATTTTCTGTTTACTATTTAAAACTAAAGAAACCCAGGAACAAGAAAAGTAATAATTATTTCACCGTTTAAATTAACTTAGCGTTATTTTTTCCGACATTTGAAAATTACTCAAGCTCATTTTTTGTAATTGGTACTATTTTGACGCCATTTAAGTAAAAAGATAAAAGTTTAATTTTCTGATTGATAAACCAGGTATGTTTTTAACACTGATTCATAAATTAGAGATGGAAGTGTTATGTTATGCTACACACTAATGTATGAAAAACTTAGTTGTTTGTGTACCAAAAATCGCATTGCAAACCACTGGCTAACCATGAATTCTAGCAGTTACAAAATATGAACAAGTAAAGTAAAGTTTTATGGATCACGTAATATAATGATTTGAATGATTTCAACACCATAAGTAAAACTCGTATAAATACATCTGTTGTACATATTTTTTAAAAGGTGTAAATTTCACGGTTACGTACGTAGCTAACTTTGAGAATTTGTCTGATATGGATAAATAACTTAAAAATTAGGTAAAGTCATGTACACACTCGGCAGTAATAACTTCCTGCTTGATCTGTGGTAAACTCATTGCCGCGACGTTACTAAACGGTAATTCCCATTATTATTATTGCGCTGGAAAAGTTAAATGTAAATGTATCCCAGTAGTCAGTAATGATTTAATACCAGTTTTCACACAGTGCTCAAAATGAACATGATATTGTTTTACCGGTCAAAATCGGTTACAATTTACATGCCTTATGTGGTTTCAAAATGCGACCTTTTCTCTTTGGTGTTGCTGACCAGCCTCGGCGTTTGCTTTTAAATCCCTGAGTTACGAAAAATTACCAACAGTAAATAATATCAGAATATTTAAATACGTTCTATAAAAGAGAACTTACAGGGTTCCATACTAACAATGCACTAATCTCAAACCACAATTTTATTAAAAAGTCTCATATTGAACTATGTATCGAATAAAAAGAATTCGGTTGACATTCGGGGTCTTGTTGCGAATTACTTTTTTGTCCTCAGACTGCAAATATTTAGACAATTCACGCAGTCCTTGGTAACTTTGTAAAATATTTAAAATCTATACACTTACGAATTTTTACAAATACTTACAAGGAAAATTAAATTCCAAATTTTTGTAAACTTACTCAAATCTAGGGCATTGCTTTATTTTGTAAAAGTTGTTAAAATTGTATTTACAATATTTACAAGGTTACCAATGGCTGCATGATTCCCTCATTCAAGTAATTTGTAAACTAAACTTAGAACACAAATTCAAAACTTTTATTTTCATCGGAACTAAATTTAAAAATTGTGGTTTTTTCATACTCAAAATTTGAACCACGATAACAAATGAAACTGGAAATTAGCATTCTTTATGATAATTAAATTTCAAGATTGATTTCAGATATATAAACATTTCGTGTACATTTACCCATGTGACTCGTGAGATTTTCATGATTATGGAGCAAAATGGAACAATTTTCTTTAATATGCGATTTAAGTTGGAAAAAATTGTAACTTTAGTATCTCAAATTTTAAGAAATTTCTGTTTTTGTACAAACTTTATACAGATTATGTATGTAGCTGCTTCCCAACTTCGCCATAAGTTTCTAACCGATTTAAACGTAAGAAATTGAGCCTTTCTACATGACCACATTTGCAGTAGAAACCGCAAAATACTTAATTCCGCCCAGAGTTCAGTGAAAGTTTTGGTCTGTCACATTTCCGGGAAACATATTTATCACCACGTTTTCCAACTTTCAACTTCCTACTTCTTATAATTACGGGAAGTAGTGCAGTGAAATTCTTCATGATTTTACCAGGGTGTGTAACCTACGTCAACCAAATCAGCTATATATTTAAACAGGCAGAAAATCATGACCACCATCACGAACAAACCCTTCACTCACTTATTGTATTTAAAAAGCGGTAAAATCACAATGTACAGGATCCAAATTATTTAATACATCATAAACATTTTTTATCAAACCTGGCCAAATTATGAAATTACTTTAACAGGTTCGTAATAATATTTAAGTAAAATTGATGGATTTTCACGCCACTATGTAGTGAAATAAAATAAATTAAATTACGTAAAATTTCTATAGGTCCCGTGTTTCTCTTTTTTTTCGATGAGCCGAAAGGGATTTGGAGATAAATTATGAAAATCGGTCGAAATTTTTGAAAAAAAGTTATGAGATAAACCACTACGAACATTGTCCCGACTTAAAAAAACTCGCATGTACAATATACACTTCGCAAAAAAATACAAATCCGTCAAAAATACAGATATTAAAACTAACGTTATACAAACATTTTTGACCCAGTTGCCAACTTGCGTTTTTGTGCTGTCATTTCCTTCTGCTACAGTTTACACAACAAATATATTACAATTCCATCAAAAATAGGTATCAAGTGGAGATGGGAATGAAAAAATCAGAAGAAAACTACTGCCAACTTGACAGGAACTTATTGTTATTACCAAATCAATACCACTACGGAGTAGATGCATATGTGATTCTGCCTGATTTTTAACCGTCAATACAAAAACAAACAAAGTTAACGACCTTTTGCTACGAGTTATGGCTACAAAATTTAACAAATAACATTCGGCTTTAACCTTGAACATGAAAAAATGTGAAAAAATACAAAGCTACCTAATTTAGGACGTCACGATTTTCTATAAAAACTCAACACTTTTCAAAATAAATTACAATTCCGTCAAAAATATGTATTAAAATTATTGCATAAAATAGTTTTTATTCACACTAATTTTTTGAAATAGGTAAATCAAATAAAATTTTAAATTTAAAAAAGACGTACAATATTTTTTTACCAATTTAGATGTACAAACGTACATACGTTTTCATGCTTCCGTTCTTTATCCACATTACTGCTAATAAGGTTTTACTCACTTTTTCTCGTTAAAGAAAGTCCTCCTGGGACACACTTTCTACATCCTTTTGCCACCCATTTCTCAACAATTATTTTTTGAGGAGACGAAACACCGAATCTTAAAATAAATATTGTACGAATAGAAACAAATAAATAACTGGTACACGTCGGATTTCCACCTGAGTGAATATTCGGTAGTACCGAATCGGTACTCAAAAAAAATATATAACAACAATAGAACATGCTTTCAACCTATGTTTTTTACGACCAAACATGATATTTTCATTTCATAATTTTGCATACGTAATTTTAGATGAAGTTTTTGTTGTTTTTTCGTAAAATCTGCTGATTTCGACAAGTTGCAATTGTTGACCAATTTTTTTGAATAGGCGAAACACCGAATGTGAGAATAATATATTACATTCAATCTAATTAATAAATTGCAGATACGCAATCCTTCTCTTATGTGTACCATTTAAAAACTATTCGTGTTAAAAATTGACTAAAAAATATCGTTCAACAATAGAAGATATTTTCAACCAAAATTTTGCACTACAAATTATGCATGCCCGACATCCATGATCTGAATAAGTTTGCAAAAAATCAAAGGCTAATTTTCCTCAGAAATATTTCTATAAAAAATCATATATTTAGTCAATTAGAAGGGTATGTACGAAGGAAATGAAAATATGTATTTTTTACTATTTTAAACGAGATTCGTGCTTTCATAGATAAAATCTTCCGATTTTGACAAGTTGCAATTGTTCCACGGTGTTTTTTTGCAGAATTCTTAGAATTCTACATATTTAGACGAGCTAATTTTTTACCCACTTTTGACAACTGGAACATACTTATTTCCAATCAAACCTTTCCACTACAAACATGCATGCCAGACTAAATAATATTATTTGTTATGTACACACCTTCATGACTAAAAATAGGATTTTTCCCCACTTTTCCTACCTTTCCCTCGTTAGAGAAAGTCCTCACGGGACCCACTTTCTCCGTCCTTATTCCACTCGAGGTCTCCTCTGGAGCAGAATTCTTCCACATTTTTGGACGAGCTAATTTTTTACCTACTTCTGACAACTGGGACTTTCTCCCACTTTTGGGAGGTGGCGGAAACGTTTCCATATTCATTATATCCTCCCATCCGCACGGCTAAAACCTGCACTCACATCCTGTCTGACTGAATTATTCATGCACTTTCCACCCAAACGGATGCAACTGGAATGGCACACATTACAAATGGAGCATGGTTTCACTTCACTCGTAACAACTTTCACCGCGTAAGGATGTCCAATTATGTTTAAAAAATTAGAGGCTTGATGTGCGGTGATGTGATGAACGCATTTGTGAAGAGAATGAGAAACCAAGTATACAATTTTGAGGAGTCGAGGGAAATATGAGATAAATACCTAATCAAGATTAGCTTTACAAAAACTGGGAATACCGAGATTTCAAGATTTTGGTTGAAATGTTTTCATTTTGAAAATATGTAAGAAGCGTAAGAATACCATAAATATTTCAGATTATAAAAAAAAGTAGATTATTTAAAAGTTAATGTGGTAAAATCGTATTTAATTATCATCAACGGAATTTAAGTACCCGGCCGGTGTAAAGAACCAATGACCCAAGCTAGCATTTTTAGCTTGTATGTAAGAAAGAAATGTAAGTAAATATTTTTCCATATATAAAAATGCTTAAGTTAAACTCCAAAAAGTAAAAAACGTAATAGATTTAATAGAAATAAAGTTTCCAAAAGATATATAGCCCAATGATGGTGGCGATTAGTGGTCTCAACGGTTCGGTTCGGTTCGGTTCTTGGAAGAACCGGTTTGGAACCGAGAACTGGAATTGAAGAACCGAAACAGAACCGAACTTTTTTTTAACTGGAACCGAACCGGAACCGGCCAGAACCGTGATCGAACCGGCGGTTCGGATCAAACCGGTAGTGTTATCAATATGCAATAAGCAACAAACAATTCTAATTGACGTTTTTTTATGAAATTTCACATACAAGTCAATAACTTATCTATATTTAAACAAGCAAATTCTAATGCATGTCAACGGCAAATCCAGTTATTGAAGTTAGAAAACAATTCCAAGTTTGGGATGTAACCACGTCAAAATTCCATTTTGGGAACTTTGGGGGTGTAACGAAATAAAAATTTCATTTTGGGAACTTTGGGGTGTAACCAAGTCAAAATTCCAATTTGGAAACTTTGGGGGTGTGACCACGTCAAAATTACATTCTCGAAACGTTGGGGGTGTAACCAAGGCAAAATTCCATTCTGAGAACTTTGGGGGTGTGACCAAGTCAAAAATTCATTTTGGAAACGTTGGGGGTGCCATCAAGTTAAAATTACATTTTGGAAACGTTGGGGGTGTAACTAATACAAAAATTCACTTGGGAAACTTTGAGGGTGCAGCCAAGTCAAAATATCATTTTGGAAACTTTAGGGGTGAAAAGTTTCATTTGGAAACTAGGAGGTATAGTTCGGGAAATTCGGAAAAGTTTCGCTAATTGATTTATGTGTGAGGTTCGGTTCACCCCGAACCGGCCGGTTCGGTTCGGTTCTCAAAGACTTGGAACCGGAACCGAACCGGTAATAAAAGTTTCGGTTTGGTTCGGTTCTCAGTATAAACCGGAACCGAACCGGAGCCATCGGTTCCGGTTCGGTTCTATGAGAACCGAGAACCGTTGCGACCACTAAACTCCGTTTCAAGCTGTCTGAGTTCACCGCCTTGAGGACATTACATTACATTACCCGAATGAGCCGAATTATTTTATTATTTGACACCACTTATTTTAATTCTGGCGTAGAAATCACACGAAATTGAATTTTATTTTTATTTTGGCGTTTAAATTATTCAATTTCGTGTGATTTCTACGCCAGAATTAAAATAAGTGGTGTCAAATAATAAAATAATTCGGCTCATTCGGGTAATGTAATCTAATGTCCTCAAGGCGGTGAACTCAGACAGCTTGAAACGGAGTTTAGTGGCGATGAGGACATGGTTTTAATCTCAAAGCTAAATTTAACTAAATTATAAAACGATAATTAGCGAGAGAAATTTAGAGAAATTAAAAAAGTTTAGAATTTTGGACTCGACTAATTTAACTACAAATTATGATCTATTAAAATGCTAAGACTTGGCGGAGATATTTGCATCCGAAGAGTAGAAAACGGACCTTAGAATTTTTTTTTACTTCCTATGTTACTGCTCGTTTATGATAAACAAAATATAAAATTTAATTGGTTTAAAATGTCATAGGTTAATTATCAGTCAAATAAATAAAGTATTTAAATATATCCGGGATGTATGTATACATATATGTGCATATAAATTAATAAATAAATAGATATGATATATAAAAATATCCATGTCTAAACATATCCCGTACAAGTGTAAGAATGGCTTCTAGAATTTATATTTTGAACACAAAAAATAATTTCATTTCAGTAATTTTGACACCGTTGCAGTACAAAAAGTTTCAAATATCTCCGCCAAACGTGATCATTGTGTCTTTTTGAAAATTTCATATTAATTAAATTTGCGATCGATTGACACTAATTTGTTCAAAATATAAAACATAAGCAGCGTGATTTCTTTTCTAAATAAGTAACATAAAATCATGTTATTTATGTACACTAATTGGGAAATGTTGGTAAACCAGATGTATCAAAAAAGATGCGATTTAGAAGGACATAAAATTTCCGAAATATACAAACGTTCGTACTAAACTACACTAATATATAGTGAATTGCTTATGAACACAGAGATTTCATAATTTGTATACGAATTGCAACTTCTACATTTACGTTATCAACTCAAACGCTAACGTTTTTCCAGTGAGAATAAACCTCGTCACAATATTGACTTTCCCACTTTACGTTTCTCTAGAAAAACGTTCCCTGAATCAAGCTCTGCACAAAATTCGGCGTCCATCCCGTGAAAATTGTTGTTTTCCTTTGAAGTTCCGCTATTTACAAGCGAAGAGACCACTTTCTCTTCTTGAGTCACAGTTTACTTTCACTTTTTTTCTTGACCGGGTATTTCCTTTCAGTGCAAATAAATTCACTTCGTCTCCCTCCAGTAAGTTGGATTTCTTAAAGGAATGGTAACCCACTGGACCGTGAAATTTGGTCAATTCTCACTGCAGAGAGAGCACAGCGGCAACCTCTGAGGGACAAATGTGTTCTTTTTCTTAATAAAAAAGTCTACCCTGACATTTAGAACATTCTCCAAGAATATGGCTACGTCAGGCTACGTGGGTGTTTTGCACACATGGAAATTGGTGTACAAACAAGCCGTTTATAATTTTTCGTGATTAGTAACAAGCTCCAAAATTGTTGAAGATCTTCAAATTTTCTTGTGATTCGTAACATGTAAAATCCATAAATTCTGTAATTTTTTTCTTTCGCATCCGGCTTTACTAAAATTGCATTAAGTGTTTCTGATTCTCACTTTATATTGTTTATAACAATTTCCTCATCACACGATGCCATTCTGATTGTTGCATTACTAAATTGAGCAGAATTTGCACTTTATTAAACGTATCAAATCCGCTTTCTTCTTTTATTCTAGTTAATTACCATTTGCTTATTTCTTAAAAGGAGAAAAATTTTGAAGTTTTCAAAGGGCACCATTTCTCCGAAATTTTGAAACTATGAAGTTATAACATAACAAAAGTTTTATAAGTCGCATTTCGTCGCTTAAACCTAAATCCAAACTTGCCCTTAATCCGGACACTTTAATGACGCGAGACCGGAACTGTTGTTGCAAAAATAAGTTTAACAAGTCCAAAGTCAAGTATTGTGGGGAAGCTCAAAAGTAAAATTAAGACTTTTCACCAACCAACTTTCTAAACATTTTCGCCTTCTCAGCACATCCAGAAGTGTTATTATTCTTGGAAAAGTCATTCATCGTGTTATAAAGTCCTCCCCGCCTAAAATTAATTATGACAAAAACTGTATCCGTAAAGAAATATAACAGGGTTCTTATCACGATTTGATTTTTGAGTTATCCATAAGTTTAAATGTAAATAAATTTCCTTACTTGTACGTTATTTTTTACAAATTTGTTTGGCCACGTTGCTAGGTTTTTGAACATATCTTGAGACTCCCAAAAAAGATCAACCTGTTTACCTGTTAAGCATTGATTAGTTGAGAAAAATGTTGACTACGGTGACTAACAAAAGAACAATTCGAAGACCTAAACACACAAAAGGATATTGCTAACCTGAGAAAGATCCAGTGAAAAATGTCCAACAACTAAAATGTGCAGTTCCGGGTTGGTGTGACTCTGAAGAAAGACTGGCAATAAAAAGTTTAATAAAACGGTCGCTTCAAATCGTGTCGAGAATACGAAACTACGCGACATTACTAACTTTCCAGAGGTGTAATTTTCTCCGCAATTTGATACTTTTATCTTAAACTTTTAACAAGAGTAGAAAGTAGAATACGATACGTGCGTATATATATATCTGCTTCGTGTAAGTATGGTTAGTCACTTTTCATTTACATCTAAGCACTCTTAGAAGACTGGAATTAAATCATTATTGACCAGAATACATATACAAATGTATGACTACCGACAAGGTAATAACCTTCAGTGATATTGTGGCAATGAATCATTAACTCGGAAAGCAAAATACCACTAATCGGGTGGAACGTTATTGTTAAGGAGGGGTAAGAGCGAGGCTTAGATTTTAATAATATTAAAAATTTTCACTTGTCACTTGGCGTTCAACTCATACAATCTTCATTTTATTTTAAAATTAATTTTTCGAAACTGTAAATGGAATTTATTATCAAGTGAGGTATCGTTGAAAAGGTCTCGACGAGAGGATTCCGAATATATATACTTTATTGGGTGTATGACCACTCCCTGAATTTCCAGAGCCCGAAGAATATTTCTGAGTTTGTGCCCATCTACTGCATGTTAGCTCGCAATCTACTTGCTGTGTTAAATTGTGGAGAATTGAAGATTTTCATTCTTCTACCTCTGGAACATGGGGGAGTGGTCATACACCCAACAAAGTATATATATTCGGAATCCTCTCAACGAGACCTTTCCAATGATACCCCATTTGTGGGGATCGGTGACCTTTGACCTAGCAACCTTTCGACGCCGAAACAAGGTCACGCAGGTCGATTTCGACTATAAGTCCAATTTGACTATTATTCTACTACTAAAGACCTACAACATAACAAAAATTGGGGAAATTGGAATTGACGGGCATGTTTATTTCGTAATTTCTAAAAACCAAGTTTTCAAAACATTTGAGCACCTTTATTTTTGCATTAATATCGGATTTTTTTGTTGCAAAATGTGTCAAAATATTCAACTCCCAAAGTTACTGGAGTTTGACCTTAAAGTCGCTTTCATGGTCACACCATAATTCTTTTCACGAAAAAAAATCAGAAAAAGTCGCATTTTTCCATGTATACTCCACGTATCCTTTAAAACTTCAGTAACTTTGTGGGGACTAAATATACGCGTCGATTGGTGCAAAAAAATCGAAATTTGATTGTCTTTTGACGACGCTGAAAGTTTTTAAAGCGATAACATGGGAGCTTATGGAAGGACATAGTTACACGCTCCTCGTCAGGTAGCGGTGAGACTGTATCAGATCACCCCTTAAATCAACACTAGTCCGAAGTAAATAAGTAACTCTACTGGATTTTTAACAGTAAATAAATAATTTTTATTTTCAGACAAATTCCTAAACACGGGGACTTTCCATGCACCTGTTATATTCACAGATAAGGTTCATGTAAAATTTAGAATTTTTAATTAATGGCGTTAACTAATTCAGGCAACGTGCAATTATCTCTTTAGTGTCTCGTTATGCTTTGCTTAAGTTTTCTTCAAACTTAAGCAATTAAAGCAAATTGAGAAAAACTTCGAGTTATGAAATTTGTATCCAATTCACAATTTCCATGTCGTTTCCATATGTTTTTTATGGAAAACATATATATATGCATGCACATAGAAGACAGTGCATAATTATGTATTTTGCATGGAAGAGTTGACAGATAAATTGGGGCAACAAAACACCACTTAATTTCGCGAAATCAACGAAAGACACGACCATTCTATGTTTTTACGGGAATTTTTTTACATGTTCAACCCAATTTTAGGCAATATTTCACATCGCTATGAAAAACAGCTAAACTTTTGTACCCCGCATTACGAAACTCATGCTTCTTTTTACGGGTCGGTGTAAATTAAACGAATTGAAGGAACATAACGTAATATGTAACTTGGTGTGGAATAACAATAAAGATTTACGTTGTTGTGAACCACGAAACAAAAAGATTGCATGTTTACAGGCACTAATTTACCTCGAGATTCTAGTTACACGCCACTTTATGACGTTCTTATTTTAAGAAACTTATTCTCGCCCACTTGAAATAAACGAATAAAGTTTAGTTTCTTGGCTCGATTGTACTTTTGTTTTGTTGCTCCCTCGGCGACCGGTGAAAGCTTGAGGAAAACAAAACAGTATAGAAATTTAGTCGAGTTTCTTAAACTGCACGGAAACGTAACGTTGTAATTTTTGCGTAAATTTTATAAGTTTACTTACAAAATGTAAGAAGATCATGAACGATGCAATGCGAGTATTATTATTAGAAGATGCTTTGAATATATAGTCATTTATATAGGGCTAGATTTTTGTAAAATGTTGGAAACTTTAGATGTAAGGCAAATTATCAAACATTCCTTTTCACCCGAGGTAGGAGATGTATTTATTTTAAGCTTTTTCATTAGATGATAACCAATGGTCAAACTTTATGTCTCTTCCCAAACTCTCATGCATCACAAAAATTAATTTTTACACATTTCTAATGTTTCAGACATAAATACTTGAAAAATTTCCGCTACTATTTGCAACAAATTATTTTTTTTCAAAATATAAATATGTATCTTGTATTTCAAGGATGTGAGACGAAATATTTTTGTCCAGAGATATTAGAACAAAACATCCGGAGCATTAAATTCTGTAATATAAATTTTGTTAAAATTATTTATATTTTTTTGTACATACATTTTTCGTAAATACATATCCGCCCTTTACTTTTTACTCCATCGTGAAATTGTACCAGTTGTAAAATACCCTCGAGCAAATAATTATAATATTTAGAGACTTGCATTAACGCAAATATTAATTTGTTCGAATGAGTTTGATGCCAAAAATAAAAACAAATTAATTTTTACACTCTATAATAAATTTCTGCAGATAGATTTGCAGAAATATTGATGAGCTTCCTTGCTTACAAAACCATAACATTTTCCAATTTTTTATAAAATGGGAACCAAAAAATTAGGAGGACATTTTAAATTTATAATTAGACATTGTACATTTAATGAGATGATATTCTAGATTTTTATTCTTTCTCCAATATTCAAACAATATTGTTTTTTCATCTGAACCACCAATTTATCTTTAGGATCTTGTAAAATAATGGCAAATTGGGAATCTTAAAGCAGATTGGATTGACTTATCACCAAAATCGTCAAAACCACAACATTTTTAATCGTTTTTCTTCTCGGGAAAATTATTTTTAAATTCTGTACGGCAAATTTGACAATATTATTTCAATCGAGTTGGTGAAAGATGTGCTCCCGAAAGATGTGCGCCCGAATCTTGTGCGCCGAAGAGAGTGCTCCGCGAAGAGAGTGCTCCAGAAAACTGTTCTCCCGAAGAAAGTGCGCCGCGAAGATAGTGCTCCCGAAAAGAGTGTCCCAGAAATAATTTTAATAAAAAAAATATGCACGCTAAACACGAATATAAATGCATTTTGATTAGTTCAATTTACTAATCCTAAGGTGAACAATATATTAAATAATTGTACTCAAACCATTTTTTAACGTCAAATTAGATCAGAAAAACCAGAAAAATTAAGCAGTGAACTTAACAAAAGCCCGTAAAAATTACGTAAAAATAAATTAAACTCTTGTATAAAATATAGAATTCATTGAAATATAATATTAACTTAATTAAATATACTATTATATTAAATTGTTAAATATATATTATGATAATATACATATATATTAAATTAGTATATGTAATACTTAAATCAATTCTATATTTTATACGATTTTAATTTATTCTTATTTCGTTTTTACGAGCTGTTATTGGGTTTGAGGGTTAATTTTCCTGATTTTTCTGATCGGATCTGATTTTTAAAATGATTTAAGTGCAATTATTTAATTTATTTAATATTTTGTTCACCTTAATATTAGTAAATTGAACTAATCAAAATGCATTTATATTCGTGTTTAGCGTGCATATTTTTTTTATTAAAATTATTTCTGGGACACTCTTTTCGGGAGCACTATCTTCGCGGCGCACTTTCTTCGGGAGAACAGTTTTCTGGAGCACTCTCTTCGCGGAGCACTCTCTTCGGCGCACAAGATTCGGGCGCACACCTTTCGGGAGCACTTCTTTCGGGGAGCCTTTCAATCATGATAAAAATCGTTTTTTAACGATGAAATAATCATCGATTTTTTAACTTGACATCGGTCTGCTCTACAATCTTGCCCAGAATTTTAAATTAAATTTCAAGAGCAGAGAAATGATTAAAAATGTGCGAATTTTCACGATTTTTGCGATGAATAATTAACTCTACGTAGAGCAGCTTATATATTAGCCAACTATCACTCTAATTGTTCCACCATCGTGAGATTTTTGTGGTTAAAAAATCTCGCCTTGTACATACTTCCAGCATTAAGGATCAAAATGCCGAATATTTTTTTAATGAACTTGTCACCATAAATATTTAAATTCAGGGTTATATTACGCAGAAGAGGTTGAACAGATGAGCTGGCTGGCTTCCACGAAGTAAAAAACGAATTACGATCTGGAATTGGGAGATTTTTAAACTAATAATGAGACAAATTACCTCTCAACAAATAATTACATGTTTTTTTGCATCGAATTATAATGCAAGGAAAACCTGCAAGGAAGGAACCTGCAAGGAAAACATCGCAATGCCGACCTTATCGTAATTAAATAGGGTGCAGTCAGGAAATGCCGTTGAGGTGCTCGAGATAACATCTATCGCGTAATAAGAACGCTGACCAGTTTCATTTCATAAGTCGTTTATTTCTGACCCTTTGTTCTTCCTCGTGATTCACAACAATATCAATTAATTTGGGATTAAATGCTGGGTGGCTTATGTGTGTGGGGCTTAAAATATACTATTTCACTTTCTCCGCCTACTCTAAATATTAATGTATCCGCGTTGTGGTGACGTTCGTAAGGACGTGAGTTTATTTTTATGTACCATTATAACTTAAGACCATTAATTTGTTGGTCCGTGTTCATGATTAAGTGAAAATTCAAAGTAATATAATTGAATGTATGTATATATTTCGTCTTCAATTTTTACCAGTGTCAATATTTTCTTGGTGGATGAGCCTATTAGTTACCTACTGTTTTAAGAACTAGTCCTTGAGAAATTTGGGTTTTCATTGTTTCGAATAGATTAAATCAATTCACGTTATTTCATTGGTAACTTGTAAAATCAATGAATTTTTTCAAGAATTTCACTAACTTGTGCAAAATATGTAAAGAGACTCCCTTAATCTGAGCACAGTTACAAAAAATTGTAAGCTAACTTTCCTTACAAATATTTTTAAGTTTACAGATTTTAGAAAGTTAAAAAGACCTGTGTGAATTACCGTTTACTTTTTTATTACTACTTGCTCAAGCTTAATTTTCGTCATGTTGAAATAAGAAAAAATAAAATGGTTAAAAACCGAGGGTCATGTGTTCCTATACGAGTGCAATGTCACGCTTGGAATTTATTGCTTGCGAAATAAATCTCCATCCACCATGAGACCTGTCAACTTGGTCGGTGAACTTAAAACCGTGCTCACAACCTGCTTACTTTCTCCGCCCGTCTTCCGGATTTGTGGGTGGCATTCGTATTTATTTATTTGTTTATCTCGATTAAAGGATTACTTTCGTAATAAAATTAGTGCTCGTGTCGTATTATTTTTAGCGGATTGAATCGTAATGATTCCTGGATAATCGACAGTTTTCTTATAAAAATGGGTTTGGTAAGAGTCATAAATACTTATTGAGGCAATTCACGCAGGCATTGGTAACTTTCTAAAATCGGTGTATTTTTGTAAAATAATTTTACAAACTTTTACAAAATAAAGGGATGTCCTTGATCTGAGCAAGTCTATAAAATTTGTAAATAAGCCGATTTTTTATAGAAATATTGGTACAATTTTATAAAAGTGTGCAAGTTTTTAGAACTCACGGATTAACAAGGTTAGGAGGTTCTAGGTGAGGATTCCCAGAAACGTTCAAAATTTCCCAAAAATATTATAAAATTTTCCAAAGATGCTCGAAAATTGCTGGAAACTATCTAAATTTCCGGCAAATTTCCTCGGCATTCTAGTCAAATACGTTTGCACAACCCATCTATTATCGTGTGGGTAAAAATGCTTAAGTAAAACTCCAAAATGTAAAAAAAATATTAATTTCATGATGAGAAACTTGTTTAGGTTAGTCAACTCCGTTTTACGCTGGGTGGTTTTAGACGAAATTTCGTTCAATGAAAGGTCAGAGGATCACTTTAATTGTAGAGAAATGGTTATTTTTGCGTAGCCGACAGCGAGTTGGCTTAACTGTGTCCTATTCTTCAAATTTTCACTGGCTTAACGGCCTGCTGTAGGAGTATAGCGAAACAATTGCACATTGACAATTAACAATAGTTCTTGCATCTTAAAAAAATATGTGTACTTTTTCAAACCAAATTTTAAAAACGGCATGAAAAATTAATATTTAATTCAAATTGTAAACTTATTTCCAACCTAATAAAACCTATGTATGTAGTAGTTCAATATTAAAAATATCCCGACTATGCAGACTTTTTTCTATCTACATTGCTCAATTCCTTCAAGAATTTTAGTTTTCTTGCTAAACGGCGTTTAAGTTACACTACTAAAAATTTCGAGGAAACTCGAATTTGTCAAATTTCCACAAAAATAAAAATAGGTCATGCTGGTTATACATACCGTGACAAATTTGGGATTTGCAAACATACATATTTAACTGTTACCGTTTTGTTGCAAATCGTTACTGACGTGGTGAAACTTCGTAATAACTCGGTGTCAATTTAGTTACTAGCTTATTTTTAAAGAAACTAACTGGATATTTTTGTTATTCGTTAAATCATAGTACAGAAATACCAGTTATTACTGTGGCACTTTTCCATCTGACACTTATTTTCATATGGATCTGACATGCTAGTAAAAGTAAACAGAAAACTTGTCCATTT
This sequence comes from Folsomia candida, assembly GCF_002217175.1. Lineage (NCBI taxonomy): Eukaryota > Metazoa > Arthropoda > Collembola > Entomobryomorpha > Isotomidae > Folsomia > Folsomia candida. The sequence goes on along the minus strand of NW_019091207.1, from coordinate 2,638,398 downwards.
CTAACCATATTCGGGAAAATATAAAATATCCAGAACTGGTGAAACCATTATTTCAGAGAGAAGAATTGACACGTAAATTGGGACAGGAAATGACAACGCCAAATTAATATTATTTCGTTCCATTTCAAATCAACATGTCACAATTAATATGCTTCAGCTCGCTATTTCATATCTCCATCTGCATTACTTACTCAAGTCAATTTTACATGGACAGCCCGTTTCATTTTCATATTTAACTCGCAATGGAACTCTCCCAGCGTATGCTCTCCGATTTTGACCAAATTAGTGTCAACCTATCACAAATTTAGTTTAGAGAAAACGCTCAGTAAATTTGGAATGTGTAAAATCTGTCAACTTTAGGGCGCAGTTTCTCCTCTTCGGATGCAAATATTCCTGCCAAATCTGAACATTTTCAGATCGTGTCTTTTGCAAATGTCATTACAATTTGTGATCGATTGACACTAATTTGGTCAAAATCGGAGAGCATACGCTGGAAAACCTCAATTGCGAGTCAGTTTATTTTCTCTGAGTTGATAATTTTGAATAGAAATCCTGTTCAATTTCCCTACTTTCGTATCATTTTATGTTCCCCACGTTTACATTTCTCGTCTCGGAGTTGATGAAAGCAGACAAAATTGAGTGGACTCATCCATTTAGGAAATAATGATAAATAGCCACGAGTCAAAGTGTCGCCAGTAAATCTCGTTTGATTAATGCGTCCTCTCCTCTGTAGCGAGTTTGCTTCGCTTTGGGCAAATACGTAAGCAAAAATTTTACGTATTAAAATACCTAGTCACGTATGAAACCAGTACCTGATTCCGTAAGGTTTTCGAGAATTTACAAACAGTGAAAGTTGGACAAAAAACTGTGGCTAATTTTTTTAAAAGATTCATTACAAACTACAAAGTGACGGTGCAATGGGAATAGATAAATACTTACATTTTTCAGTGATCCATTTCCATCATAATTTGTCCGTCGTGTCCTTATATAAAAAGTTATAAGATATTCAAAGTCGCAAACTTTCTCCAAACACAACACAACACTTCGGTTACGACGGAATATCTTTCTTCGCTAAAGACTGGCTGGCATTAAGTATTTTTCCATGAAGAACCTCGTCAATACTCATTTATCTCCTTAAAGCCTCCACTGATTTCAAATTGTTGAGCACATTTGTCAATCAACAAAGTAAGAAATCTACGAACTTCAAGAGTGTATCAATTCCAGTAAATTGTTGCTTAGAAGTATCAAAATTTCTTCCTGAAATAAAAAGTGCAATCGTTAGTAATTACATCATTTAAAATTTCTTTGTAACACGGTTACTTATTATTTTAAGGGAAATTATATAGTTGTATTATTTGAAACTAATTATTACCAACAAAAATCTCCAAAATGCATTATTGAATAGTCAAGAGTTCATGAAATTATTGATTTACAAATTTATTCCACATATTTATTTCAAATATAAATTAATAGTAAAATTAAATTTCATGTCATGCTGTTAAATCGGGCTGTCTCTGCAACTCCCTTTCTGAAGAGTTTGTGGAACCTTAAGGACGACACAAATAACCAAAATGGGCGTTCAATTATGGTCGTCGTTGAAGCTGCTAATGGAGCTAAATCTATTTTGTGTTAAATGCCGAAGGAGCCTTCTCTACTTAACATTGAGAAGGCCCCTTTGGCATTTAACACAAAATGGATTAGGCTCCTTTGGCAGCTTCAACGGCGATGTGTCTTTTTCAGGCACAATTCTCTAAGATTGTGCATATATGTATGTAACTTTATGTGCAAAATTAATCCTAAAATTGGCATAACATTTGTATTTATATTAGCACTTACATATATTTATTAAACGTACAGTAGTAACTTAACGCCAATTTGATTTACATATATGTGTGTGCAGCAGAACGCCACAATTTAACACAAATTATTTCACATGAGCTAAGTTTACGAGTATTGAGCATATCAACATCACAATTTCTTCACCTGCTTTTCACTGCACTGAAGACATAGAGAAAGTCATTTTACTCTAATTTGATCTAGAATTTTAAGCTTTTGATATAAACCTGCTTTCTCCTTGAGAAATTAGTAATTTGAGAAGATTATAAATGATTTTGAGTTTCTAAGTCCAACAATACGTACATCGAATTAAAGAATCTAACAGTAACTTTAATTATTAAAAACTTCACATTTTTCTCTCTGGCTTCAAACGTGAACAATTCAAATTCGTTTCCTGCCCCACCAATATTCGAATAAAAAACTTTACTATTCAAATGCATTTTTTGAATTTTTGAATCTTTTTCATAAGCATTTACCACAGAAATTTTTTACTCAAGGGATTTCAAGCTAAATAATTCCTATAAATGTACAAAAGAAGGAATTTTACTTTCACTTCGTTTCATAATTTCGAGTTCATCATCAGAAACTGAAATATTTTGCTCTGTAAAATGTAATCCTTTCTTCAAACGATTGGTGCAGGTTTCTCTCCATTATTGTGGCAAATTACTTATACACTACTCAAAGAGCTGGAATCCCGGTTTAACCTCAAGTTTCACCCGTTTCGAAATAAACGAAGGTACAAAGGAAATTTTAAATTGTTTCACAACTTTCGTAGTTTCTGGGGCATACATAAACCTGTCTATTTTGTAGCTTGAGGCATCAGGTCATCCAACTGGGTGAAATCATAATTCGATTTTCAGCCACATTTTAATTATCATCCTCCAATGAATTTCATCACGTGAGATAAACATGACTTACCGTTATTTTAACGCACATTTACAATAAGGCAATTCACTCAGGTTTTGGTAACATTGTAAAATCCACGAATTTTGTAAGCTTACAAACTTTAGAGATATTCAGAAGGAAAATTAGCTTAGAAATTTTTAACAACTTGTTCAGCTCAAGCGCGTTCTTTTTATTTTCTACAATTATTTAACAAAGTTGCCAACGACCGCGTGAATTGCCTCAATTTTCGTACAAATCCACCTCTAACTTAACAATGAGTAAATTCCATAGATATTTCTCTTTTCCAAAATTTTTAAATAATTTTAGGGTACTTGTGGTAATTAGAAAGTTCCAGCTCATTCTTGCATCTCTTTGATGAAGTTAGTTCTGCACTCATCTTGCTCAAAATATTTCAACCAAGCACTGAAATTCATCTTGAATGCTTTCTCTGTTTACAGAACAAAAACAAGCAGCGATTGCAAGGATAAGACGGAATAATTCTCTTACGTAATCCCTCCACTTTCTCTGACCAACTCCAAAATAAGTGCAACAACGGAACAGCCACTGATGACCCAACGAACCAGCAGGATTTAGGATGTGCAACAGACGAAGAAACAAAATTAATTCCTTTTTCTTCTACATGCTCAAAAAAATCTCTCATCCGTCAAAATCTTGCTTTCTCTTCGAACCCAGAATGCTACACGCCGTCACAATTCCAGGTCCCTTGAGAAAACTTTGTTTAAATGAGAAGGATCAAATTACTCATTACGAATGAGAAACCTGCCAAGCCACATGTGTAGTTTTTAGAGTAGGAGAAAGCAGCTGAATTCCCACAAACCACAGAAAATAATGCGAACCCAGTTGTAAAATCCAGACTGAGGAGAATAAGGATCGATGCATAAAAATGCATTTCTATAAAAAACCGCCAACTCTTTACCCTTAAGGCAACAAATCTTCGAACCAAGATCATGATTTTTTTTACACAGTCCAAATACATGTTTCCTAAATCAGTGCAACTTTCACTGACTGAAACTAACCAGTGAGGTGTTTGTGTCAGTGAAGTTACTTCACTGACACAGGGTTTGGAAAACCCCGGGGTTTTTGTAGAAAAACCCAACCCCTGGGGTTTTTCCGGGGTTTTTGGGGTTTTTGTGGGTTTTTGGGTTTTTGTGGGTTTTTGTGGGTTTTTGTAGATTTTGGGGCAGGTTGAACCAGAATTCCTAAAATTATATATTAGAGATAAACTAATTTTATATACAATTTTAACATGCAATTTTAACCGTTATCATTGATTTGGACTGTTACATCGAAAATTTATGTTTGACATGTAAATCTGGATATATGCAATGGTATTTGGAAATTCAAGTCGCAAATGAAGATTCTCAAAATTTCAAGATGAAGTAGAAAAGTTAATTAGCATTGATCTACGTTGTAGTTTAAGGGATTTTGTTTCAATCTACCTCAAAATCCTACAAAAACCCCGGAAAAACCCACAAAAACCCACAAAAACCCGCAAAAACCCCATTAAGCATTAGGGTTTTTCCGGAGATTTGATACCCCAAAAACCCACAAAAACCCCAAAAACCCCAACCCACAAAAACCCGGGGTAGCGAACCCTGGTGAAGTATTGTACAGAAAAAATCTGTTTCGCACAGAATAATTTTTCCAATAGCACAAATATCTCGTGTCCCATTGATCTGGTTTTGCTTAGACTCGACTTGTCCGGCTAAATGATCCGACTTAAGTCAGTTAGTTACGTGATGTTCTTTGGGAGATGTCATTGAGGCGAAACAACAACTACAATTTTTATTGTCACGTTTATGTTGAAAAGAAAGGATTAAGGCAATTCACGCCGTCCTTGGTAACATTGTAAAATGCGTAATTTCGCAACACTTGCAAAATTTTGCAAGTGTTTCTCAGGAAAATTAGAAAATTAAAATATTTTTATAAACTTACTCTGATCCTCTTTAGTTTGTGAAAGCTTGTAAAATTATTTTACACAATTTACGGATTTTACAAAGTTACCAAACACTGAGTCAATCGCCTAATTCATTTTGCAGTCTTTCTCACTTTTCCCTTCTTACCTCAACTTCGCTTTTATTATACACTGTTAGAAATCTCGTATAGTCAGGCAAGTATTGACTTCTCTATATTTCAGTTGCTACCGCTTGGCATCAAAATTACACAGATTCGTAAAAATTTTCTACCTATATGGCAAAACTTTGATACCAATGTGTTACTATTAGTATACGGTATCGTATCACTTATCAATCCAATTTGGACATAATCACATATGAATACCACTTGGTATTATTTTAGTACTGGATTTTTAAGAGTGTATGGAACACTACATTGCCAAAGCCAGATTTCATTGCGGTAATTACATGAAAATGCATTCATATTTCCAGCCTGTTGTCAGAACGATTAAACCTTGCCGGCCGCAAAACCAAAAGAAAAACGATCTGGGTGTTCGATATCTGATAAAATTTGATTTATGGGAGCATGTCCAGAATCAATTATGGTCACACTTGACTCTGATCGATTGTACGACGATGTGGGTCATAATGCTCGAGTCAGGTTTCAACCTCGAAGATATTACTTTTTAGTTATATGTAGCTTCCATTGTATATTGAGGCAATTCACGCAGGCCTTGGTAACTTTGTAAAATCCGTAAGTTTCGTAGAATAAGCTTAAAAATTTATACAAAATAAAGACACGCCCTTGATCGGAGTAAGTTTACAAAAAGTTGTACCCTAATTTTCCTAAGAAATAGCTGTAAAATTTTGTAAAGTTTGTAAGGTTACAAAATTGACGGATTTTACAATGTCACAGCTTAAAATGCATCATTATTAGTGTTTAATGATTTTAGCTCAGTAACATAGATAAATTAATGCAAATTAGTACTTCGAAATCGGACATCAGCTAATAATTCTGGTTTAAATTTTCAACATTTCAACTAAATAATATTGAAATTAAAAAGATTTTTTGATCAGATTTGACGTTTTTATTACATTTTGGCATCACATTTGACCTCAAGTAATAAAAAGGTTAACACAGGGAAATCTATTTGTGATACAAGATTCGTTTTTATATAAATAAATATTTAATATTTAAATAATATCCATTTTTTACTTATAGGTAAATGTTAAATAATTATAAGTATTAAGTTCTGATAAAGCAATTTTTATCATGTTTTCCACTAAGCTTTAAATTTTTTCAGTTATTTTAACGTAAGTTTTCGTTTTTATGCAGATTTTGTTGTCGTTTACAGGTGTATATCCTGAATAATTACAAAAATTAATTTTTGTCCGGAAAAATTATTCTTAATTATATAATGAATTTATGAAAATTTGCAATGTTTTGTCGTTTTATCATATAATTTATCCTTCTATGTACATTGGAATCAGATAATTATTAATACTTATAATCAACATATAATTATTTAATTACTGGTTTAAAACAATGTGGTATAAATTTTCTGTGCGGAATCACCGATTATTAATCACTGATTAAAAAATCTAAAGCCTTGTCGAGAAGACGTCGCCTCAATATTTTTAAAATAAATAAATGATATGTATTTGATGATTTACTTAAAATAATTGGAATAAATTCGTGCGTTATGTTAAAAAAAATAAAAAATAAACAATAAACAATAAAAAATAAACAATAAAAAATAAACAATAAAAAATAAAAATAAACAATAAACAATAAAAAATAGAAAATAAAAAATAAACAATAAAAAATAAACAACAAAAAATAAAAATAAACAATAAAAAATAAGAAATAAACAATAAAAAATAAAAAAATGAAAAATGAAAAATGAAAAATAAACAATAAAAAATAAACAATAAAAAATAAAAAATAAAAAATTAAAAATTAAAAATTAAAAATTAAAAATTAATAAAAAATAAATAATAAATAATAAAAAATAAATAAAAAATAAAAAATAAAAAATATTATTGGAGGTTGATAAACTCTGAAGAAAATGAAATTCGGCGTGAATAATAGACAGATTTCTCCATTTTGTACAAGTACAAAATTAAAATGAAAGTTAATTATTCAGTTAAAATTAAGTAAAATTATGTAAGTTGTGAAATTGATAAAATGAGTATTCTATAATTGAGTCTTCAGTACGAGTTTACATCGTTAGAAACGCTCGCAAAAAAAACAAAGCCTTGTCGAGAAGACGTCGCCTCAATATTTTTAAAATAAATAAATGATATGTATTTGATGATTTAATTAAAATAATTGGAATAAATTCGTGCGTTATGTTAAAAAAAATAAAAAATAAACAATAAACAATAAAAAATAAACAACAAAAAATAAAAATAAACAATAAAAAATAAAAAATAAACAATAAAAATAAACAACAAAAATAAAAATAAACAATAAAAATAAAAAAAATGAAAAGTGAAAAATAAAAAATAAACAATAAAAATAAACAATAAAAAATTAAAAATTAAAAATTAAAAATTAAGAATTAAAAATTAAAAATAAATAAAAAATAAAAAATAAAAAATAAAAAATAAATAAAAAATAAAAAGTAAAAAATATTATTGGAGGTTGATAAACTCTGAAGAAAATGAAATTCGGCGTGAATAATAGACAGATTTCTCCATTTTGTACAAGTACAAAATTAAAATGAAAGTTAATTATTCAGTTAAAATTAAGTAAAATTATGTAAGTTGTGAAATTGATAAAATGAGTGTTCTATAATTGAGTCTTCAGTACGAGTTTACATCGTTAGAAACGCTCGCAAAAAAAACAAAGTTCGCAAGTTCGCAAAAAAATTGGTTCAACATTCATTTGCCAACCTGCGCACCTCCAAAACTTTTTTTTCAAACTTATGTTGCACACTGGTAATGAGAACATACGGCCTGGTAATGAATACTCCCATTATATTTCCCAATTTAGGTCACATTTTGTATCCTGGAAACGAAATAAATTGAACATCGTTTGTTTATGAAGTTGAATACACTGTTAGAAATGCGGTATAGTTACGCAGGTATTTATTTCTCGGTATTAAAGTTTCTACCGCTTGGTATTAAAATTATACCGGTCCGTAACAATCTGATATCAATATTGTATATAAAACGCTAATACCGGGTTATTACTACACGGTATAATTTATCAATACCACGTTGATAGAGTCATAAATGGATACCGCGTGGTATTATTTTAATACTGGATTTCTAAGAGTGTATGTATCGCCGTTGTAAACGGCGTAAAGTTCATCATTGTAAAGTTCATTATTTGCTAAATGAAAAACGTGCTACATTGTGCTAACTGCTATCTTAAACTCACTACATAGCTGAGCAAATTGTTGCACCAATTTCAGCTAGCACAACACACAATGTACCTTCAATAGTGTCAAAAACTATAATTTTTTTTTGTCAATAATTTTTTTAATCATGAAAAGAAATATTTAATTTAGACATTCAATTTTTCAATTCTTGATCGAACTTGACGTTGTTTTTGAATATTTTAAGATTTAATAATAATAATAATAAATTCTAGAGATGGGTCCATTCTGCTCCACACATAATTGTGTATAGTCTACACAATTATGTGTGGAGCAGAATGGACCCATCTCTTTTATTAATTATTATTATCAATATTGTATGTTCATACATAATTACAAATCTTAAAATTATGATAAATTTTTGAAGAAATTCTTTTCACAAATGAACACATGAATTTGAAAAGCTACTCAGGTCGTAAGTTTGAGAAATTTTGAAGCATCAACCCGTTTGTAAAAATATACTTTTTTTCAAAACACATACTAAATGAAGTCAATTATAAGTTCGGCGACGGACTTGGATCTCCACTTTCAGACGCCAGATACGAATTTCAAGAAAAAACTGTAGAGCGAAGTACGGCCGATTTTAGGTTCGACACAAATCTGAGTCTTTTGACGAATCACAATAAAAGGTAAATTTTTTTGTTTACCATGTAAACAAGGAAAAAAAGACCATGCTCTGATTTAGTGTCACCATGCGTCCAAATGTTCCAGTTGTTGTAAAAGAATGAAAGACCAAGATGATCTTGAACTGCATCTCATGCAGAAAGTTTGGCATCGCGATTTACTTGTATGTCACGAAGAAAGAGAGCGAATTGTGACAAGTTGGATGCAAGATGCTACTTTTGGAAGTTAGGAAGTCAAATCACACATTTTTTCCGGTGTCGATCACACCACGATGAGCAGAATGAACATGGATTGTCACAGTGTTGACTTTCCCACTTTACGTTTCTCTCACGGACGGAGGATGAAAAACGTTGGCTAAATCCAACTCTGGACAATATTTTTCGTCTCCGTCCCTCGAGAGAATTGTGCTGAACAGACCGTTCTGCTCTCTTTTGAAGTTCTGTTAAGAGCGAGAAGACAATTTTCTACTATTTTCTTAGAATTTACTTCTCTTTTAACCGGGCATTTCCTTTCAGAGCAAATAAACTCGTATTCGTGTCCAGTAACATTTTGTAACTGAACATTTTTTTAAGGAATTGTCAATGACGGGAAAATTTGGCTAGAACTCGCACTCTCTAACAAAAAGGTGGTTTTAACGTTTGATTTGCCTAATGTGAACCTTCATGATTTATGCGTTTTTTAAATCGTTCTTCAAGTGTAAAACAATGAAATACTCATATCGCCTCTTCTTATCTGGTTTTGAACGACCACAATTTGTGCAGAATTTCGTACAATTTTATATCTAAATTGAGCAAGGTAAAAAATCCAGATAAATGATACGGTTGAAAATATCCATTACATTAAAACAACTTAAAACCGAGCCTACTTAAACATATAACGGGAAGGAGTAGGGCGGAAGTCGTGGCGCTGTGAACATCCGGTTGTTGCGGATAAGATAAAAATTATACAATTGGACAACTTTCTCTTATTTATTGTCTCTTTTCTCCCCATTTGCACAATAACCAACCACCACACAATTGCTCCTTTCTGATCTCGCTGGATTTTAGAAGCAATGTCAGGGTTCCATATCAAAGTGGAAGTTTTACAAACTTTTACATTCATTTTACAAACTTTTACAAAATTAGGTCCAAAATCATTCTTATGAAAAATGAGTATCCCCCATCACTAATCAATGACAGATTAAGAAGAGTGAAAATTAAATTATTACTACCTCCCAACAACAAAAAAGATGAAGAAATCAAAAAAAGAATTATTCTTCCCCGGGCTGGAGACGTAACATCTAAAATCGCTTCATATTTAAGAAACAAAATGGATGTAGATATTGGCTACTTTCCTGGTCCGAAAATTGGATCAATTGTTTGTAACGCCAAACAGAAATTGCAAAAGCCAAGAGCAGGAGTTTACAGTATACAATGCAATTCGTGTCCTGCTGTTTATATCGGTGAAACAGAACGAGATTTTATGGTCAGAATTGCCCAACATCAGAATGACATCAGAAGAGAAAGTACAACCTCGCCTGTAGCAGCTCATATGATAGAAAACGACCACCAACTGGACCCAAATTCCTTTAAACTCGTTGTCCCAGAAAACAGAAAATTCTTCAGAAAGTTTAGAGAAGCCCTGCACATTAAAAAGTTAACGAGCAAAATTAACATATCCAGCGGAGTCAACATCAACCCAATCTGGTCCTCAACACTACTGAATTTTTTATAATTTAACTGTGACTAAGTAACATTTATTGACAATTAATTCCCATTTTTAACTTGTCAAAGGAATGTATTGTTTAGATTTGTATCCGATATCTTTGTATTCTTGCCTGATGAAGATGACAGTAGTTCATTGAAAGCTAGCAATTTTCAACAATAAAATCAAGAAATAATCCCCGAAAACCGCAGAAATGAGTAATCATTTCTCATAATTATTTTAGGAAGAAGATTGGACAGCTAAATTGGGACAAGAAATGACAGCGTCAAATTAATATAATTTCGTTTGTTCAATTTCAAATCAAAATGTCACAATCATTTGTCAGCAATATTTCATATCTCATTCTGAACTTTATTTACGTGTTCCACTCAATAAATTCCCTAAATGCACAAGCTTGCCTGAAGAAGCGTTGATTGCACTTACCTATACCAAATAATATTAAAATTTCTATCAAATGGGATCCTTACACTTCAAATCATCACATTAAACAAAACCACGAAAACAAAAAAACTAGGCCGAATAACTCGGATGTGCAGACATCGTTAGCACATATTTACATTTTTTTACGTCTAATTTTTAAACATCTACATGATTTTAAGTAATTCAGATACTCACAAATTCTCTTTCCAATTTTTGAAAATTTTCCCTTTACATTCTTAATAGAACATTTAACTCTCTCGAAAATTAGTTCATATGGCTCAGAACAAATTTCAGAGAATTTCCTCAAAGATATGCTAAATCTAAATTCAATACAAAATATAACTAAACTCATCCCGCAAAATAAGAGCGAATAAAAAAACAAAATACCAAAATTCGAATATAGTCTCAATCTGATCTGCGCGGCAACCTCGTCCTTTCCATGATATTTTACATTTTGCATTTTTACCTTGTCCTTCCCCAATCCTCTCGCAACTTTTGTAAAGTATCTTTCCTGAAACATTCTGTAAATACCAGAAGGACCGTTAAAAAGCTTAACGTTTTGTAAAAACCAGGAGGCCGTCATGCTTGAATACCCGTTCATCATAACAGTAAACGGACCAACGGGTTTCATAATTATGAAACATAGCACATTGTCACCCTCACTGACAACCTTGTGTTTTTTCATCTTGTATGCCAATGTGTCAAATATGTAAATGACTCCCTTAATAGCGGCCATTTTATCGCGCCACGTCAAATTAAATTGCTGGTTGAGTTGATCAATTTCAACGTCTAAAACTACATCCTCATCTGACAAATTTCTTCCGATTTGCTGCCTTATTTCTACCCCAATTAGAAGCTTTAAGCCCGCTAGGACATTAAGGCTGGCTATAATTAGTCGAAACCCGTTGTCCAGGCCTTCTTTTATATCGACGAAAACATGAAGTTCCAACGGAGCTGTGATACTTGTCGTCATGAAAGCTTCGTAGTGATAGCTGAGAAACGAGGTTACCGCGATAGCGAGGAATAAGGCGGGATTCTTCCAATTATTAAAATTAGGAAGGCCAATGTATATGAAAAAGTTGAAGGCGTCGAACATCATCGATAGTCGGCGGCCGATTATGGCGAATAGACCGAAGGTGACGAGAAGGCCGAGCCAGGTCGGGTTGTCGAAGGGTGTCGTGACCCAGGCCCAGGAAGGGGGATCGTAGTCGGCCTTATTGGTGCAGTAAATTAGGTACAGCTCCTGCTGAAAGAAGCCTAGCATAAGGGGATGAAGGTAGTCGGAGAATTTTTGTGGTTGGCTCAATGTAACGGGCCGCTCGCACAGGTAGAGTGGATTCCATTCGTAATCAGCCTTGTCGTCCAGCGGTGGGCAGGAACTCCAAGCTGCAGGAATATTGGACAAATTGAAAACAATACAGGTCCTCTAAAGAATTATTTGTTAACAAATAATTCTAGGTGTATAGAAGTATATAGATACTTCTATTCATTCTCTCTTAATGTATACATAATGTTCCCCCTCAGAAAAGTATATGTATTTTGAGTTCTATATTATGTAAACTAAACGAAATCCAGAGTTGACTTTACTCTTTATCAAGTTAACGTTGATATGGATAGACTAATATGGAACCTTTTTTCAACTTCACTAGGATTGTCTAACGAATTATACAAAAAATCGAGCTAAAAATTAGGAATCACGTGGCGCTTATCATTCCGTTGAATAACCCCTTTGAGGAAATATATTACTGCAAAGGACACACGAGCGCCTCACCTTTCGCCAAAAGTGAGTAAATTCTGGCGACAATGCCCTAATTTGTTTGGCGATTTATGCATGTATTTAATTGGTTTAGAACTTTACTTGGCGAAAATATATCGTTCCATTTGGCTGACGTTCTTAAGTAAAACACCCGAATATTTCTAGCCAGTATAATTTCGAACGCGAACAGACAATTGTTTTTACCTTCCATCGAAGCATTCAGCCGTTCCTTCATAATTTCGTAGAGTGGATAATAAGATTGGCAGCCAGGTTCTGAGTCGAAATACTTTTGACAGTTCGCCAATTTTGGATTTTTTCTAATGTTCTCTTCCGTCGCGAAATAATCTCCACTCTTTTTGAACCCAATTTTACCTCCGTACCCAGTCGATGATAATTTTTCGTGAATCTCCCAAACTTGGGAAGAATCTTGGAGAAGGCCTGCCCAAAAAAGTGGGAAGAAACGGTCTGACAATGGGCAGAGGTAACATAGTTGATGGGCAGCTGTAATTTTCTCGTTACTGGACCTGACCGTTATGAAGGTCAAGGGACATGTGAACCCCAACTGTGTAATTTCACTGATTTGCATGTGAATTTCGTCTGAATTAGCAACATTGTAAAACAGGACGTCATAATTGTTTCGTAGTCCTGCCCAGATTGGGCAATTTTATAAGATAGATCATATACATTTTGAGCAATTGTAAGAAAGATCTTGATTTTTTGTAATCCAAATCGTTTCGGTGGAGCGCGGGTGTAGAAAACTTCCTTCCCGACGGGACCAGTTTCTTCGTCATCTTGCCAGTTAGTAGATTCTTCGAGGCTATAAAATACCGTGATGGGATATTCTCTGACCAGTTGAAAATGCAAGTAGGAATTTAATATTAAATGATGAGGATATATGGGATGGAGTGATAATCTAAAATTTATTTCATAGGAGGTTGATATCTTTGAGATAAGGACATTTAAGGATAAAGCATTGATAAGTGGGAGATTGGAAATTACGCTGACTAAAAAGAAGTGAATTGTTAATTCAGAAAGAGACATCTTAGCTCGAATTACGTGTGAATAACAACAAACTTCTTGGGCTACCAGCTACATATTTTTGCATTCAGATTATACGAAAATTAACGGGAATATATGATATGTAAGAACCAGCCCACCCATCGCCAACCCTCGAACTTGTGGAAACTATTGTCTAAATATTTTAGATGTGACTTTTTCAAGGGTAATTCCACAATCAAGATATAAATAAACAAACCGTTCCGAAGTACTATAGATTTCCATGGCGTAAAATACATTTCAAGTGGGTTCTGGAAATACACTCTTAAAAATAATGTGACCCTATAGGAATGTAAATGCACTCTCAATTCTAAATATATTGAGTTATATGGCTACACTAAATCAACGAAAGATTATCGGAGCTTAATAAAGAGTAAAGTCCACTCTGCATTTAGTGTAGTTTACGAAATATGGAATTGACAGCGCTGTTACTTTTCATTCTTTTTAAGAGTGTACATTGGCCTACCACATGGTTGCATGTTTCGTGTTAAAAATTGTAAATATGTATGACGTTTTTAGTATTTGGGTATTTTCCACTTTGGAGAGATAGCCAAATGATAATTCATTTATTAATAATTCAATAACTTTAGGCATATGTTCGTGACTAAATATTTGTATAAATAAACTTGCAATTTAACTAAAGTCCTAGTCCTAGTACATACGTCTTTAATTAAATTGGCATACACACAGGGGTAGTGTTGCCACAAGCTGAGGCGAATTTTAAGACAAACTCAGCTCACCTCACCTTAAATGAGTTGAGTTGAGGTGAGCTGAGCTTGCATGTTGACGAAAACTCAGCTCAACTCACCTCACTTTAAAGCCTGAAGTGGGTTGAGGTGAGTTGAGCTCACTTGTTAAAATAAAGGTCGACTAATGAATTTGCAGTGTGATGCATAGAATATGTAAAATTTCCAGAAAAAAAATCTGATCAACTTGTAATAAATAATCCAATCGGTAGTAAACGATTAAAAACCAAACAAGCTATAAATCAATGTACATAAATACAGGATTATTCATACTGTTTGTCAACGACTTTTTAAAATTTATTATCGGTGATAATAGATTTGAAGTTAGCGTTTAGACATGCCTATCGTTCCGGATAAACCCAGTTATTCCCACTCTAATGACCTCTAAGGATCTCCCCCTTTATTTCTGGATTTGTGTTCCATCGTCCACCGAGGAAGGTTCATCTCGCTGCCCCCTTTCACCCTCGCTTTCAACACGGGGTCACGAGAACACGGAAGAATTACAATAATTCGGATAACATTTATGGCACAATAACCGTCATATAACTTTATATTTAACCAGTGAAAGAGATGCGGATGTAATGTAGCAATTAATTGAAAGTTGTTACGAATACTATAATTTCAAATGTGGTTAAAGATTTCAAGGATAATTTAGATTTACTTTAAGTTAAGAAGTAAGTATTAGCTAGTAAAAATTGTCTACTTTTTGGTAATCGACGAATTAGTAAATCTGTACGTACAAATAATTATGAAGCTACGGAAAGAACTCACGTAAACGTTTGTAACCTTCATAACTGCGTAAGGTATGTCAGCTTACAAACTTTTTTGTGAAAATAGCTGCCAAATAACTATCATACTTTGCATAAATTTTGGCATATTGTTCCGAATTTCTGCATTAATGCAAGCCTTTCCATTCATCTAAATATTTATTTTTTTGCACATTTTATCATTTTTACTCAAATGGCGCGAAAGTTCGGAAGGGTTCAACGAGACCTTTGGTTCTATTTCTCTCCACCAAGCAAATTAGTAAAACTTTTATACTATTTTTGCACATTTCTATAATTCGTTTTATAATTGGAATACAAAGGTCAGTTATCCACAACAATACATTACGTACGTATTGTAGCAAAATAAATTTACAACATCTCTCACCACACTTTGAAACATCAGGTTACTGACGGTACCATGCTTGGTAATGTTACCTGATTCAGGTAACATTACTAAATTAAAATTAAAAATCTCATTTAATTTAATTTAACCAATTTAACATCTCATTTGAATTATTTTCAATCTTGAATCCACGTGTTTATCGACATGAGTACAAAAATACATGCTTCATCTCTCAATTAAAAATAAACCTGCCCCAAATTGTTTTCGTTACTTTTCTTTTCCTCGCAATTATTTTAGGAGGAAGACTTGACAGCTAAATTGGGAGAAGAAATTCGTTCAATTTCAAATCAAAATGTCACAATTACCTGTCAGCAATATTTCATATCTCATTCTGCACTTTATTTACATGTTTCACTCAATTGTGAATAGAAATCCTGTTCCATTTTCCTACTTAATAATTATTAAGCTTCGGTTATTTAAGTCAGTTATTTTCAGTGTAAATAACTCCAGCAGGACTTAATTTCTGTGCTTTCTCGAATCTTAAAGTTGCTCAATTTCAAATGAAAAGTCACCAACTTTCTCTTTCAACACAAATCTTATCGTTGTGAAAGTAGAACATTAAGTTAACAGGTTTCATTCACTTTCGCCTTGAGCAGATTAGACGACCAGCCTCTCGTGCAGGTCAAACCAAATAAGGAAATCTGGTTTTCAAGTATAAAAGATTGAGTCACATAAACTATTTACGTCATGAAGTCATGGATTCTAAAAGAGAATGAGGTATTGTTCTCGTGTAACAAGATTTTCTTTTCAACCACTTTTTCTACTTCCCTGTTTCCTCTTTTTTCTAGTGAATCGTCCATTGTGGATGATTGTAATCCAGTCCTGCTTGTATTATTTCTCGAAAATCTGGGCCTCTGCCAGGCACGTGAGAACAATAAGGACACATGTCAACGGGGTCAATTTCAATTCCAACTCGTGCTCCGTAAAATATTCAGAATAAGTATTGCAATAATTCCTCCCATAAGAAGGTTAGAATTGAGAATTAATATAACTACTAAAATTTGAAAAATCTTGGCAAAGTAACAATATTTCCTGACATCCTTGTGGTTTGATTTTATACGTTATTAGTGAAAATCGAATATCAGAATCATTACGAAAAAAGATTAGTTCATCATTATTCGGACCGACGAATGAATTTCTTATCTCTGTCATCTATCACAAAAATTGAGTTGTGGTGTATGCAATAGTGTGCATGTGTGATCGCTATGTTTGTAGTTCGTATGTATTATTCAATATTTCATACTGAATTTAGCTCTAGTTGTGGGCTAAATCCGACATCTGTTTTATCTTTTATGTACACTGACTCAGTGTCACTGACAGTGAGTTGATTACTGATATTGCAATTTGTTTAATAATATTAAATTATGTTTATAATTTTTGCATTTTTGTGTATTATACGTCCAGGAGAATCGCATCTATTTAATAATTTATGTCAGGCTATATGGTATTGATTTATTTACGACGTTGAAAACCAACATATTTTTAACGTGATTACAAAATCCGTTCATCCGTTAGTTATTAAACACGGTCAAGTAACAATGAATCTAACTGCATAGCCATATAGTTTCGTGCTTGTATGTTTTTCAATGTTCATTGAAAAAATAATGTTGTACCTTAAAAATTGTACATCAATTAAAAATTCGCAACAGTGCGAATTTTTATTGCGAACTTAATTTTTGCCCCGTAAGAAGACAGTAGCAATAAAATTACTTAGATGACGTTGAGACGGACATTGTGTGTTGACGTTATTTTAAGAACACTTTATTTTCCCAATATTTCGACAATAAACTTTTGTCTTCATCAGGGGAGATGGTAAAAATGTAATTTAAGATACACCGATATTATGAGAATGCACAAATCATGAAGATCACAATTATGACACAGTAACAATGGAGACTGGTTGTTATGTTACAGTAAATGTAATAATGCGGATGTCCAAATCGGGTTGATTTTCATTCCATCTTTTTGATTCATTGCTGTTTTCTCGGCATTGATGTAGAGACCCTCTTTGAATATTCTTGAGAAGTATTTTTGTTCTGTTTCAATGAGTACTGCCGAATCAAAATCAATTTGATGGGATGAATATTGAGAAATATGTTGTGCTACAGCCGAAGATTCTGACATTTTTCTGAGGTCTCGTTTATGTTCATTGACTCTTGGTTTTAGATTTCTTCCGGTTTGACCAACATATGTAGCTTCACAATCGTGACAAGGGATTTTGTATATGGCACAGGTTATCGGGGGGTTTTTATCCTTGTGAGAGGTGAAGAATTTGTGAAGTTTCGTTCCGGTTTTGTAGCCAAAATCGAAATTTGTTCTCCTTCTGAGGAAACTTGTTAATCTTCCAGTTGTGGGAATTGTAATAAAATTACTGTTACTAATTCGTGACAAATCGTTACCAAACCGTTAATATTTTTGTACACTAGGTGAAAATTTTGTGGCGACACTAATTCGCGGGTGACAGTGGGCAAATAAATATAAAAATATTGTTTTTTGGACAAACCGAAATAAAACGACGTCGTCATCCAATTGTGTACTTGAGAAAGAGAAAGTCGGCGAAGAGACGATAAATAAGGGAAAGTTGTCCAATTGTATAACTTTTATTTTTTCCGCAACGACCGGATGCTCACACCATAACTTCCGCTCTTTTATCACTCATTCTTATTTTTATTTGGTTGGGTTGTGTTTTTAAGAAAAGTTATTATCTCAGAAAACATCTCGTTGTGGAAAAAAAGTAAAATAAATTGGGCCAGAAAGACAAGTTATGTGGTGCAAGCATGAAAGTGAAAGGTTCAAATGAAGATTTTTATAAATTTTCATGAAATTAATCATACGGGATTTTTAACAATAAGTTATTTCAAATTGGATTAATTTTTATTGGCTTACTACTTCTGCCTCGAATTTCAACAAAAATAGCCTCATTTTTTGAAATGTCTCAATATATCCTTGCTTTGTACGCTCAGATTACGAAGGTTGACGTGAATTCGCCCAGTATCACATTTCCTTCTAAGTTTTCAATTTCATGAAATTCAATTTCATGAAATTCAATTTCATGAAATTCAATTTCAGTCAAATGCAAAAGTTCATGTTGGCTCAAAACCACACTTTCACCGTAAATGTTATCTATGAAAGGTTACTATTTCATGTTCACTTGAATCTGGATAGAATTTGGCGTTTCAATTATTTAGAAAATATGCTGCTTGTCAAAACGATACGAGAATTTACTCGAGGAGGAAATCGAACCAGAAATCTAAGTCAATTTGTTTATGGATGTGACATATTTGTGTTTAGCTTAGAGTTTCTCAACGGGTTCGGGTCGTTATCGGGTTTCGGGTCGTTATCGGGTTTCGGGTCGTTATCGGGTTTCGGGTCGTTATTGGGTTCGGGTTCGGATTCGGATTGAGTTTCCTGTATCCGATAGTTATCGGGTTCGGATTCGGATCGGGTTTCCAGTATCCGATAGTTATCGGGTTCGGATTCGGGTTTACCTTCGGATGATCCGAAAACCCGATTCAAAATTGAATAATGAGATTTAAGACTCAATAGTTTTTTTTCAACATTGCAAGTTATTTAAAATAACGTATGGCAATTATTGGAACGTTCACACATAAAATATATAACCTGAGTTTTAACTATTTTTGCGCCCTCCTTCTCCCCTTACGCATTAATTGATTTTAATTTTAAAATGTTGACATTGACAACCTCAGACAACTCTTTCCCACTTTCTTGAATCAATTATTTTATGAGCGTCCCCTAGGCATAGGCATTAAATGTAATAATGATATGCATAATAATATCCCTGAGTGATGGGTACTCGTCGGAGAACAAAATATATGTACGCTGGTTATTTTCTGGCAAAATAACTTACGTTTTAAAATTCAAGCTCATAGTTGTAATTTGTTATTAATAGTTTGAAAACTAATTGGAAATAATTTTCATTAATATACAAGCAAGTTTATACAATTATTTTATACTTATCGGGTTGTTATCGGGTATCGGGTTCGGATTGAGCGTATCGGGTTCGGGTTCGGATTCGGATCGCTCTCCTAGCAAATCGGATTATCGGGTTCGGGTATATATCGGATACGGGTAGAAGGTATCGGGTTCGGGTTCGGATGAAGGATTTCGTACCCGTTGAGAAACACTAGTTTAGCTCTCAAGGTAAATGTGCATATCGTCGCTAACATGTTCTTTCTCCAGGTCGTCCATCGTCGGTCTGATTTTGTCACTAACAATGGAGGTCTCCCAACGTATGCTCACAGATTTGGACGAAACTAGTGTCAATCGATCACAAATATAATTAGTATGAAATTTGTAAATGCAACTATCTGCCAATGCGCAAGTTTGGCGGAGATATTTGCATTCAAAGCAGAAAAAATGCGCAGGAAATTTGGAAAATGAAAAATATGCCAGCCTTTTGGTGCGTTTTCTCATCTTTTTATGCAAATATCTCCGCTAAACCTGCGCATTGGCAGATAGTTCCATTTGCAAATTTCATACTAATCATATTTGTGATCGATTGACACTAATTTCGTCCAAATCTGTGAGCATACGTTGGGAGACCTCCATTGTAAGTCCGTGCCGTGTCTTGGCCAGAGATGAAAGTATTTTAAAAAACGTTCATACGAAAAATTTTAAAAAAGATACTAATTTTTTTAAATCCACAAATACCACAATTTCTTTTATACCATAAAATGACGTTTTTTTAAGTAAATAATATTTGCGTAATTGAAATTAGATATTGAATTGCAAACTCAGTTCTGTACCTTTTATTTAATATTATATGATTATGTAAGTACTTTAATAATAAAAAAGTGACGTTAAAATCCAACAATTCACGAAAGTAAATAAAAATACGGAAGTAATCTTCTCATATGGTTATAAATTTAAGCATATTATGTAACAATTTAACAGAAACTATGGTCATCAGTAATATATGTAGTTTTGCTGCCACGTTCTAATACTGTTTGAAACAATGGTAAGTTTTTCTACACTCTAAAACAAACTGGTATTAAATCATTACCGACCGATGAACATATACAACTCTGACTGCAAAATAATAGCGCACAGTACTATTTAGTAATGTTGTGGTAATGGTTAATTTACCACTCAGAAGCAAACTACCACCAATCCGGTAGGAAGTTATTACCAAATTAATACCAGTACGGAGCATATATCTATGTGACTCTACCAGATTTTTATGAGTGTGGCAAAATTAACGCCAGCCAGTTACAATTTGTTACCATGCGGTGGAAAACATTAACATAATTAGGCGAAGGCACATATGCACACCGTTTGGTGACGATTAACACCGAGTTTTTAAGAGTGTAGATCGACGAGAAAAATACCGTTTCAAGAAACACCCGGTGTAAATGGGTAAATGGAAATAAATTTTAAATTTTCACCCATACGATAAAAACAAGACACAAAATTTGGAGAGTTATTTACTGAAATTTCTATTTTTTTTAAATATTATAATCATATGTAAAATGTGGTAATAATTTTTTAATGTTTTTAATATTTGCATACGAGACAATGACAATTACATATCTTTCTCCGGATTTAGGTGGGACGACACTTTGTCGTTTTATTTACCACGTTGAAAACAAACATATTTTGACCGATTATAAAATCCGTGTAGTAGAAATTGGATCAGTATTCATCAAAAATTGTCGGTCAACTGGCAATTAACCAATCTGTTCAAATACATATGTTGTATGTAGCTAGTTATGCAACACAAATAATAAAATATTTTGTTTTTCAATTTTGGGAGTTTTTTATTGAGAATTTAACTTTTGTCCAGTAATAAATACGTATCAACGTTTCTTACTACTACTGCTATATATTTCCAATAGTGTTTTCAAGTAGGAATATTTTTCAATTCGAATTTAATGATTCTTTGATAAAGAAATGTTGAAAACGGACGAAATTTGATGCCCATGTCTAAATTTTTGTCGATTCGGCCTTCCGTATTAGTTAACTATCCCGTTCAAAATATACAAAATGAAAGTAATAAATATACTTCTGTGCACGCATCATAAAAATTATATTACGTTAAAATTCATATACAACTGTAAAAATGGGACGTTCTTATTTTTTTTATGTAACGAGAATTGCAAAGCACAAACTGCGGTGAAACGAATGAAATACCGGTAAGGAAAGCAATGCCGACTTTATCTTAATAGCTGTGCAGCCCGGATATGCGGTCGCGGTGGTCGAGACAACATCTCGCGTAACAAGAATTCTACTGACCAGGTTCATTTCAGAAGTCGTTTATTTATTTCTGACCCTTGTTGTCCCCCGTGTTTTACGACGGTATCAATTAGCTTGGTATTAAATACTGACTGTTGGGCATAAAATATTCCACTTTACTTTCTCCACAATCTTTGCATACAACCGGCGAACGGAGAAAGTCGATTAAAGGTTTATTTCCGTGCTGAAGTGAAATTGGAATAATAACTCATTGAGGTAATTCACGCAGCCATTGGTAACTTGTAAAGGCCGCTAGTTTTGTAAAATAATTTTACAAGCTTGTACAAAATAAAAAATATACTTTTAGTCTGAGTAAGCTTAGAGAAGGTGTAAGCTATTTTTCCACCGAAATATTTATATAAGTTTGTAAAAGTTTTCGAATTTTATAGAGTTTACATATGTATGTTGTTATCCAGGTGAAAATATATTGAAAATTATTTAAATCTGCTTTGTAGACATGCATGTATCCAAGTTCAGGGGAAAAATGCATAGTCCGATATGCTGTTTTCCGTTGAAATTCATTTTTAAATTGTATTTCGTCGAACTTTATAGCTTATTTTTTTAGTTGTTAGTTTGTTAATTAATTTCCAACTTAATGAGATTTGTAATTGTCAATTGTATCAAACTTTACATCTTTGACGTCCTTCAGTTTTAAAGATCAGGACTTTCAAAGTTTTAATCTCAAACTCCAAATTTATTCCTATGTTTCAGTCACAGAAATAAGAAAATAGTTGAAAACAGGAGCAGCTTGATAAAAGCTGTATCCAAGCCTGGACATCAACTGTGAGTGCGACGTCTTCACTAAAATTTGCTGCTGGGGATATAAATCTCCCCCCACCGTTCACCTGACAACTTGGTCAGTGAGCTTAAAATCCTCTCAGAACGAAACACACGTTGCTTTCTCCTCGTATTGTCCGTCCGTCTTAGGAATTTGTATTGTAGTTGACAGTCTAATTTATCATGATTACACAACAACTTTCTCCTGGAGATTACAAAAAACTGGTCTCGTAATTTCGAAAATTTTAATAAATTTTCTACTTAACTATGGATGTCATGCTGTAGTTAAATTTTAATTAAATTTTTCAAAGTCTCACGTTTCCCAATGTTCAAAAATCGTATTAATTTGTTATATAAAACTGTACTTATTTATTTTCACGTTCCTTATTTCTCTTGTCCGTCCTTCTTGCGAATTTGTATTGTAGTTGACAGTCCAATTTGTCATGATTGCACAACAACCTTCCCCCGGATTATACAAAAACTACTCTCGTAATTTCTAAAATTATATATAATTAATGTTTTACCCAGCTAGATTTCATTTTTGTAGTTCAATTTTAAATTTACAAAGTCTCACACTTCCCCATGTTCCCAAATTGTATTTGTATGGCATTTCTCTTATGTGGTCACACACGTTCTTTTCTCTTCTCTTGTCATTCCGTCGTACGCATTTGTATTTGTACTGTACTTGGCAGTTTAATTTATCATGATTACACAACTTTCTCCCGGATTACATAAGTAAAATTCTGGCAGTTTTTACGGCTCTCGTAATTTCTATAAAATTTTAATAAATTTTCTACTTAACTAAGGATTTCATATTGTAGTAAATATTATCAAAATCTCATCTTGTCCCATTTTCATAAATCCTCTGCTGAGATTCTCATTAATTATGATTAAACAATTTTCCTCCGAACTTATAGGAAAGTGTGGACGCCTCGCAATTTCAGAAGTTGCTACTTTCATAATTTCGAAAATAGTCATAAACCTTTAAATTACTTTAATGCTATACTTTGGTTGATTTGGTCATTTCTGAAGTCTCACATTTCCCGGATTACGTAATTTCTAAAATTTTAATAAATCTGCTAACTAGTTAGAATTGGTTTTGTAGTAAACATTTTAAATTTTCAAAGCCTCACAGTCCCCTATGTTCACAAATCTTTTTGGCATTTCCCTTATGGGGTCCGACCCATTAAGCTCTCACCGCACAAAGAAACACGATCTGGGTGTTCGATATCTGATAAAATTTGATTTATGGGAGCATGTTCGGAATCAATTATCGTCACACTTGACTCTGAACGATGTGGGCCGTAATCGAGTCAAACTTGTAATTTAACCAAGAAAATATATCACTTTTATGAGACGGGACCTTTAATCATAGCTTTTCACTCGACTACTCAACTCTGCATGGCAAGTTTAGAAAATTATGCAAATTCTTAGCATAATTTAAATTATGTAAAAATTGCAGCATAAATTTGTCAATAATATGTCCGAAAATTCGGCTCAAAAAACTAAGCAAACATTATGTATTTTAAAAAATTTGCTTACCTTTGACGTTTTAAATGCATTTAAATATTTTCAATAATGAAAAGGTAAAAATAAGATTGTTTAGAGGCAAAAGTATAAGATTAGCACGGAATAATTCGCATGATATTAGCACGAAGCAAATTTGATTTTGGTCATATTTTTGTCTTCCGGCCATAGAGACTTATATTATATAAGTTATATAATTTAAATACTGATTTACTAAAATGAAATTTGATAAATACTTTTGTGGTATTACACGTCATTAATTAATTTTTACCTGTGGAAAGCACCTGCTAATTTATTTACTGCGTTTATCAATAACTAAAATAAATGTTTATATTAAACAGGTCACCAGCTCGTTAAGTTTACATAACTCATTTTTCATTGTTTCTAAAAATGGAAAAGATTAAAATTACAAATATTAAGCATGGGAGATTCATTGAGAATTTGGTAAATTTTCTATACAATTGGCACAAAATTTGTATCGCTGCTACTTCACGATCTTAAAATTACATCTTTAAATATTTGTCAGACTTGAGCACCAATTTACAATTATTTGGATACTTTGCAATGGAATTGTATTTGAAGAAACAATAGTTCCAAATGGCTGCCATAATTTTATTAAAAACAAATAATAAACTCACACAGAACATTGTAAAATTGTAATCGGCGTAAATTGTGTAATATTAGATTTCAAATTAATCAGGACAAGTTTTACGAAATAAAAATACTCTGTCATCTGTAAGCGTATAAAAAGTTTATACCCCGAAATACAAATAATTTTTGTTGCATTTTGTTAACCTTTGCAAATGCTAAATTTACCAATTTTCTGCATCAAGGGCTGTTTGAAAAATTGAGCAAAAATATTGCTCGTCACTAATTTATTTATTAAACAATGAGGCAATTCACGCAGTAAATTGTACATGCATTTGTCAGACTTGAGGATCATTTATAATTAAGTATTATGGACAATTTGCTACACAATTGACTCCGAAGATTCAGAAACAGAGAGACCTAATTTATAAACTCGCAAACAGTGTGTGCAAAAGGGCAGCCTTTTTGTTATTTGTTCATCGCTTTTGCCTTTTTGATGCTTTTTGCCTTTTTGATGCCTTTTTGCCTATTTGATGCCTTTTTGCCTATTTGATGCCTTTTTGCTAGATTTTTTGATGATTGAACCCGATTTTAACGTATAAAAGAAATTACAGAATATATTTAATGTTTTTAAAATTGTATTGGTGGGTTCTGGCTTTCATTGATACTTCAAATTAGCTAAATACTTTTCCCGAGAAATTTTTTTTATGTGTGTCATCAGCTTAATTAATTTAATTTTCGGCTAAAGATCATATTTCAGAAAAGAATAATAAACGCTATGAATAACTTTTACTTTAACTTTATCTTAGAGCTTTCG
Source organism: Folsomia candida (assembly GCF_002217175.1). Lineage (NCBI taxonomy): Eukaryota > Metazoa > Arthropoda > Collembola > Entomobryomorpha > Isotomidae > Folsomia > Folsomia candida. The sequence goes on along the minus strand of NW_019091207.1, from coordinate 2,612,938 downwards.
TCTCATCTCGCCCCAATTAGCAAAAGGCAAAAAGGCACCCACTTTTTTGGGCAAAAGGGCAGAAAGACACTGCCTGCCTGTTTACTCTGCACACACTGCTTTACAGTATATTTAGATAGCTTAAGTTGACCCACAGAACTATACTATAATATCTTGAGTTGACCTAATGCTTTTTATTGAGCTTTACAATTAATAAAAATTTATACACCTGGCGTTAAAGTTGTTCAATAAACTTCCAGGTAATTTCGATAAAAAAAATTGTTTCCAAGTATTTCCAAACCAATAAAATAGCAATTTGATGGTAATGAGCATGAACATTGAGCACTTATTTTTTGCAAAGTTTATAAAGCAAGCCGTGTTTAGTGTTTTAATAAATGCGGAAAAAATTTTTTAGTGGAAATGTTTTTTGGTGACATTTAAAATTTTGAATTTTGCATGAATTTTGCATGCATGACACTGCTCGCAAGAACATTTAAAAAGTGCAAAAATTTGTACTATTAAAAATCCAAATAATCCCCCCGACCCACGTAAAGTAAAACTATAAAAGCTTATACACTGAAATAATTTTTAAATTTTACGCATCAAGGCCTGCCTGAAAAATTGCTAATATATTTTATGCCACTAATTTATTTCCGGGTGGAAACAATAGACTGATACCACTCACAAAAGCCTTGTAAACTTTGTAAAATCCGGAAATTATGTAAACGTACCAACTTTTACAAAATTTTACAATGTCTCTAAGCAAAATGAGCTTACAAATTTTCGTAACTTTACTCACGTCTTTGTATTTTGTGAAACTTCGTAAAATAATTTTACAGAACTTATTGATTTTACAAAGTTACCAAGAACTGCGTGACTTGCCTCATTTTTTACAACTCTAACGATTTGCAAGACAGAAACACCCGTGTTGACGAAATTTTACACGAAATACTATCATACTTACCGCGAACTTCAAACTTATTATTAAAAAAATCCTCGATTACAAAGTAAAAGTATCTTAATTCGTGGAAGATGTACCCGGATTTTCAATTACTCAAATTTAACCATAATAAATATTTTGCGGAGTTTAACCCTTACACTTTTATTTTCAGAAACTAAAATGAGTAAGCCAAATAATTTTACTTACAGTAAAAATAAGCTCAAATTGACCAACTCTTGTTGGACACACACATTTCACCACGCAATCTTTTGCGTACTTTGTTCTGCACTCATTTTCCAAACAGATTACCCACAGGAAACAACGTCTTCTTCTTAAACACAGCTTTCTCTACATGGAGAAAACAGACAGGCAGCGATTACAAGGCTTGCGGACAAGATAATTCTCCTCCGACGTTCGAAATCCTTCCATTTTCTCGGTCCAACTCAAAATAAGTGCAACAACAGAACAGCCACTGAGCTGATAGGTTTACGAACTGTGTACCAGCAGGATTTAGGATTTGCAGCAGCAGACGAAGAAACGAAATTAGTTCGTCTTTCTTCTTCCACGAGCTCAAAAAATCTCTCATCCGTCAAAATCCTGCTTTCTCCTCGAACCCAGAATCTTACACGCTCTCACAATTAAATACATGTCCCTTGGTGAACTTGGTTTCAGTGAGTAGAACAATGACGCATTTGACGAAGATCTTTGTAACATTGTAAAATCTGTAAATTTACAGTTTTACCAACATTTTAGGAAAAATTAGCTTCAAAATTTTTTATAACTTTACTTAGGTCAAGAGCGTTTTGTATTTTGTAAAAGTTTGTAACATTATTTATAAAACTTGCGCATTTTACAAGTTGCCAAACAATGGATTTTCTTCTTGCTTGTAAATATTACACTTTTGTAATTATTTTTATTCAGCGTTTCCAAATTCCGTCGTCACATTGTGATTAATCCATGATCTAAAATCTTTATCATTTTTCCTGCAAACTTTCCATGTGCTGCTATGTTCAATTTGCGAGACGTAATGCATTTCAACTTTATTGGAAAGACAACCACCAATCTGACATACGGTTATAAGAATTTTCAACCAATACAAAATCTCCAACCGGCGTTAAAGTCATAATAATCTGTAATTAATTTTTACAATACACAATCCCAAACCATCAAAAACTTATGTGTCTGGAGATTAAAATGGCAAAATTTTGCTATTTCATCCAGCCAATCATTAATTGTTTAATTTTCGCAAAAATTCGCAAAAAATTACTCTGCTTTGTTCAAATTGCGAGATACGTAAGACTTAACGTACCGTAAAGGTAACACGATTTCCACTTGTTTCTTCAACAATGACATATTTGCATATTTATCAAATTCACAGATTTCATCGGACATATATTTTTACATAAGTCACGTGACAATAATTACCAATTAAAGAACAGATATTTATTCCAATCAATATACAAATTATTAGCATGAATATTCTCTCAAATTGTGGGCCAAATTTTATTAACCCGCACCTCAACAAAACCTGCTCAAAACTGCAAAACCAACCAGCACAAAACTTTTACAGTGCCGAAAATTTCAAACCTTTTATCAACTCAAACAACCCATTTTACAAACAAGATGCCACATCACTAAATAGCAAACTTTTTCAAGTTGTCTGCACACCCATTAATCCCACACGGATTAAGGAATAAAATGCCCATACAAACAGAAACAACCCCCCTCGAGACGGGGAATCCTCTGGAACTACTTCGAAACACAAATTGCTTTGTAAATGTTTAAGCGATCCCTTAAGCCGGGTGAAGATTAGCGCTCTCGAGAGAAATTTTGGTGCCAAAAACGATACGTTAAATACTTAAAATTTACTACATACGACTCAGGAGGGGAGCTTGCGAGGTTGATAATAACAGATCCTCATGCCCTTTGGATATGTGGTAGGGTCCTATGAGTGTACTAAAACCCTGAAGTGGTTTGACTCCATGGCCACATTTGCGCCCGCCACACCCACTCAAAAATGCTCAAAAAACGCTTTCACTCCAGTTTTCACTCACTCAAATCCACGCCAAAAATCCAATTTTACTCGGATTTCGAAATTTCTTTCACCATTACACTCCCAGATAGTTGCTTTCTTCAATCCAATATCAAACTCAATTTTGCTGATGATTATTTCGTAGGTATAATTTGTGTTGTTGATTACTACAACAATTCTCATTCAGAATTTTAAATTTTAAAAATACTAAAAATTTCTAAAAAATTGAGTTTGATATTAGATGGAAGAAAGCAACTATCTGGTGAAAGAAATTTCAAAATCCGAGTAAAATTGGATTTTTGGCGTGGATTTGAGTGAGTGAAAACTGGAGTGAAAGCGTTTTTTGCAGTGTGTGCAGGGCAAAAAGGCAGGCAGTGCCGTTTTGTCTGCCTCTTTGCCGTTTTGCCCCACAAAAATGGGTGCCTTTTTGCCTTTTTGCCCTTTTGCTTATTGGGGTGACATGAGACTCAAACACTGTGACAAAATTAAAGTGAAAGTTATTAACTGCGTTACTTTCGATTTTCTTTTAAATTAAGCTGATGACGATGCAAACACACCCATGAAAATATTCAGGAAATATTTAGGAAAAGCATGTTAATTCAAATAATGAAAATATCGACGAAAGTTAGCACCCTAGAATAAAATTTAAAGAACACAATATATTTGGCAATTTGTTTAATACGTTATGAAAAATAACATTACTAATATTCATAAGCACATGAACATTCTTATATAGAATAATAGACGTAACAAAACAAAGAATATTAATGAAGACAGTCACGTATTTTTTAAAGCTTGGTTAATAAATGTAATTTTTCTGGCTTTTTCGACACCTAATCTATTTCGTTTATCTGTAATTGTGTTCGTCATTGCAGAAAATATCCGCTCTAGCCCGGCGCTACTTGCCGGAAGCTCCAATAAAATGCGGCACATTTTAATAAACTCGTCAGAAATTTTTGTGGGATTATCTTGTTGCGCCGTTAACCACCAGTTAATTGGGGAGACGTCGGCCAAGACGCTTTCTTCAAATAAGCAAGGAGAAAATATTGACTCGTCCTTGCATGCCAAATTAAGTGTTAGTGGGAGAAAGTTTTTATCTTGAGTACTGATCCAATCTCGACCATCCTTCTTCATTTCATTACTTAAATCTGCACCTTTAAATTGAAAATCACAGTTAGACTATCATATAGCTCTGATGCATATTGTTGCTGTATTGATGCTAAATTTTAATCCAACTTTACCTCGATAAATAGGATGAATCATACATGCAGCTATTGCAAAGGCAGGAGTACCTTTAGCAAATTTGTCTTTATAATAGCTTTCTGCAAAGAGTTGAGGTAATTCCTTTTTCAATTTTATCCATTCGTGAACTGCATCAAAAATCATAGAAGAATCCTTTTGTAACTAAAATCAATCATAATTAAAACTATTAGTCTCAGTGTCAATATATAAGATATGTCTATCTAAAATAGGGACAAATTTGATTCCCCTATTTAAGGCAATTGCAATTGGTTCCAAGAATTTTATTGAATCATTTGCTTGTCTAAAAATGGACCCATTTTCAATAATCGTTTTCACTTCGTCGTTGACACGGTCATCAGAGCAGGCAATCTCCAGATATTTTCCTTGGTTTGTAATGTAGCTTTTCAGACAATCAATTTGACTGTTCCATCTTGTTTCAGAAGGCAAAACTGGGCGACTATTTTTCAAAGCCGGTGTAACAAAGTCGTGATTCCGAAAACATTTCTGGACTTTAATTATTTTTTGAATAAGTTTTTCAGGAGATGCTTTCTTTCCAACAAGATTAAGAAGGTGTGGATTATCGCCATAACATAAAAGTTCTTTTCCGAGGTCACGTCGCATTTTTTCCATGGTATTGCAATTGTCCGTGACGCATGCTACAATTTTGATAGAAAATTTTTCTTCCGCTTCTTTCCTACAAACTTGAAGCCACTTTGTGCAATTTTCTGCGGTCTTTTCTTCTTCTCCAGGGCATACTGTATCAATAAAATAAACCTTATTTTTCACGAATATCGAATGCGCGATGACGCATTCCTTCTGATTGGTGCTCCATCCGTCTTGATAGTAGCATTCTGGTTTTCAATTTTGCTGATTATATTTTGTTCACATTCTCTGTAGAGATTATCTAACAGATAAGTAGACGCGGTTTTTGGTGTGGGCAGTTTATAACTTGGTCTCAATGATGTAACCCATTCGATGAAATGTTCATTTTCCAAAACGCGAAAAGGTATATTTGATGAGCAAATTGCTTTTTGGAGCTTTTGGTTGATTTCAAGTTGTTGACGATCATTAGTTGAAATAAAGTGGTCTTTGATACTGCTTTGGCTGTAATTTAGCGAAGCTTTTGTTGACGAAGTTGGGAGCATTGAATTTGTCGCAGTAACCGGCGCTGCTAAAATTGTCAATTTTCTTTTCTTGGAGCAATCATTTAAATGTTTGCGCAGCCGATCAGCTTTCGGATTTTTATTTTTCCACTGGCACATTTTACAGCCCCAGAAGTCGTCCCCAATTTCCATATAGCTGTCCCAAATTTGATCTTTCATCCTTCCGCCTTTGTGGGTGCCACTTGATAACTTCTTCTGTTTCGAAGATGGTTCATCGTGGTCATTATCGTCTTCACCGAGTTCACCAGGATCGTAATCTGAAATATTTGACGGATTCGAAGGTTGCCCATCACTTCCGTCTGGATCGTCAGGATTTTGAATCACGTCTTCCAAATGAATTATTGAATCTTCAGACTCTAAATTAAGTAAATAATGGCAAATTAGATAAATCTAATTTAATCAGTTATAGCTCCGAGCGTACCTTCTAATACCTTATTTCTTGACTGTCAAATAAATAAAAACTCATGATGAATCTTTACCTGCAAAAATTAATTGAATAATGATTAATGAAAAACAAAACTAAAACAATTATAAATAAAAAGGATAATGGATAATGAACATATACATACCTTAGTTGAATAACACAACCTATTGACACTTGCCCTTTAGTTAATTTAACCTGAACATTTTATTAGATTGGTTAAATTTAAATGCAGTAAGAAATGTAATTAAGTTTTATAAAACACAATGGTCTCAGTGGAGCGAAATAAAGTCTGGCGGGGTAAACGTCATGGAACCCGGGGAAAAAGGTATCAAAAAGGCATCAAAAAGGCAAAAAGGCATCAAAAAGGCAAAAAGGCACGCAAAAAGGCAATTCGGCATTGAAAAAGGCAAAACGGCATGGAAAAATAGCAAAAAGGCTGCCTTTTTGCACACACTGGTTTTTTGGGCATTTTTGATTGGGTGTGGCGGGCGCAAATGTGGCCATGGAGTCAAACCACTTCAGGGTTTTAGTAGACTCATAGGACCCTACCACATATCCAAAGGGCATCAGGATCTGTTATTATCAACCTCGCAAGCTCCCCTCCTCAGTTATGCAACTCATAAACCTACCAAAACAGCACGAAATATGTATCTACTATTTCAAATGAATACTTAAATTTCCTAAATTTTTTATTGGTTCCCAAATTACACAAAAACGATTAACTTACTTACCTAACCCAAATTGTTGTGTAACGCCTTACACAACAATTATGTAACACCCAAATTTCATTAGAATTTATTTCACTGTAAAACTTTGTAAATAGCAATTTCCAAGTATTCTCGATCCTTAATTCGCTCAGAAATAATTAATTAACGTAATTTTTTCACTACACTGTCAAAACCTGCGGTAGAGTCATATACATATTCCGTACTTGGATAGTTTTGGTAATAACTTCCCACCAGATTGGTAGTAGTTTGTCTGTAAACGTGGTAAATTATTCTTTACTAGGTACAATACTAATATTACTAAATGGTTATGCCCATTTATTACTAGTTCCGGCAGTCATGTACGTATAATTCCGGGCGGTAATAATTTAATGCCCGTTTTGTAACAGTGTAGTTTTCACACTATTTTATTAAACATTTAAGGATTATAAACTAACCTTAAACTTTTCACAAGAACAATTTTCAAATAATTTTGATCCTTACTAATCTTTAAGAAATTTCGCTCGGAAATAATTAATTAGGTTAATTTTTCCACTAGTTTTCGCACTATTAAGCATTTACATAAAGGACCCTTAAACTTTGTCAAAATTCCTTGAACGAGGAATGCTACACAGTTTCTCATCCTTCTTCTCCTGGCAAACAGAGACTGCCGGAGAAAGCAGCTAAATCTGAGTTTTTAGAGGAGAAAGTTTGTACTTGCATTCGACCCTTTCTACGCAAAATAATATGAAACCGGTTACAGAATCTTGACTCGAGGGAAGGATCGATCCATGGAAAAAAATACACTTCAACACAAAAAAAATCATTAACTCTCAACTCAACCTTTCAATGAATTTGGGGAGAAAGACAAAAGAAAAATAGAGCCATGTCAGGATTTCATTACTTTCTCGACTGGATTTACTTTCTACACTAAAATATTTACTTTCAATCCAATCAAGGGTGATAAATTGATAAAAATATATTATCAAAATTCGAAACGGAATTGTATTATCTAATAAATAAATACACGACTTCAGCATGATGCTAGAAAATTTTGATAGTAAAAGTCGCATTTTTTTGAAAATTCTGATTTTTTTCTACAATGATCAAGTTAAGTTTTCCGTTATGTGAAATAATGACTAAATTTCGATAATCCTTACATTATTTTAAAATCTATTACAAGAGTAGATATAAGTATTTCAGAAACTTTTTATTCAGACGTGCAAGCTTAACTATCCATGAAATGCAAATGTAATTAATTTGAAAACCCGAACATAGATATTCGGATAAATTATGTTAGTTTCAATGAATCGAGGTGTCGATTCGACATTTATGCAATTAGTGACAGAAAATCTGATAAAGATGAGTTGGCCTTAAATAGTCGCCAAACTATGGTAAATTGAATTTTTAAGCATTTTCGGATTCCCAGATAAACTTAAGGTTAGTTTGAACTTTTTGTAGATGTACTATTTCATGCATGCAAATTTATCAGAGAGTCTAAAAAATGCTTCAAAATTAAATTTTGAACAAGTTTGTGACTACTTATAGTGTATTTAAGATCAACTCCTCTTAAACTTATTTACAACTCAGGGACAAAATTAAATAGGTGTAATTTTTGGCTTCGTTCGCTTGCAGGTTATTCTCTATGTACATAAGACAGCTTGTTGAATATAAGAGAAAAAATCATAATATCAACTTTGTTGAAAATATTTTAAATGAGATTCTCACACTAGTCCAATATACTTATGTACCAATTAATTATTATTTTCCACCTATTCGAGCTTCAACTTCACCCAGAAATGACCAAATTTAACACCGAGTAACAAAAAATAGTATTTGTAATTCCGTAAATCAAAGATAGATACCTCGTCACTTTCTGCTTTGACGTTACGTAGTTTGTGCAAGTTTTACACAAAAAATTTTCATGCAAACGTTAAATTTATCATAAGCGTAAATGAGAATAACCGCTCCATCTCAAATTTTGATGTCCTTTTGGATATGTACACCCTTAGAAACCCAGTATTAACATAGTACTAAGGGAGATTCATATACGTATGACTCTACTAATGTGGTATTGATAAGTGATCCCGTTTACTCGGTGCTAAAGTTTTACCACATCAGTAACAAATTTTTACGGACCGGTATGATACCAAGCGGTAGCAACTTTAACACCGAGAAATTAATATCTGCTTTACTATACCAGATTTCTAACGGTGTAGCATTTAATATTGGATGAGTGTACTAAAACTTCCACGTGGTTTTGAACCTATCACCACATTTACACCGACTTAAAAGGGCGAAAAACACGACAAATATCATGTTTTCCCTGTTTTAAGACAAAAATCAAATTTTGATCGGATTTTAAAAATGTGTTACTCTTACCTCATGCGTTTGACACGTTTCGCCTCTTGCGATATCACAAAGGTAAAAGTTTTCATGAAAAAAAACCTCAAGTAAAAAAAAAATCTGGTCCTTTTTTACCCATCAACGGAACTAATTTCTTTTTACAAAGTTGTAACAAATCTGACATGAAATGAAACGTTACACGGAAGAAGTTAATCAATGAACAAATTGCACCAAAAGAAGTTGGGGGTGAAAAGGAACACAACTTTCGCACGATCTGTTACCGACACAAAAATCGGTATTGTGAAGAAAAATCGAACTAAAGCCTAACAAATTTGGCAAAACTTTTATCAAAATCTGGTCGACATTTTAGAAATCAGTAATTCTCGTGAAATACATACATAGATTTGTGTAATATGGATCTAGGTATTAATTTTTTGGAATAAATTTACAAAACTTGCACCCTTTTAAGTAACCAAATTTTCATACATTTCCACCAAAATTGAGCTAAATTCTAACAAATTTGACATTTTGTACGGACCTTTTGTCAAAATCTGTTCGAAATTTTCCAAATAAGTAATTCATCGGGAATATCAATATATTAAATTTATAGAATAATTTAAATAGTTCGCAATTGTATACATAACCAAATTTTAAAAGAACCGACCGAAGTACAAGAATTTTTTAAACTCTGCTTATTTTGAAAATTACTTTACAAATTTTCGAAAATCACATCAAAAGATCTAAAGTCTGTAATCTGATTGCTTCCTCCTTTTGCAACAAATACACAGATTTTACTGCATTACAAACATCCACGTGTTTTTTGTTACTCAACATTTACTAAATAACAGAGTAAGGATTCATTCACGGCCGATTGCATGTTTACAGGTACTAATTTGCTGCAGATTTTGGTTACACGCAACTTTATGCTCGATCTATTTTAAGAAACTTATCCCCGTCTAAACCGCAACCGCCTCAAGTAACAAAGCAACACCAACTTTCTTCCTTAACAACTCGACGCGTGTTTATGTATTAGTTGCTCCCTCGTGAAAGTTGGTGGTAAAAGTTGGTGCAAGAAGAAGAACGAAATAGTCCCGTTGCGACTGTTTGCTCAATTATTACGTGGTTTGGTTAGTTCTTCTAACCTCTCGAATTTTATTACGCATCATATAACAGTCTGACATACAACAGACAGGGTTTCGTTATTCGCACACTTTTGCTAGGGGAAAATAACGAAAGGAAATTTACGCAGTCATTGGTAGTAAAATCGGTAAATTTTGTAAAATAATTGTACAAACTTTTATAACATAAAGAGATGCCCTTGATCTGAGTAAGTTTACAAAAAGTTGTAAATTTTCCTTCGAAATATTTCCAATTTTTTTTTAAAGGTTGTAAGTTAACAAAATTTACTGCTTTTGTAATGTTACCAAGGCCTGTGTGAATTGCCTCTGGGTAAAAATGCAAAATAATTTTCAAATTTTTTTTAGTTGCTGGAAAAATATTTATCCCGTGTATATTGTCGCTATTCACTATGTATGAAGCTATACCACCGATAATGGAACGCACTGTCACAATCTGTCCCTCCGAATTTAAAAGAGTGACACTATTAAAATATGTAATCGACTGCAAAGTCTCACAGTGGGAATAATACGGCCAATACATCACATTTACATAATTAAGCATTTACAGTTTACAAATCATTGGGCGTACTCACAACAACGTCTTATTTCGCATCGCAACTCATTTAGCAAACTTGCGAAGATGAAAATATTTCTGTCGTTAGGGGATTTGCAAAATATGACTTCGCAAATCTACTGAAAAACACGTATTTTGGTATTGTATTTATGGATTTCTTTTATTTTTATTTCTCTTGCTGGCGATGGTGAGGATGAATTTGTGAAATAATTTTGAGAAGAACATGTCCAATTGCTGGGTAAATTTGCGAAAAAAAGTCCCATAGCAAAATTTTTGCGAAACTCGCATATCTCGCAAAACTTTGCAAGATATGTTGCTATGCTCAATTTGCGTGATGTGCGAAGGTTGATGTGAATCCGCTCATTGAAAAATGGAAAGAAAATCATTTCATACATCCATTAATACAAAGTTATACAGCCTGATAATAATGAAACAATTCATACAGTTCTTAATAACTTTGTAATATTCGTAAATCTTATAAACTGAGAGCTTTTACAAAATTTTAGGATATATTTCTGAGGAAAATTAGCAACCTCAGATCAAGGGCTTCTTTTTTATTTGTGTAAAGTTTGTAAAATTACTTTGCAGCGGTTACGTATTTTACATAGTTAGCAAAGACTGCGTGAAGTGTTTAATTATTTTTAAAAATTGCGTCGTCTTAACGTTAAATTAATTAATTGATAGATTCTCGCTGTTAATTGTATAATAGGTGTCTTTTGGGAGTAACTCAAGGTTTTTGAGGTTTTCGTATTAATTGGCAATTAATTAATTACAGATTTCATTCAATTGAAGCTAACACATCTTTTAGCCACTACAAAACAATTCCCATGTCTTTAAATTTTTAACTACTGATTTTTCTACTTCTTTTCCATGCTTGCAAATTTGCGCATATTTTCTGTTTCAAAATTTTACTTTCTTATATATTTACTATTCGTACAGAATATGTACATTATTTCGTATGACTAATTTTCATGAAAAACTATGAAAAACCTATGAATTTTCCACACGTATTTCTCTAAGTTTTTAAGCTACTAGTAGTTGTGGGTTATATTTGTAATCGACATAATCGGAAACTTACCACTAATAATTAATTTGAAGTTAACTAAACCCAAATCTCCACATATTCAATAAAATAAAATACAATGAGGGTTTTATCGTAATTCGTGTACAGTCAGGAAATACGGTCGTGGTGGTCGAAGAAACATCTTATGAGTTCCTTCCAAGTCGAGTCTTACAAACACGAAAAAATTTTTTATAAACTTGGTACATTTATAAAATTTCGGTACTCACAAAAATCTCTCATCAATCAAATACTTATTCTTAATTTAGCATCAGCGAAGAAGACAACTGCGGAATCTTATTCGTAATTTGCACTTCTGTATTCTACAACTTTACAATAAACGTCCATCTCTATCAATTTTACCAAAATTAATGATGATCAGATTTGCCATGTACATGCAAAAATCCGAGTGAAATGTATATTCTGCAAAAATTATGATCTAGTTCATACCAACAATCCGAATTATCCCTCTTTATTATCAAACTTTGACATCGTTTTGAGCAACTTTATACAGTTTGGGTACGCAATTTAACAAAGGTTTATTATTTGGTAATAAAATTTTGTATGTTAATTGTTAATTATAAATATCCAATCAATAATTACCTTGATAACTAACTTTACAAAGTTTTGCAAACATCCGAGAGCGAATTGGACCATATTTCAATGTCATCTCCATCAAAAAAGTATGATCTACATCATACCAGAAATCCGAATTATCCATCCTAATTATCAAAACTTTGACGCCGCTTTGAGAAAATTTATACAGTTTGGGTACGCAATGTAACACAGATTTATTATTTGGTAAATAAAATTTTGAATCAAATATACAATCAACAATTAATTCGTAGCCAACTTTACAAAGTTTGCAAACATCTGAGTGTGAATTGGACCATATTTCAATGTCATCTCCGTCAGACTAAATATTAATTATGTAATAATATGTGCCATACAACAAACCCATGCAAACTGTGTCACACATATGCCGATTTGTGTGTGTGTGTGTGTAACCGTGAAAAAATGTGTCTCACAAACGAGACAGAAATAACACACGGTTTACACAAAGAATGGAAAAAATACATTTATTCATACCCTCATACAATGGACAGCAGATGCATCTACAGTGTCATACCAATACTGTGATTTAAAAGCACTGATTACCATATTTCAACAGGGAAATCCACCACTTTTATTCTATCGGGTAGGGGTGCTCATGTCAAAATAAATGTTGAGGCAATTCACACAGGTAACATTGTAAAATCCCTAAACTTATTTAGTATATTTACAATATTTTACAAAATTATAGAAATATTTCTGAGCAAAATTAGTTTACAAATTTTGTAAACTTGTTCAGATCAAGGGCGTCTCTTTATTTTATTTGTAAAATTATTTTATTTTATTTACAAAGTTACCAATGGCACCAATTGCCTAAATTATTTTGCTAAATTATTTGTAAATATTTATAAAGTAAGTAGCTCATAAATTATGTGTAAAGTTTTATAAAAATATACTTTTACATAATTAAGAGATGCCATTAATAAGTTTATTGCCCAATTTTCCTCCGCAATTTTCACACGGCAGTTCAATATCTTGATACATTTGTTCCCTACAAATTTACCGAATTTTCCACTTTTGACGTGAATCACTCACATGATCTGATTTCATATCGATTTGATTGTCACCGAGGAAAAGTCGGCTTTTTATTTAATTGTGCAATGTCGTGGTCCCACTGCTCACTGCACTGATAAGATACTTAAACTTCAATCAGTTACATCGAGTCCAATTTAATCTGAGTATCGATACTGATTTTTTAAGATTGAATTCCATTGTGACCAAAATCACAGTCCATCCCATTACACATTTTGCCGACAACATGACACCAATATTGGCACAAGTCTGATTAATTATTCAAATTAATTGAGTTTAAAATTAAAGAATTTAAATTAATTAAACTTATTTAATTGGGAATTTATTTAAAAATATATTTCACAAATTATATCTCACCCGTGATTCGTGAAGTTTTCAATAATCATCAAATCCATACATCGCATGAAATAAAATTTGAAAGGATAATTACAAAATTGTATAAACTTACTAAATAATTATGGATTTTAAAGAGAAAGAATTGCGAAAAAATCCCCGAGAAAATGCGAATCCTTTGTCGACCTTGTTTTTTTGGTGGATTAATCCACTCTTTAGAAAAGGAGCAAAAAATGATTTGGCCATGGACGATTTATACAGCGCTTTAAAAGAAGACGAATCTGAACGATTGGGCGATCAATTGGAAATGTAAGGAAACAAAATATTTCGGAAATTTATAATTTGTAAGACTTGGATGTTGTTCAGAGTAATCTTAGAAAAGTCTAAATATAATCGTTATGAAGATATTTTCCTTCTGACCAGGCGAGTTTTTACTGGGGTTTTAATTGGATTATATATTCAAAAGACATTTTGTTAAAAAATAATCTCATAAAATTCATTGATGAAATTTTTAAAAAATTCAGTTTAATAATTGAAAATGATTGGAAGAACTTTAAGATTTTTTAATTAATTTATATTAATTAATGAATTAATTAATTTTAAAGTTAATTAAATCTTAAACTTCTTATTAGCCTAATATATACCAATCATAAAAAATAAAAGTAGAAATTGTAAGATGAATACAAAATAAAAAAAACGTATTCCAAAATATTTAGGAAATATATACTAGTAAAAGTTGGACGCTGTTTTGAATAATATTAGAAAAGCTTTTCAAAACATAATAGTTAAGAAGGTTTTTCCGACGAAATTTGTTACTTTATTTATTGCCTTTAATGTCGGCTGGACTATAAAATTGAAAATATATTGTATTAATAAATAGTATTTAGAACAATTGAAAATAAGGCGGTACAAAAAGAATTTTTAAGATTTTAGTTGGACAATGGAAAATAATGGCGAATAAGGAATTTAGACTTTTTAATTAGGGGAGATCCATAAATTATGTCACGCAAAAAAGCCCTTTTTTAGGACCCCCCATCCCTGTTGTCACGCCGTTGTCACGCTCGTCGTGACCCCTCCCCCCCTCTTGTCACGTCACGCCTGAAAATCTGAATTTTTCCAATAGCTAGAACAAGATACATATGTTGCGATACATTTTTTAATTGAACATTTTTTGAATCATGCAGTTGTCTTCAATTGGTACACATTTTTGAAACTATGATAAATAGGGTTCTTACGGACGAATTTTTTAAATTCTGCAAATCTTTGGAGATTTAGTAATGTTTTTTAATTGCTGAATTTTTTTTAATTGTGACGATTTTTTGAAATTATGCAAACTTCATGGCACCATGATTTGTTTTATTTTTTTATTGTCAAACAATTGGATGTTCTGCAAATTGTTTGAAGGTTTGAACAAAATTTAGAAACTTGATTGAAAATCTCAAAATCTAAAACTTGGTTGAAACTTTGGATGCTTTGGATCAAAGATTTGATATTCGGTTAGACATATAGATATTTCTAAATATTTGCGAGACTGTAGTTTTGTCATAGTATACAGTGTTTCGCTTTTGCCGGCTAAAATCGTTTTTTGTTGGCCAGTGGTCAAAAGTGGTCGAAAGTGGCCAAAATGGTAGAAAATGGTCAAAAGTGGTCAAAAGTATTCTATTGGCTAATGGTCTGCGCGGCGGGTTTAAACAGACTCTCGGCCGGTATTATTTATTCTTTGCACAAAAAATAACCATAGTTCTTACAAAGTAATTAAAATAGTCTGTAATAATTACTAATCTAATAAATTCAACTTGGACAAATACAGTAAGTAATGTATACATTTGCTTGATACTTGAATATTTTAATGGCTCATTGGTCAAGTCGTAACTATTCCTGTGTCAATTATTAATGATGCAATTTGTAATTTATTGCTTATTTGTAGAGATAAAAACCAATTTTAAAATTTTAGATCCAATCAAACAGCGATAAGGAGCCTACAACTTGTTCTGCTAGATCCTGATGAAATCCTGAATGTCCTTAGTAAAATCATTAACTTATCATTATTCCTTGTCGCAGAATGCCCCATTTTTGCATTTTGACCGCTTTTGGCCACTTTTGACCATTTGCCACCTTTTTTGGTAAGTGGTCAAAAGCCACTTTTGGCCGCTTTTGACCGGCGGTCTGGCCAATCCGGTTATTGCCAAGCGAAACACTGATAGTATACGAATTAAAATTTGAGTTAAAGTTTGTATTAAGATAGGCCTGGAAAACGTGATGTCACGGATCGGCCGAACCCCCCCTCCCCATATGTCACACTTTGTCACGGATTCTTGGAACCCCTCCCCCCATCTTCAGCGTGACATAATTTATGGACCACCCCTTAATGGAAATTAATTAATGAATGAGCTAAGCGAGTTCTAATAATCTTAAAGTTTTTTTCGCCATTATTTTCTAATATAAAATGTACACCGGATTTAAAATTATGCAGAAATTATGCAAAAATTTATAGGCTGTGGGTGGATATGTATATGTAAAAAGTACATCCACAGATTTATCGAGATTTAATCATTTTTACGAAACGAATAATATTTACTACATGCAGAATTAGGAAGTGATGCATGCAGTCGGATCTTAATGTTCAAATTTTATATTATGGCAAAATTGAAGTAATTAAATTTTTTAAATTTTTTTTTGCAGAGCATGGAAAAAACAATTAGAGAAGAAAAAATCGGGGAAAAAGCCAAAACTTTTCAGAGCATTAATTTCATGTTTCTGGAAATTGTACGCCTTTCTAGTTTTTGGTTTAATGTTGGACGAGTGGGTGGTCAGGTAAGTATGTAAATCGTTACTCACACCAACTTTGAAAACTTGATAAAAAAATCAAAAAATTTTCAAAATTAAAAACTTAGTTTCCTAAAATTTATAAGGGCACGCCATGTTATGCTTTAAAGAAAGCTTTTTATACTGCCTAGAATATTTTGAAAATTCGTAAAAATTTAGGCAATTTGCAAAGTTGTAAAGTTTTCGCGTTAATGGTAATTTTAAATTTGAATACATTTCAGAATCGCGCAACCCTTATTTCTCAAAGCTTTAATCAATAGCTTTTCGGATGGTTCGGAACAATGGGAAAAATACAGTTATGCAGCCGGTGTTTGTGTAACCACGCTTTTACACACGCTACTCCTCCATCCAACCATGTTTGCGAGTATGGGAAATTACAACAATTATTTTTATAGCGATGCAA
Organism: Folsomia candida; assembly: GCF_002217175.1. Classification (NCBI taxonomy): domain Eukaryota; kingdom Metazoa; phylum Arthropoda; class Collembola; order Entomobryomorpha; family Isotomidae; genus Folsomia; species Folsomia candida. The sequence continues at coordinate 2,596,150 of NW_019091207.1, read as the reverse complement.
ATTACAAAATGAGCTAAAATAACGTATCATTTTACAATTTAGATCAGCACGTGGGAATGAAGTGTCGTGTGGCAGCATGCTCCATGATTTATCGAAAGGTACGAGAGGAAATATTTAATAGCGGACATATTTTATGAAAAATTGTGGAAATATGTATGCAATTTAGTAAGAAATATTTACGAAAAGCTCTAATATTTTTCTGATTAATGGATTTAAAAAAATTAAATAATTCGCTAAGAATATACGTAATCAAGAATTTGGTTAGGTTAGAAGATTTTCAAGGCGAAAATCATGTTAAAAAGTCGTCACAGTATTTCCATGTTTGCGAGGAATGATTATATTCCATAAAATTGTATAAGGCTACAAACTTGTTGTTATTTTCATAATTCCTAAAAACAAGTGTTTACAATTTTTTCAGGTTTTGAAATTAAGTAAACGAGCCCAAGGAAAAACTACGATTGGTCAAATGGTAACATTTCTAAATAATAAAAGTTTTTTCGGAAATTTTCATTTTTCAAATTCTAAATTTTTAGGTCAACCTTCTCTCCAATGATGTCATCCGATTCGATACAAATCTCATGTTTATCCCGTACCTGTTAATTGGTCCCGTTCAAATCGCAATTTTTGGCTACTTTTTATACCAAGAAGTCGAATTTGCAGCATTCGCTGGGATTGGATTCGTCATTTTGTTGATCCCAATTGAATGTAAGTAAATCGATTTTCTTTACAGTAGCAAATTTAGTAAAACACATTCATTTGTAATTTTATAAAATCTGTAAATTTTGCAAAATAATTTTACAACCTTTTACAAACTTTTACAGAATAAAGGGCATTATTAATATAAGTAATTCCAGTAACAATTTCTTCTCGTAATCTTTAATGTATTGTAAAATTTACGAATTTATGTGCCGGGTTGTAAATATTCCACGGATTTAGTTTACACGGTTTTTCGTAATATCTTAAAAATTTAAAAAAAAATCCGCTTACAAAAATCTCCCAATTATAAAACTTTGCAAGATTACAAAGAGATCGTATTTTACAATGTGCGGCAAAAATTGTATGGTTTGTAGCTCATGACGTTGGAAAAATTGGATGGTAAATACTAAAGCATAAATTAAACGCCTCTCGACATATTTTTGAAGTGGCGGCTTCAGTCAAAATTTGTTTAGATGCCTGTGCCATTATCCATTTTTTTAGCGTATATCGTTTTAAATTTGACCACAGAGTTACAAACACCTGCGTTAATATTTCCAATTAGTTAATGTACGAAGCTTTATTTATTCAAAATTTGTCAATTTATACAGGAAAAGCAGGTCTAATATAAACTTTGAAATGTTCTAAATAAAGTTATAAAATATTCATGTATAATTTTGCAAACCATCGTCTCTTAAAATGTTGTAAAAATTTTTGGAGGAAAATCAGCTAGGCAAGTTTTTTGTAAATTTATACAGATTTATGCACCTTATTATCTTGTAAACTTATTTTACAAAATTTACCGATTTTATAACTTTACCAAGCCACATAGATAGGTAAATTGTGTCGTTGAGGAGGCAATGCAGACAGTCCTTGGAAAACTTAGATTATAAATTTAGATTCGAAAAAATCTTTTCTAAATTTTAGAAAACATTTTTTTGAATTTGATAATTAATCTAATTGGGATACTTGTTTTAAAATTTAAGATTTTCGTGAAAATAAATACAAAAATTTTAACGGCATCCCTAAAATTTATGGAAAAATGTATGAAAATTTTCTAGTAAATTAAAGTCAATAAAATCTGGGTAAATTTTGTAATAAAATAATTATTGAGGTAATTTATGCAGGCCTTGGTAACCTTGTAAAACTCGTAAATTCTGAAAACCTACAAACTTTTACTACTTGAATTGAAAATTTTCTATTTGCCCATGAACAAAATTATTTTACAGACGCGATCGGACGAATGTTTACCGGATATCGGTTCCACATCGCGCGCAGAACGGATGAGCGTGGCAGGATCATGAGTGAAATCATTATTGCGATGAGAGTTATCAAAATGTAAGCAAAAAACTTTCAACAGATAAATAAGTAGAGAATTTACGATAAATTAAGATATAAAATTTTAGTAAAAACATGATTAAATTGATTGATTGCTTGATAATGAAAGCATGACCGAAAAATCTGAAAGCCATTTATTATAAACCCAACTGTGCAAAATAATCGTAACTGATGTTCAAGTCTGACAAATATGTAACGATATAATTTTTGGAAACTTCCAATTTTACACAATTTACATAGTCAAACACGTTCAAGTGAATTGCATACGGAGTTGTAAAAAACATCTTAATTTGTAACCCATACTTTTAAACAAATTCGTTAATTTCGTAAAAACAAATTTTTGTAAAGTACAAATATCACACAGTTTACAAAAATTTATGCTAACAATGCAAGTCTTTTACGTGTACAACTCAGATCTGGTCGAGACCAATTTTATTTTCTTCACCACAAAAAATAAGCATGCCCGTATTTTTTCATTTTTCATAATGCGCTAATTTGAGCGCGGGGCGCGAATTTTAAAACATTTTTCAGCCAAAACCTCGGTTTTTTAAAATTCTGTAACTTTTCCAATTTTAGCGCGAATCCAAAAATTCGAAAACATTTGTCTTCAGAATGACTTACTTGACTTATGAAAAATCTACATGCATAATGTTTTGAAAATTTAAAAATTTGAAAGAGTTTATAATTTTAATGAATTTCAAAAGCTGGCAAAAAATTTTGAAAATCAAATTTCGAGACAATGGGATTTTTCATAAGTCAGGTAAGTCATTCTGAAGAGACATGTTTTCGAATTTTTGGATTCGGGCTAAAATTCCAAAAGTTACAGAATTTTTAAAAACCGAGGTTTTGGCTGAAAAATGTTTTAAAATTCGCGCCCCGCGCTCAAATTAGCGCATTATGAAAAATGAAAAAATACGGGTATGCTTATTTTTTGTGGTAAACAAAATAAAATTGGTCCCAACCAGATCTGAGTTGTACACGTAAAAGACTTGCATTGTAAGCTAAAATAATGTTTCACATTTCAGGTACGCGTGGGAAAAACCGTTTGCCGCAATGATTAACCGGGTCAGAAAGTAAGTAAACATTTTATAATAATTGATTATACTAATTAATTTAATTAATTGAATAATAATTAATTAAATAGTTAATTAATTAATTAATTACTGATAACTGATGTAAATACAAACAATTTACAGATCCGAAGTGCAAGTGTTAAGAAAAGCGTCTCTCCTTCGAGCAACTTATCTCTCTTTGTACATCTCATCGGCCAGAATGGTGACTTATTTTGTCTTCCTTGCCCACATTCTGGATGGAAATCCGCTCCGAGCAGGTTAATTTTTGCAATATATCTGTAATTCGCAATTTTGCATAAAGGCAGTTTACGCAGTAATTACAACATTGTAAATCAGTAGGTTTTGTAAACTTATAAACTTTTACAAAATTTTACAAATATTTCGAAGGAAAATTAGTTTACCAATTTTTGAAAACTTATTCAGGTCAAGGGCGTATTTTTATTTTTTAAAAGTTTGTAAAAATATTTTACAAGAAGTATGATAATGAATTATTAATTAATTAATTAATTAATTAATTAATGATTACGTGAATTGCCTCATTCTAATTTAAGAATTTGCATAATTAAGCTAATAATTGATATTTAATTTGTTTAGACGTCGTATTTTTCTGTCTCACAATTTTCAACACGATTCGACAAGTTATGATCAGCTATTTTCCGACAGCGTTGGCCGCCATATCCGAATTGTTCGTGTCGATTGACAGGATTGAGGTGAAATTTTCAATTTAAAGAAATTCACGTCGAACTTTGTAATTGTATAAATCGTTTAAAAGTTACCAAATTATTACAATTTTGTGAACAAAATATAAGAAGTACAAGGTTTCACGTAATCATCTTCAAATTATAGAAACTTTGTAATTTAACAAAATTTATTAAGTTTACAAAGTTTACTACTTTAGTGTGAATTTCGTATTCTATTTTTCTTTACTTTTAAATAAAATTCCCAGGGATTTTTACTATTGGAAGAACAAAAGTCTAATGAAAACGAACACATCAAAATTGTTCTTCCCGAAAAAACCGGTGAGATTAATGAGGCTTCCATCAAAATGGAAAATGTAGATGCAAGGTAAATAAATATTGAGGCAACCTTTGGTAACTTTGTAAAATACGTAAACTCACAAACTTTTACACAATTTTACAAATATTTCTGAGGAAAAGTAGCTTACAAATTTGTGTAAGTTTACTGAGATCTTTTTTTTTTTGTAAAAATGTGTAAAATTTCTTTACAAAATTTACCGATTTTACAAAGTTACCAAGCACTGCTTGATTAGAAGAATTCTTGTGTAAACTTCGTAACATATCGAAGCCTAAGTAAATCGGATTTTTTAATTAGTTGGACTGGTGAAAAATTGAACTTGAGTCAAATTAATTTCAATTTCAAGGGAGACAAATTAGTCATGGTTGTTGGACAAGTGGGTTGTGGAAAGGTAATCATTCAAGCTATTTTTCGTAAAATTTACAAAACTTATTTTACAAACTGGTCAAATTTAAAATACATCTTTTACATAACTCTCAAAGTATCTGTAAACATTTGCATAATTGGATACATGTTACAAAAAACCTGTTTTAGGTTTGTAAAGTTTACAAAAATATATTAATTAAACGAAAACTTAAAATATCAGAGAAACTCATGTGAAAATTTTCAAAATCTAATTTCAATTCGAAACAGTTTTTACAAAATTCACAAAATTTTTGAAACATCTGATTCTCCTATTTCGAACTATCTGCAAAATATTTCCGAAGCTGAATTACATTTTGGAAAAACAGTTTTAGGCTTGTAAAGCTTACTACAAGCTTACAAAATTTTACAGAAATTTAAATGAACCCTTCCAAAAATTAGAGAAACTCATCATGTAAAGTTTTTACAGTAAAAATTTTCAAAATAGATTTTATTTCTAAAATAATTTTCTAAAATTTTACAAAATTTTACAAAATTTTTTCTAAAATTAATAATCCTACAAATTATTACACACATAATTTCAGACTACATTGCTGCACACGTTACTTGCTGAGCTTCCCATTACGGCGGGAAATTGCAATATTTACGGCCGAACGGCATATTCATCTCAAGAATCTTGGATTTTCGGGGGAAACGTGAAACAAAACATTTTATTCGGACAATCCTTCGAGGAGCAGAGATACAACGAGGTCGTCCGCGTCTGCGCGTTGGAAGACGACTTTAAACAATTACCTCACGGTGATCAGTATGTAAATATGATTATAAATCGGTAACAAACTCGTCACCGCTTCTCTAATAATGGAACCCTTTTCAAGCTACATCGGGATTTTCTAGAGAGTTTTATCAAAAAATCAAGCGAAAAGTTAGGAAGCACGTGGCACTTATCTTTCTGTTGAATAGCCCCTTTAAAAAATATTTGGGGTCAAAGTTCATATGTCCACCCTGGTTTTCTACCCGTGGAGGAAAAAGCGAGAGCAAATTTGTTCAAGGATTGAACTTTGCCACCAATATTTTGATTCATAGGGGTTGTTCATGATAACTTTCAGCTTGATTTTTTGATATAACTCGCTAGACTGGTGAAGATTGAAAAAAGGTTCTATTCTAATTCACTACATGGCTACCACGTAGGTAAATATTTGTAACGGAATGGTAACAATAATTTCTTGGAGATTCAAAGCTGTTAGTGACAGCTAGTGGTCTCAACGGTTCTCGGTTCTCATAGAACCGAACCGGAACCGATGGCTCGGTTCGGTTCCGGTTTATACGGAGAACCGAACCGAACCGAAACTTTTATTACCGGTTCGGTTCCGGTTCCAAGTCTTTGAGAACCGAACCGAACCGGCCGGTTCGGGTTGAACCGAACTTCATACATAAATACATTAGCGAAGTTAATCATATTTTCGAAAAAGTTTTACGAATTTCCCGAAATACACATAGTTTCCAAAATGAAATTTTGACGTGGCCGCACTGCCAAAGTTCCCAAAATGAAACTTTGACATGGCCACACCCCCAAAGTTCCCGAAATGAAACTTTGACTTGGTCACACCCCCAATGTTTCCAAAACCAAATTTTGACTTGATGACACGCCCAAAGTTCCCAAAATGAAACTTTTATTTGGTCACACCCCCAATGTTTCCAAAACGAAATTTTGACCTGGTTACATCCCCAATGTTTCCAAAACCAAATTTTGACTTGATGACACCTCCAAAGTTTCCAAAATGAAATTTTCACCCCCAAAGTTTCCTAAACGAAATTTTTACCCCCAAAAGTTTCTAAAATGAAATCTTTACTTGGTCACACCCCAAAGTTTCCAAAATGAAATTTTGACTTGGTTACACCCCCAATGTTTCCAAAATGAAATTTTTACTTGGTCACACCCCCAATGTTTCCAAAATGAAATTTTTACTTGGTCACACCCCCAATGTTTCCAAAATGAAATTTTGACTTGGTTGCACCCCAAACTTGGAATTGTTTTCTAACTTCAATAATATATATATACATAAGTGGTTTTGCTGTTGACATGTATTAGAATTTGCTTGTTTAAATACAGATAAGTTATTGGCTTATATGTGAAATTTCATCAGAAACACGTCAATTAGCATTGTTTGTTGTTTATTGCATATTAATAACACTACCGGTTTGACCCGAACCGCCGGTTCGGTCACGGTTTGGTCCGGTTCCGGTTCGGTTCCAACTAAAAAAAGTTCGGTTCTGTTTCGGTTCTTCAATTCTGGTTCTCGGTTCTAAACCGGTTCTTCCAAGAACCGAACCGAACCGCACCGTTGAGACCACTAGTGACAGCCTGTCACCACGTTTTAATGAACTTATCCACAAAGATAGACAAATGCCAAATTTTTCCGCCATTTAAGTAAAAAAAAAAATGAAAAACTTTATGCTGGAAGGAAATTTTTAGATAAATTTACTAATAATACAAAATGACCAAGAGTTATCAAAATGTAATTTAGCACAATTTATCAAAAATTGTTGCCACATTTTTATAAATTTTTAACGAAAAGGTGTGAAATTTTGGAGAATTTATTGTTACTATTAGTAATAGCTCCGTGTTAAAGTTTTGCCATATCCGTCCGTAGCAAATTTCTATGGACCAGAATAATTTTAATACCAAACGGTAGCAAATTTAATACCAAGAAATCTATACCTGGCTAACTATACCAGATTTCTAACAGTGTAATAATTCACTCCAGGACAATTGTCGGCGAGAGAGGGGTAGCTTTATCCGGAGGCCAAAAAGCCCGAGTCGGTCTTGCCCGGGCGATCTACCAAAAAGCGGACATCTACCTGCTAGATGATCCTTTGTCCGCGGTGGATTCAAAAGTTAGCCGACACATTTTCGAAAAATGTGTCCGAGATCATTTAACCGGACACTTGAGGATTCTTTGCACTCACCAATTGCAATATTTACCGCTGTCCGATCACGTCATCGTGTTGGAGGATGTAAGCACATTTTTTCATGAAAATTCGACCAACTCACGTCAATCTCGACACAAATATATTTGAAAATCGTTTTCGACAACTTTTTCATGAAATTTTGCCACCGGATTTTTAGCCAATTTAGCAACAAAATATTTTCAAAAATAAAATCACTCCAATAAATTACGAATTTTTCCAAAATCGTGACATGTGTCAGACAAAGTGATGATAGATTTATGCATAACTCGTCTTTCATTCTTCGTAAACTGTACATCATCCCAAATTTGATAAGAACAAGAAAATATACGAAATAGATAAATTTAGCGAAAGGACGACGCTTGTGGGCGTTTTTATGCAAAAATTGCAATTAAATAATTCTTCTGCAGATACTATCAGTGGCCTTCGGTAAAGTTTCATTGTTCCGCAGAAATTCGCAGTTACATTATTTTTGGCGACAATTATACTGGAAATTCATATCAAACGATTTTAATCTCAATTTCCTTCAAGTATTTTTTGACGCATGAAATGAACGAAGGGAAAATAGAGGCAAACTTCAGATCACGATTTATTTATTTCACAGGGAAAAGTTCTTGCACAAGGAACTTATCAAGAGTTATCGGACCGAGGAGTAGACTTCGTCAGTTTGATGACCAGTGATAGCGTGGATGACGCCGTGAGCAAGAGTGGAGTCGCCAGTCCGGAAGAGGTTCGAGTTTTTGGAAAATTATTCATAAAACTAAATTATTTAAAGGGTCATAAAGTTACGACTATAACTAGAATTATTCCAACATTTCATAAATATTTGAGCTCTTTTTTTCATGTAAATATATATGCAATTCTCAACATTATTTTTTATTTGAAAGGATTTCGTTCATTTACCTTATTTTGAGGAGCTCATCCCATCTGTGATTTCACTTAGCATTCAAATTTGCTTGGAGACATCATAAATTTCTGGTGTTTAAGTCATACAAAACCAGTGTTTCGGGAGGAAGTAACCACGTGCATGAAATAACGGGGAGAAAGTAGTTTTTGCAGGTATTTCTACCTTTAAGAAATACAAGAAACTACGCCCTGCCGCTATAAATACTTCATACGGCGCTTAGATAGATTGCGCATATTTCTTGCACGTTCTTGCAATTTCTTGCACCTTGAATTTCTTCCATTTCTTACATTGCAGTGCAAGAAATGTAGCAAACAATTTATTGAATGGAAATATAGTACAATAAATATATTATTAGTGCAAGAAATGTAGAAACGAAATATTGTAGAAGAGTGTAATCTGAGGAACTCCTTAAACCAGTCACGTGACTGAACTATGATTTGATTACTAATTTAAATAGATTTATACTGAATATTTTTAATTCTAATAAGAAAAATCTGATTCTGCAGGTTCCAAAAGAGGCACAAAAAGACAAAGGAAAGCCGGAAGCTCAAGTGGAGAAAATGGCGGGAGGCTCCGTAACATGGAAGACATATTTCGACTACTTTCGTTCCGGAGAAGCCACGTTATTCTTGTACTTTGTAATCTTCGCGTTTGCCTCGTCACAAGTCGCTTTTACTGCGGCGGATTACTTTCTCTCCATGTGGTAATTTTTATTTGATTAAAAAAACACAAGATTTCCCGCAAAAATCTTGAACCTTATGAACTTACAAATTTATGTCGATTCTATAGATTTACAGATTTTTAGTCTCACTCTACCCCTACTTAATGTCTTCAAATAAGAATTGTAATTTATTGTTGAGGAAGTTTGCTGCGAAAAATTTGTAAATGAATTAGCAGTTTTTTGATAGGTTTGTCGCACAAAAAATTAACGTTACATTGAAACATCAAAAGTTGTATTTACCTCAAAACTCATGAATATCTGGTATTTTACATATTTGCATTTAAAGACATTTAATAGGGGTAGAGTGAGATTAAGAATCTATATCACCTCTTCATCATACGTAGCCTTAAAATCGCACTCGATGTATTTTAAGTTATAGTTTTTTTAGTCCATGGTGCTTTGACTTTTCAGAACTTGATATCCATTTTTGGCAGATTTATCAAATTCTAAAAGTTGAAAATAATTAAGAAAATACAAGAATTGGTAAGGGTTTCACGTCGAAAATATTTTTATTCAGAATAGATCAGGCAAATATACACGTTCAGGTGGTTCCATTTCTTAACGGGATAAAAATTTAAATTCGTAACATCATTTCCAGCGCTTACAAAAATTCGCTCCATGTACAAATTCCCTCAATTTTTTTCTTTAATTCACAGGACTAAAGCGGAAGAAGAACGAGAATTTCGGGCCCGACAGAGAGCCACGACTACAGTTTTGCCCACTAATTTCAGTCAATTTTCGAACATTTCGCCAAATTTAATTCGACCCAATGCCCACGACTGGATCCCCTCGGATGACGACGGGTATTTGGGGGAGGACGTGTACCTCTACTCGTACACGGGCATCGTCATGGGAATCTTCTTCCTCACCAAGGCCAGAGCACTTTCCTTCTTCCTCTTCTGTATGCGAGTCAGTGTTCGAGTGCATGACAAAATGTTCAAAAGCATGGTTCGAGCCCCGATCAAGTTTTATGATGATAATCCCTCGGGAAGAATTATGAACAGGTTTGGAAATTTTATTTTTTGAAATTTGTGGGTGTAAAATGGGAGAAATTATTTGGTTTAAAAACTAAAATATGTATGTAATATGTACCCAAGGAAAAAGATAAGGCTTGCATACCTAGCAAAAAATGACAAATTTAGGCGAGGCAGTTCACACACTTGGAAACATAGTAAAATCTGTAAATTTCGTTAATTTCCAAACTTTTATTTCTGAGGAAAATTGGCTCACAAATTTTTGTAAATTCACTCAGATCCTTTATTTTGTAAAAGTTTGCACAAGTATTTTACAAAATTTACAAAGTTGCAAATGGCTAATTTTTACCGAGAGGAAATCCACACAGGCCTTGGTAAATAACCTTGTAAATTCTATAAACTTACAAACTTTATAAAATCTTACAAATTTTTCTAAGGAAAATTAACTTTGCAAATTTTTGTAAGTTTACTCAGAACTTTTTTAGTATGAACAAGTTTGTAAAATTATTTTACAAAATTTACTATTTTACGTTACCAATTACTGCCTGAATTTCCTTTTTTGCTAACGATAATGACACACTCGTAATGAATACCCCCATTGATTTCTCAGACTGGAAGGGAAGATTGAGGCTTTTCTTTCTTTCTTTCCTGCTGAGAAAACAGAACAGCGAGAAGTTTTCTTGACGCGTGACAAGGAAAACGTCTCCCCGAAATCCATGGCTTTCTTTCTCTCTGTCGGATCGGGAAAAGAAATGTGACATGTAATTCAGAGTAATTGTACATCGTTCTTATTTTGACGGAGTATGTAGCTGGACGCGAACGTTTATGATCAATAACAACAACTCCAGCTTATGTACAAACAAATCCGACTTGTGGGAGGGAAGACACGGAATTTTGTTGTTAACAGTGAAGTTGTATACATGTCGTAAACTCTTAGAAAACAACTGGTATTAAATCATTACTGACCGGAGTACATATGTATGACTCTACCGGCACGTTAATAACGAGAATTATCGTTTAGTAATGTGGTGGTAATGAAAAATTTACCATTGAGAAAGAAACTACTACCAATCTGGTAAGAAGTTAGCACCAAATCAATACCAGTACGGAGTAGATACGTGACTCTACCAGATTTTTAACAGTGTCCATACGTAATATTTACCAGACATGTAAACTAATTTCACACACTGTTAGAAATCTAGCATAGTCAGGGAGGAATTGATTTCTCGGTGCTAAAGTTGTTACCGCTTGGCATTAAAATTATACCGATGCGCAAAAAATTTGTAAAGCTAATACCGAGTTATTACCACACGTTAGTCAATACCAAGTTGGTAGAGTCATATATGAATAGTGACTGCCGCTTTGTATTAGTTTAATACTGGATTGCCGTGCCAAAAATACCAATTTATGGCCAAATTTGGTGCAAAATTTATTTTCATAACCTGAGCATTGCACAAATATGGACACAGTAGAACCAAGACGGAATCTGTTTATTACTCGCTATTATTATATGAATAACCGAAAATTAATAATCGGCGTTTATGTTTGACATAATTTTGACATTGAAATTTGAAATTTTGACTAATCATTTGAAATTCTGATAAATGATTTCAAATTCAATGTGTGAATTACATTTGTCCCAAAAAAGAGAGCGCACAAACTGATTATTAAAATTGTTCTCATTGCAATTTGAAATTAAAAGTAAGCTGGAATAACTGTTTGCAGAACGAAATTGCTTCAAATTTTCATAGCAACTATATTTTTTTGCATGGACTCTATTTTTGTGTTGGGATAATTTTAGTTTTTTTTCTGTTTTACAAACTTTCAGAAACTTTTATCAGTCAAAGTCATATTTATTATTACTGTTTACATACTTAATCGGTTAGGAATCCAAATTTCTGCACATTATCCTAACTTAGGATAATGTGCAGAAATTTGATTTGGCATCAGTATGGCTAGAGGTTTGTTACCCGCCAGCTTGTTTAGTTACTAATGGGGTTACATTTTATTGCCAATATTTTCCTACCAAGTTACAAAATTAGTTATCAAATTGGTAACGCAAATTTTATCATAATTCAAATTCTGATCATTTAAATATTTTGGCAGATTTACCAAAGACTTGGGCTCCATGGATGAACTTCTTCCGTACGCGATGTTTGACGCGATTACAATTTTCCTCCTCATGTTGACCATGGTGGCGTTGATTATTAGCTCGAATTACTACATGGCCATCCCCACCTTCGCCCTGCTAATTATTCTCTTCGTCATCAGACAATACTACATAAAAACGGCTCGTGCCGTCAAACGGATTGAAGCTTTAAGTAACTAAATTATATGATTTTGGTAACATGTTAAAAAAATAATATTTTTAATGAATGAGATTTATGCCAAATTTGCAAGGTGTGCCAATTACCTATTAACCTATTTTCAAACTTTGTTCAGATGTAACTTGTGGATTTTTAAGTTTTTGATAAAATTTCCTAAACATAATTAGTAATTTTTTGTACTTTGGAATTTGGAATCGTTCAGACTATTCATATTAGTGGGGTAAATCGGCTAACAAATTTTTTGTAAATTCATAGCAAGGAAATTCATTCACGCAGCCATTGGTAACTTTGTAAAATCTGTAAATTTTTTAAATTAATTTTACAAAATATATGTGTAAAAAGACTGGATCTGAGAAAGCTTACAAAAATTTGTGAGCTAATTTTCCTTAGAAATATTTGCAAAATGTTTATGAGTTTATGGATTTTACAAAGTTACAAACAACTTCGTGAATTGCTGTGTTGAAAAGCACCACCTAACTCAATCAATTTCATAACAACGGAAATTTACTTGAATTTTTGTAAACTCAGTTTTCAAAATATTTTAGCAGAAAGTCAGGTTGGAAACCTACATTGGTCACTCAATAAAATATAATTTTCTACAAGTTTACAAAGTTACAAAAATACACTTGAAAACCGTTACTCTAATTTTTGGTCAATATATAATCACAAATTTCCTTTCGTAGCTCGAAGTCCAATTTTTACCCACGTCGTGGCATCAAGTTCTGGATCTACCACGATACGATCTGCCAATGCGGAATCAATCCTAGTAAAACAGTTTGACGGACATCAAGTAATTTGAAAATCTATATTTTGAAATTTTTATAACTTTGGAATTTACTTATTTAATCGAGGCAATTCACGCAAACCTTGGTAACTTTTGTAAAATCCGTAGACTTAAAAATTTTTACAAATATTTTCAAGGAAAATTAACTTACAAACTTGTATAAAGTTACTTAATTTTTCCTATGCAAAATATGACCTGATTTAATTGATTATAGCATAATTAAACTTAAATAATTCAATGTTGGCGTACGACACCAAAATTGGCAACTTTTTGCAAAGTTTTCAAAGAACTTCGTGAACTGCCTCATTAAATCTTGACTAAAATATTATTTCACCTGCAGGATATTCATTCCTCGTCGTGGTATATTTTTATTTCCGCTAATCGGTAAGTCTCTCAGTTAATGATTATTTTTCCAAATTTGAAAAATGTTATTTTAATTTTTGATTGAAGCTGGTTTGGAGTCTGGCTTGAAATGATCTCGGTCGCATATTTGACCATTGTCACGTTAAGTTTCCTTATTTTGGCGTCTCTAACAGGTACGTAGAAAAAGAACGATTTATAGTTTTTAAAAATAAGGAAATTACAAATAAACTACAAAATAATTAATTTTTACAAAATTAAATCTGACACTAGGATTTTGGAGTCACCTAATTTTTAAACTTATCTAACTAACATTTTCTCCGTTTTTTTTCTTTGGTCTTGAAGTTAAACAAAATTGTAAAATCAGATTTATTTAAATCAGATTTATTTTTAAATCAGATTTATTTAAATCAGATTTATTTTTAAATCAGATATTTGTAAAATCTTTTCTTTTCCATAAAGTGTTTATCCCTTAAAAAATTTATGAAAATTAATGTGCGCATTGGATTACAAAACATAATTTAATTTTTTTTAATTTACAATTATCTATATTGAAGCAATTCAAAAATTGGTTGGGTTATACCTTGTAAAATTGGTTTGTAAAATAAGCAATTTTACAAACTTTAATAAAAACACGCCTTTGATTTGACCACATTTATAAAAATTTGTAAGATAATTTTCCTTTTGAAAATATGTGCAAAATTTTGTAAAAGTTTGCAAGTCTGCGGAATTTATGGATTTTACAATGTTACAAAGGCCCACGAGAATTGCCTCACTAATTAAATTTTTATTTCCTAATTTTTAAAATGATATTAAAATTCACATCTAAATTGAATAAATTACATTATTTTTTTAGACTACAAAAGCAGTGATGTCGGTTTAGCGATCTCTTCCGCGTTAAATTTGACGGGTGTTTTCCAATGGGGCATGAGACAGGTAAACGACCGAAAGTTCACCTTATCTTTGACCTTGACTTATCTTTGTCTACCTTTAATAGTCGGCAGAAACGGAAAATCTCATGACTTCTGTGGAACGTGCACTTGAGTATGCCAAATTGGATCCTGAAGCTCCACTAGAGTCAAAACCAGGTAATTATTTCTAGTTGTCAAATCGGTATAACGATTTTACTACCGAATGGTAACAATAATTTTTACCACGCAATTCAGATTTGTTACTATTCGTTCAAATTGATTTCATTGTTTTTTTAATCGTAAAATTTTTTATTTATTTTTTACTTTGCAGATAAGAAACCACCAAAAGACTGGCCAAAAAATGGAGAGATACAATTCCGCAATTATTACTTGGCATACGAAGAAAAAGGTGTCATCAAAGGGATCACGTTCGATATTAAGGCGTGCGAAAAAATTGGCATCGTAGGCCGTAAGTCTAATCCAAATTTGTTGTAATTAATTGGTATAAATACTTGTCAGTAACTCGAAAAACGGATATGAAAACAAATAGATTTGGCAGTCCAACTTGGTGCCAATTCTTGTACTCAAAATCCAAAATTTATTTCAAGCAAAATTTATTTCAAGCAAAATTTATTTCCTGCAAAAAAATTCGCGTGCATAACAATCTGGTTACAATATTGCATGGTAAATTTGTTGGATGCGTGACTTAAACTCCATTTTTAAAATAATACAATGCGAAACAAATGTTGAACAAGTATAGGTGTATCTGCAAATTTTGGAAGTTCGCAAATAAATAGAAGATAAATTTTATTAAAGATAAATATAATGTAATGATTAGTAAATACAGATTAGATTCTCTTAATTTAAATTTGATGCACAAAATTAAAAAGAAAAAGGCAACAATAATTTCCATGAAATTCGAGACAGTCATTTACATTTTAATAAGTCAATTTCTAAGATGAATAAGTCAAATTGCAGTTTTTTATAAATTTTGATTTACATTGGGTGACAAAATCTGTACCAGTGTGGTAATAGTGTTAGTGGCTACACGCATGGTGACGATATTTGTAACCAACTTATTTTGAGTTGCAACTATTACAATAACATTAAGGCAATTCACGCAGTCATTTGTAACTTTGTAAAATCCGCATGTTTTGCAAAACAATTTTATAAATTTGTGCAAAATAAAAAGACGCCCTTGATCTGACAATGCGATGGTGTGAAGTGTAACCCTCCGATTTGGTTGAAATTTCGAAATTATGTGGTCCATGTCAATACAACCAACGTTTCTTCAGGCAGTTTGTGCGATGGTCAGAAATTGGCAAAATATTTGAGGTCAAAGTCGAAAAACGGGCGATTTTTAGCAGGCGGAGGAAGCTAACTCAACTTCCATTCCCTTCCCGTGCTACAAATTGCACATTTTTCAACTTTAACCTCAAATATTTTGCCAAATTCTGACTATCGCACAAGCTCACTGAAGAAACGTTGGTTGTATTGACTTGGACAACCTAATTTCGAAATTTCAGCCAAATCGGAGGGTTACACTTCACACCATCGCATTGTGAGTAAGTTTATAAAATTTGTGGGCTAATTTTCCTCAGAAATAGTTGTAAAAGTTTGGAAGTTTACAGATTTTTCGGATTTTATAATGTTACCCAACCCTGGTTGAATTATTGAATTTTATTTACATATTTTTTAAGAGTGTATTTGCACATGTTTTAGGCACCGGAGCGGGGAAGAGTTCCATAATTAATGGCCTGTTCCGAATGACGGAGCCCAGAGGCGACATGTTTATTGATGGCGTTCGAGTTAATGACATCGGTCTTCACGACTTGAGACAGGCTGTCTCCATAATTCCGCAAGATCCCGTCCTGTTCTCGGGATCAATGCGGTCCAATTTGGATCCGTTTGATCAATATCCGGACCAAGATTTATGGGAATCTCTGGAAGAGGTAGATACATAATTTTTGAAATAAATACAAATTTGGTACCAATTCTTGTCTTCGGGTAATATTTATTTAAAAAAAACTCAAATTTGTCAAGTAGCAAATTTGAATTTTCATACAAGATCAATTCACGCAGGTCTTGGTAACTTTGTAAAATCCTTTAATTCCGTAAACGTAAAACTTTTACGAAATTTTACAAATATTTCTGGGGAAAATTAGCTCAAAAATTTTTGTAAACTTGCTCAGATCCAGGGCGTCTTTTTATGTTGGAAACGTTCGTAGAATTATTTTACAAAATTCACGGATTTCACAAAGACATGCATGAATTAGGTCATTACTACAAATTTGCAGGGCGAAATACATATTTTCGAAATTTTGAATCAGCTATTTTGTAAATAAGTTACTTATTTCGTTTCAGGTCGAACTAAAAAATGATATTCCCGCCTTGGATTTTAAAGTTTCGGACGGTGGGAGCAACTTCAGCGTGGGCCAGAGGCAGCTCGTTTGCCTGGCTAGGGCCATTTTAAGAAAGAACAAAATAATTGTGATGGACGAGGTAATTATTTTTCCTAATGTAATTAATTATTGCCATGCAATTAACTTATAATTAATAATAATTGTAAATGTTTGTAGGCAACTGCGAATGTGGATCCACGGTATAACTTTATTTAAAATTTTTTTTGTACTTCTACACAAATAATTTGGTAACATTTCATTATCGATTAAATTAATAGCGTGGTTCGTATTAGTTTGACGCCAATCATGATTAAATTGATTTAACCGAAATATTTATGCTTATCAAAATGTTTCCAATTTAGCACTGATAACTTCATCCAGCAAACAATCCGAACAAAATTTGCAGACTGTACTATAATAACTATTGCTCACAGGTAAATTTGTACGCTCAACTCAATTTTTTATTTGGCATACTCACGTCAACTCTTTTCGCATCACAACTCATTTTGCAAAAAAATATTTGCGAAATAATCATCCCAAATATTTAAGCAAATCTGCCAAAATTTTTGCGAAATATGGCAAATTTCTCGACGCTTTACCACCTACATTTCTATATAAATCAGCAATGTCGGAAAAAATTTCGAAAATTTGCAAGCTATGCGAAGGTTTTTGACGTGAGTAATTTTTTATAGTTTTTTAAACCATAATTATTTCCCTACAGATTGAACTCTGTCATGGACTGTGACCGTATTTTAGTTTTGGACAACGGATACCTCATGGTAATAAAAAAATGAGTTGAATCGAATTTTCAAAATATTTTAGAAATTTCATAAAATTCTAGGAATATAACCATCCCCACATCTTGTTAAATGATCCTCACGGAATTTTAAGTTCAATGGTAAACCATACTGGAGCTGCAAGTGCAGCGGTTTTAAAACAAGTTGCCGCCGAAGTAAGTTTTAAAAAATTTCCGAAACAAGGCTAATCTCTGAAATAAGTTGGTAACAAAGAAATCGTCACATATTCACTACCTCGTTGTTAACTAAATATTTGTGACAGAGTGGTAAAAATAATTTTCATAAAGCTCATATAATATCAGCTTTAAATATGAGTCATATTTAATAATTATTATTCTCCGTTAGAAATCAGGCAGGTATTGATTTCTCGGTATTAAAGTTGCTACCGTTTGGTATTATAATTATACCCGTGCCAAAAATTTAGTATCAATATGGTAAAACTTTGATACCGAGGTATGACTACACCGTATTACTTACTTATCAATACCACTTTGGTAATTTGGTACAGTCATATGCACTCTTAGGCAACTCGTTTTGAATCATTACGAATCATTACCGGACGGAGTACATTACCGGACGGACTCTACCGGCATTGGTAATTAACCACCTAGATCGTTACGGCGTAGTAATGTGGTGGTAATGAAATCTTTACCATTTAGAATCAAACTATTGCCAATCCGGTAAGGAATTATTACAAAATCAATACGATACAACAATACTAGTACGAACATATGTGACTCTACCGGATGCTTTACAGTGTATGAATACCGCTTGGTATTATTTTAATACTAGATTTCCAAGGGCGTAGTAAAAATTGATCTTAGCAAATTTACTTTTACCGTACGGTAGCAAATCGTTACCAATTTGGTAGAGATTGTCCAAATTTCTTGAAAATATTGTTACCAGCTTATTTTAAAGACGGTCTTTTTCTAGGGGTTTCAAATTTGTCAAGAAATGTATTTAAATTTTGTATCAATTTTCCAGACTTACTCCGGAAGACGGGGTTCATTCCGACAAGAAAATTTACCAGCGATACGTCATTCCATCTCTTTAGCAAGTGGTCAAAGGCTCTTAAACGCAGTAAATGAAGCAGAAGTTACAAAATAAATAAATTACTCACTGTATCCTAATAAATTTATGAAAATTATAAAATGCCAATTTATAATTTTCTTGACTCTGGATTCTTCAAAATAAAAAAACTCTGAATAAAAAAGCACAAAATCAATGTGGGTATTCACTCAAAAACCTTCCTTCGCAATCGCAACTTTTCACAAGTGTTTGAGAAATCGGTGTTGTGTACGACGTAATAAAAATCAAAATACATCAGCTTAAAATACGAGAATAAATAATAATTCACTCGACGATGAATTTGTGAAAAATAGTTCACTACAAAAAATAAGCCTTTTTGTGTGGAATATTTCGTAAAAAATAAAGGATTCTACTCTCCATCCATGCAGGATTGAACTTTTATAGAAATTGAAGAAACTACGCTACGCCCAGTCTCAAGTTCCCCGTTAGTATTATTTGAGGGAATCTGAGACCGACAGTGGCGTAGCTTCTGAGTATTCTCAATTTCTATAAAAGTTCAATCCTGGATGGATGGAGAGTAATTAGTTTCTTTGCAAACCTGGCAAAGTTGCCAAGATATTTTGTCAGGATTTCAATACTGGGATTTCTAAGAGTGTTTGTATCGCTGTCGATGATGTCACGATGCAGTCATCAATGGTCACGACGACGGTGATGATCTTTGACATAATTAGTAAATGCTTATTTCGAATAATAAGTCATTAATTGCGTAAAATTAAGACATTATATAAAATTAAGGTTTACGCTTAACTCAAATGAAACGACCAAACAATTAGTTAGCAAAAAATGCAATTTAATTTACTTATTAGGAATAGGATTAGATTATATCCTATTTATTAACATTTTAAGTTTTAGCCTTGGCCATTTCTGAGTCGTCGAAATTCGCGAAAAATCCACGGAAATCCTACACATGTAAAATATGATGAGTGTCTCATATAATCAGTCAGTTTGCAAATGCAGGATTATCATAAGAGCAGAAATTATGAGAAATAATTTCCAAAGTATTAATACCAGGTCGTGATATTTATTGCAACGTGCATACATACGTACATAAATCTAGACTATTAAAAATCTACACTCTTAGATATAGGGTTATGATTATTACCAAAATGTAAACGTATATGAGTCTACCGCAGTGGTTATGCATTTGTCACCAAGTGGTTATAAATTTATTAGCTCTGATGACAATTTAATACGAAGTCTGTGAAGCTTTATAATTAGCCGGTAACGATTGTAACCACTCGATGACAAATTTATAACCACGGCGATAGAGCCACATACGGTTACTTTTTGGTTATAATCGTAACCCTATTTCTAAGAGTGTAGATAATTGAAAAAAGAGTAATTTTTTATGGCCTACGTACTTCATTTCAGCGAAATAAATAAACCCGACTTTAATCGACTTTCTTCTATCGCCGGTCGTACATATGCAGAGAAAGCGGAGAAAGTGAAATGACACATTTTAATCCTAATAAACCGAATATTTAATGCCCAACTAATTGATATTGTCGTGAAACACGAGGAACAACAAGGATCACGAATAAAGAAACGGCTTACAAAATGAAACTGGTCAGCAGGACGGGCAGTTCGTGAGATTTTATCTCGACCACCACGACCGCATTTCCTGACTGCATGCCAATTACGATAAAGTCGGCATAGCGGTGTTTTTCTCACAGGAGAAAGCTTATAATTTTGTCTCATTTTTCTAAGGTGAGGTAAAAAAAACTATAGTTACAGTTACACCTTAGTATGCATTCACCCCCCCCTTCGAAAACCTTGACCGCCTCCTACAGCCAAGGGGGTGCGTTTTAGAGAAAAAAATAAAGAGACCGAAAAATCAATTACGGACCTAATCTAGTGCTATCCTAAGGGATTTTTCGATACGAGGTCCTAGAAAAAAGTTTTGATGGTGGTGAATGGTTGCGTTTCGCAATTTAAGTATGAAGGAGACTACCTACATAGCTGGGTATCTAAATTTATGAAAGATCGCCCCCACTTTACTATAAGGGGAAACAAGAATGGAGTCGATTGGTTAAGAAACCAGCGACTTTTCCCTATAACGAAAATTTTCGAGTGGTTGCTATATTGTAACTATATAGTTACACCCTCGCTATGAAGTAATTTATAGTCTTAGCCCGTACCCGGGCTTATGGGACCGTCATGTCCGTCCGTTAACACGATAGACTTGCAATTTTACCATATGCCTATTGCAAAGTTAGGAAACAAGTTCGAAGGTGGGCGAAATCGGTCAAATGGTTGACCCGTTGGGGGCATCTAAGTGAGTGGGGAGCTATGCACCAGATTCCAAAATTGTTTTAGAAAGCTGAAATTTGGCATACAGATTGTTAGTGGCTCCTAATGGAAGAATATAAACTGAAATTGGAAAAATTTTTGTCTAGAGGGACCCTATGGGGTGTCCCTCACCGATTTTTGAAAATCGTCATATCGAGCTGAAATTTGGTACAGATAATGTAGATGGGTCCTAATGGAAGAATATGAATTGGAATTGGGAAAATTTGTATGTGGAGGGACCCTTTGAAGTCAGCCACACCTTTTAGAAATTGACCAATGGTTTTAAATATACTTAGCTTTAACACGTAAGTCGAAGCACAAATTTGAGAGTGGTCAGGAATATCAAAACAAAACTTGATATCTTTCAACTGACACTTTTAAGACGTATGCTGTAAATTTGAACGAATTAAATTGGCTACGATATCCGCAAGACTAACGGTGTAAACGTTCCTTTATAGCGTACAATAGTGGTTATATTCTATATTTGCTTTTAAAATTCAAACCTAAAAAAGAAATAAATAAAACATAGCTTGAAAAAGTAAAAATTTCTAAGGTGAGGAAGTGCACTTAAAAGTATTAAACAAGCTCCCCACACCTCCACCCAGATAATTTTACTTCGCCTGGGCTGTCTACTGCATGCAAAAAATATCTGTAAATATTAATAAATGAAATCGTACATTTGTAATATTCAACAAGAAATAAATTTGTTGGACTTTATTACGTTGTGAAATTGTAACGCAAACTGCTAAACCGGAATTTTATACTGTTATTAAAAAATCGGTTGTAATTAAGCCGCACAAAGACTTAACCAAAAAATCTAAAAACAATGGTTGCCACTGTATAGTAGATATATACATTCAGAACTTCCTTCAACAAGAACGATGACGAAGTAGTTACACAAATAATTAATTAATATTTAGGGACGGATGAACCATATGTAATAATAATTATGTAATAATAATTACTACCAAATGGACATAATTGGTAATACCCTAGCATCCAGAATGTACATAGTGTTGATTTGGAAATTAACCAATTCAAAAGTTACATTTAGGTCAAGAAATTAATTCTAATGTTTATTTTCTTACATGACACCAAAGCATTATTGTCGATATTTTTTGCATGCAGTAGACAGCCCAGGTGAAGTAAAATTATCTGGGTGGAGGTGTGGGGAGCTTGTTTAATACTTTTAAGTGCACTTCCTCACCTTAGAAATTTTTACTTTTTCAAGCTATGTTTTATATTTATGTGGTTTCATCACAAGTTAAAAACCTCTTTTCAATTTCAATTCTGGGTTTAGTTTTTCAAAATTGAGGACATTTATACATAAATATTTTGGTTTTTAAGCGGTAATATGTCTCCATTGTCCTACCTGACCAGTTTAAGATCTGTTCGAATAAGTATGCCCTACGAAACAAATTCATTTTTCATTGCGGTATCAAACTTATTCGAAGGAAGGAAATAATTTTATTTTTGGATAAAAAAACCTGTAATTATTTGTTCAGAGGTAATTTACATCAGCTAGAATTTCATATTTAATGCAATTATGTTTAAATTTTACAATATTTGACAAAAATCTATGTGCCTAATATACATATCTAAATGAAGACAACGCGATCGTTTGAGGGACTTTTCGAAACGCAGTGATGCAAACCAGGACCTGGACCAAGTCGAAAATGAAGGAGTTCCATAGATTACTGAATTGTAATGACATAAGTCTGAATAAATTAAAAAGAAATTAAAAGAGGAATTTTCGGATGACATGGTTTAAGGAAGAAATTTGAATTTGTTTCCCAAGCTTTCGATACTGAACTCGTGTCATCATCAGGGACCTGAAAAGAAATTATTTTATTGAATCCCGATAAGACCTATTTTAACGTTGACGTGGCTAATTTCATGTTTTTTTTATGATTGGCGTTTAAATTTATAAATTTGTGATTTAAAATTTGTTCGAATTCATACAATTCATGTCCATATTGTATATATTTTTTCCATATTTTTCGCAGCCCGAATCAAACAATAAAATGTGACCATTATTTAAAAAAATTGCAACTTACTTATATGTGATATTGGTCGAAATTTATGGGAATATTAATTTATTGTTTGTTATATATTTCCATACGATATAGTTCATGCACAACAGACAAGTTAGTTAACTGTGTGCATACTAGAGTTTTACATTTTCAACTTATCATGACATTTTGACATGTCATAAATGTCAGACATTTATTTTTATTGACAATTATGACATTTATGAAAATTTGTCAAATTCTAAATTGTCAACTTATGTATCGACTGCACTTTGGCCCTTTCGGAATTAAGCATCGACTGCACTTTCGGAATTAGTCCGACGTAATGTACTTTACAAGCGACAACATCTACCTACCGGCATCTCTTTTATGGAATAGTGGTGCTAACTAAAACGACTTAGTAAATCTGCTCAGATTTACTAAAATTTTATAAATGACGTCGTTCGGGAAATCTGAGACTTCATAAATAAACCACAACATAATTTGTCGATTTTTTTTTGAAATTATGAAACTAATGACAGCTGAAATTTTGAGGCGTCCACAGTGTTCTCAATCAAGAAAAAATCACGACCGAGACAAGAGAAAGTGATTCCTGTAAGTGGTGAAACGTGGCAAAATATGACAAATTCTTTTAAATACCCATACAAAATAATATCTGCGGATTTCTTAAAATTTCCGAAATTGATAACAAAATTTTGAAATTTTCCATTTTATTTTTCAAGCTTTTATGTATATAATCCTGGAGAAAGTTGTGTAATTAAATATGAAAAATGAGAATGTCCGCTAAGAATACGGACGGACAAGACGGAGAGACAAGAGAAAGTGAGGTGTGTGGCTTGTTGTGGGAGGATTTTAAGCCCACCGACGAAGTTGACAGGTGAACAGTGAGAGGAGATTTTTGTCGACAGCAATAAATTCCAAACGGGGACGTTGCACTCACAGTTCATGTCCAGACTTGGAGACCGAACATATTTTGCTTTCACCGAGATCATTTTTCACACTATGGCAAAAACACAACAATAATTTGAGTTTTGCGACAATCAAATATACAAAATATTTGGATTAATAAAAAAGGTCATTCTTCATTAATCAACAGATTCATTTCCTTAACCAATGTTGACTTATTTTCTTATACTGATACGCCATTATTGAAAGTATGGAAAATTTGTAGGACAAAGTAGTACAAGCAGATTTGATATGTTTGAATCTTATAAATTAGAAATATAAAAAGTTAGGTTTTACTTTAAATGATAATTTCCAGAAATTTTCCTTCAACCCACGCAAATCGTATTGAGAATTCAAAAAATTATGTGAAAAAAATGTATTTGAGTCTTCCAATTTTGAATGTTTAAAAAATCAATCAAGTACGATTAAAATCTTGAACACAAGAATTAAATCCTGCATTTTTTAAACTTCGCCCTTGAATTCCGCCGGCACAAGGAACGTTTCAATTAATTTGAGCAGGACGGATTTAATAATACGAAGAAGGTGAAAAGTTTTTCTCGCAATAATGACACTTCTGGATGTACTGTGAAGTCGGAAATGAGGGAAAAGTTGGCAAGAAAGTCTTACTTTTACTTTTGAGCTGTACCACACTCAAGTCTGGACTTATTGTGACGCTAAACTTTCTTTTGCAACAAGACTTTGTATCCTTCGCTATTAAAGTGTTCAGCTTCTGCTGAGATTTGGGTTTGGTTGAAGTGGCCGACCATTAACGAAAGCATCTGAGAAGATGCTTTTGTCAACTTCACGTATTTTACCAAGATTCCGAGAAATAGTGAGCGCACTCAACCTCCGCATATTTGCATATCTCTCAAATTAAGCATAGGAACAGCAACATGACTTGCCAAGTGTTGCGATTTTTGCAAGATTTTGCGAAATTTTTGGTGGAAAACGTTTGGATGTTTTTTTTTCTCAGATTTGCCCAGTAACTGGGCATGTTTTTATTTCTCCAAAATATTTCGCAAACTCACCTTTAGCAAAAGAAAGTACAGAAATTCAACGAAATATCAAAATCGGCGTTTTTAGAAGTAGCTTTGCGAAATTTGCGAAATTTCTCAAAATTTTTGATGGAAAACATTTGAATTATTTTCGCTAATCTATTCAGTAATCCAGTAGCTGGGTATTTTTTATTCCGCAAAATTATTTAGCAAACTCATCTTCAGCAAGAGAAAGTGCACAAAATCATGGAAATAACATCAAAATCGGCGTTCTTACAAGTAGCGAGATTTGCCAAAGCATATTTTGTGAATCCCTTTAAGTTTTTTCTTAGGTGAGGCATAGTAACCATGAACACATGAAAAAGTGCATGGTTACGGCGAAGCCTTAGTATGCGAACAGACCCCCCTCCCAAAATTCCACTCAAGATTGTGGCAAAACGGCTAATCGTATCAAAATGGTGTAAAAGGCAATCGTGCAGACCTTGCTGGGTAGATGATGCCCGTCAATTCGAGGGAGATGACAATCTTATTTTAACCCATTTTAAATCGATTTTAAACTTTCAAACGACTGGCAAATTCACTTTTCCCATGCAAAGGTTGTGACTCGCCTATGTTTTAATGTGCGAAAATCTATAACCCGTCATTTAAAACAAACCCGAGCGAAATCGGAGAAGAAATGAAAAAGTTTTCTTGGTAGCATCTGCAGCCAGTTACGTTACTTGTAATGTTTCTTCATTACTTAACAAATACTCATTTCTATTAGCAACCAGCACAATAGAAACATGTAAGCTCTGCACTTACATATGCAAATATCTAAACATGTAAATATGTATGTACATGTATGAACTTTTAGAAATCCAGTATTGAATAACCTATCAGTACAGCTTTGCTTAGCCCGAACCAGGATTGATTAGTAAACTCATGTTTGTCAGAATGTTGTACTATTTTTTACTAATTCTTGCATTAACTAGCGTAACTTGGTAGTATTGCTTGGCACCAAATACCACGAGCAGTGGAAGCTGTTCGTATAAAAATTTCGAAATTCAACCGTCCTAAAATTCTAATCTAAGTTATTTTTTGACTCCTCACTAAATTTTAGCTGAATATATAAACTCTTAGAAATCGGTATGGGCACCCTTAGTAGTGCCCCTCTGGTTACTTTTTGTTCATCTTTGACTTCATATAATTTCATGAGAAGCCATTAAGTATCACCGTTCCGAATTTCAACTTTTTGCGACAAGTTATGAAAATCGGTATGGGTCACCCCAACTGGTCCCGGCATGTGAAAATTTTACCAATTTCACTTCATATTCCATTAGGGGCCATTAGCAGCCTCTATACCAAATTTCAGCTCGATTGGACGATTTTGAAAAATCGGTATGGGTCACCCCCTCGGCCACCTCAGGTTGAATAATTTTCCAATTTCACTTCATATTATTTCATTTGGAGCCATTAGCAACCTCTGTACCAAATTTCAGCTTTATACGACCATTCTGAAATTTTGGTGCATCAAACCCCACCCACTCCGATGACACCCACCGGTCAACCACTTGACCGATTTGGCCCATCTTCGAACTCGTTTCCTAACTTTGTCCAATACACATGTGGTAAAAATTTCAAGTCAATCGGTCAACTCGTTCGAGAGCTATCGAAAGACAGACGGACAGACAGACAGACGGACATGACAATTACATAAGCCCTAGTTCGGGCTAAAAAGTACCAAACGGTATTCAGAAATGACTACAAAAATGGTACTCATAACTAATGCTCTGACGTAATCATGTTTCGTTTTCTCCCATGTGAGACAAATTTCAATGTGAAAATGCAAATTCTCTTTCACGTTTTCCATTATAACTTTGTTTAAATTGAGCATTACGAAAAATCCTGAAACACGTGTTTAATCATTTATCTAAGGATACATAATTATCGTGTTTTCGTCAAAATCGGAGCTAGACCGTTGGAGTCATCGTATTGCAAGCAATAGGTACCACTGAGAATTCAATTATACCAGATTTCAAAGTGTGTGCATGTACAAAATACATATATATGTATGATGTTGATGCATTTCTTGCCTATTAGTCCACGGATGATAGGGGAATTTAATTTGGTGTTCCACGCATTCACACCCACTGGAGAATTAATTGCATATTATGTAACGCATCCAGGCTAATGAGATTTAATTTGGTATCTATTATTGATGACAACTTAAAGAGACTTAAAAACAAAAAATAAACTAATTCTTTAAAAAAAACTTAGGTGAGGCTTGCTTAAAAGGGAGAAACAAGAGGTTCTCATCGTGTAATAAAATAATATGCTACATCAATGCTCATCTCATGATTTATAATTTTAGGTGAATACAACAACAAATTATATGCGTTTCGGACCATTTGCCTCGCCGTGGGCCATTTTATGATTCAAATAGTTAGAATAACTTGAAAATTTATTAACGCTCAGTGCATTTGATACACATATGCAGTAATAATTCATATGAAACGATATAGGATTTAGTTAGATAATTTTGTTATCCATAATCTATTGATGATTTAATGTACGAGGTTTGAGTTAGTTTGCAATATGAAATATTATATTTCAGAACACTAAATTTTAAAAACTTCGACCTATCTTTGAAATATATTCATGTAGGCCATCAGTATAAGCAGAATCGAACAGTAACGAAGATTGCAACTTATGTATATTTAGGTACAACCATCAATATGGTGCACATACTATATATATACATACATGTATTTGTATGGAACAATTAATCAGGCCCACGGCGAGGCAAATGGTCCGAAACGCATATAATTTGTTGTTGTATTCACCTTAAATTATAAATCATGAGATGAGCATTGATGTAGCATATTATTTTACTACACGATGATAACCTCTTGTTTCCCCCTTTTAAGCAAGCCTCACCTAAGTTTTTTTTAAAGAATTAGTTTATTGAGCTTCGCAAATACCGGTGAGATGTGAGCACCCGTAATGAAAATACAGGACATATACATATCACGAAATTTTGTAATTGTACAAGTTTAACCAGAATTACTGCTCGTCCCGGAGACAAATCTTGACAAAAGAATCGATTAGGTAGACTTGAAAATAAGAATTAATGCCATATTTGCAATAATTGAGAAGAATGACTTACTAAAATGTATAAAATTGCAGGAATTTAAAATAAATAAGTGAGTACGTGTAGTTTACCAAGAGTTGCGATGTGTGATGAGACAATGTGAATGAAATGAAAATTCGGGATGTTCCTTATTAATTTTGATGGAGTAGCAAAGAATTGCACTCTTAGAAATGGGGTTGCGATTATAACCAAAAAGTAAACGCATATGACTCTACCGCCGTGGTTATGAATTTGTTACCCACTGGTTTTAAATTTATGTGCTCAGGTGACAATTTAGTACCAAGTCGGTGAAACTTTACAATTAGTCGGTGACAGACAATTGTAACCAAATTTATAACCACGACGGTAGAGTCACATACGTTTACTTTTTGGTTATAATCATAACCCCATTTCCAAGAGTGCAGCTGTTTTCACTCACTTTTTCCAACAAAATGAGGCAGAGGAAGGCAAAGCGACAGTGAAAGTGAAACCTGATCTGGAACCAAAATAAACTTGTTACCCATGCCGCGATATGTAAATTTACCTTGAGATCTACATATACAAGTACGTCCTTTGTATCAATACCAAAATTGGTAAAATGCTGTCGATTTCCTCTTCGAGAAAATTCTCGTATCGTTTTGACAAGTTGTAGTTTTTCTAAATTATCGAAACATCAGATTATATGCAGATTCAAGTTAACATAAAGTGATGACCTGGGTGAAAGTTTGGTCTTGAGAGAACCCAATTCGTACGTAACTTGCTTGGTTAAGCAAGAAATTGAAAACAGAGAGGAACAATGACACATTTGGTTTATTCACGGCAATTTAAGTATTGAATTGAGTGTATAATCTCTTAAATTCTACCCTATTTTGAAAAATCGTGAGATATTTTTGTTCACAATTCGAATCGAGGAAAATCAAATCTATTAATCAAAATTCAACTAAAACAAATTAAATTGCAAACCTTCCATTTATTAACTCGGTAAAAAACAACTGTTGTCAAATTACCCACAACGGCCAACTTTATCAATTTCACTAAAAGTAATGATACAAATTTAGACATATTTTTGTAACTCTGAAAGCTCTGTATATTTGCAAAAATTTGAATACCCACGAATTTACAAAATTCACAAAGTTTATTGATCAAAAATCTATCATACAAAATACATTTTTAAGAGAGTCGGTCAATCATTCTTGTCAGAATGAGTCAGAATGAGGTTTGGGTAAGACAATGGGATCGGCATTTTGGCTTTCGATGATTTTTTTAAGCATCCTCCCAGAAGGTTTGTTTCACCTACCTGTTTTAAATTTGTTTACCAGTCTGAGAATTATTTTTGCCAAAAATGACGTTCAAGTCCGACAACATGATAGATTTTCGATCAATAAACTTTGTGAATTTTGTAAATTCGTGGGTATTCAAATTTTTGCAAATATACAGAGCTTTCAGAGTTACAAAAATATGTCTAAATTTGTATCATTACTTTTAGTGAAATTGATAAAGTTGGCCGTTGTGGGTAATTTGACAACAGTTGTTTTTTACCGAGTTAATAAATGGAAGGTTTACAATTTAATTTGTTTTAGTTGAATTTTGATTAATAAATTTGATTTTCCTCGATTATTATAAATTATTTATTATAAATACATGGCAGTTAAAAATTTCAGCCCGAAATCACGCAACGCCCGTATCGTATGAAAACTTACTAACCATTTTGAATTTTTCACGAAATTATTTTACCTCTTTCTCGAAATAATTCATTCTCGTAATTTTGCTTTACTACCCTCCAGGGTTGGCCAAAATACTATTTGAAATACAAAATACAAATTACAAAATACAAAATACTATTTTGTATTTTGTATTTTGAGGGCCATGGTTCAGATGAAAGTATTTTGTATTTTGAAGCTAGCCGGGTATTTTGTATTTTGTATTTTCTAACTTTTTAAGTCGGTCAAATTATTTTAAATACAAAAATACTTTACAAAATACATTTGCCAAATATGAGACGAACTCATGAGTAGAACAAGAGTCCGTGCGATATCTACAATTGCAAACCAATCTTCCACGGTTTTAACTATTAATAAACATCGATTATTTTCAGTTTCTGGACTTACGGCTGTGCCAGAAAACTATATAAAATATTTTGTATTTATGCAGATGATTAATTTTTAAATTTTAAATTTCTTTCAAGGGTTAAGATGGTTATTAAAACTTATGTTTACTTCATTATCGACACTTTGTCGTACGAGAAAGTCCTTTTATAGTGCGAGAAGGATTAAAATTAATTAGATTGAAATTATGAGGGGCTTATCATTTTTTGGGTAACAAATGAATGCACACATGCTCAGAAACATAATTATTCAATTCCAAATAACGCTGTAAAATAAAATAAATTTGCAAAAATTTTGAAATTTGAGCTTGACTTGCATTTTCAGGGTCAAATCTGGCAGTAGTATTTTGTATTTTGAAATGTATTTTAAATACGTATTTTGTATTTTGTATTTTTAGGTTTCGACGATTTTGGGCAAAAGTATTTTGTATTTTGTATTTTGACGAGATTCGAGTATTTTGTATTTTGTAATTGTATTTTGAAGGTTAACAGCAATGTATTTTCATTTTGTATTTTGTATTTTGCAACCCATGTATTTTGCCCAACCCTGCTACCCTCCTAGAAAGCTGGAATTAAATCAGGAATATGTACATGTATGACTTTGGTAATAACGGCATTACCGTTTCAGTAATGTTGTGATAATGAAATAGTGACTACTCAGAGAAAGTCCCAGTTGTCAGAAGTGGGCTAAAAATTTAACTCGTCCAAATATGTGGAAGAATTCTGCTTCGGAGCAGACCTCGAGTGGAATAAGGACGGAGAAAGTGTATCCCTTGAGGGAAAATCCTATTTTTAGTCAAGCAGGTCCTTTGTACATAAGGAAATGAAAATATAATTTAGTCGGGCACGTTTTGCAGATTAAAAATATAGGTTGATGTAATACATACATATGTAACACTGTTGAAGGTAGATTTATCTCATTCCAGCCCAAGATACGACCTGGATTGGGGGACAAAATCAGACCGTCGCGACGGTCGATATGGAAAAAAAATATCTTAGCACCTATATGTGTGCTTACATATTTAGCTACTTTGATCTACAAGTATTGCATGCCTGGAGAATTAGGTCTCTCTATCCCAAATTTCCCGGACACATACTTAGATGATTTAAGTCGAGCGCGAGAAGCAGTGAAAAATCAATTATTATTAGCTCAGGAATCTTCACGTACCAATTTTGAAAAACATCACAAAATCCAATATTTTAATATTGGAGATTTTGTGATGCTCTATTATCCAAATTTACATAAAGATCAATCAAAGAAATTATCCCCGCAATTTCGAGGTCCTTATCGAGTTCTTGAAAAACAATCTGATCAAAATTATCGCATAGTACAACTAGAACCACCGTTTGCTACAAATGTCGTGCATTTAAAACGATTACGACCCATTTCAGCTAGATATGAACACTTGTCTGAATATGACCCGGCAAGTTTTCATAATCAATTTTTGCCCAAATCTATTTTGAATAAATCAGAAACCGAGGCTCCCGTTATCCCTTCAGAC
This sequence comes from Folsomia candida, assembly GCF_002217175.1. NCBI lineage: Eukaryota > Metazoa > Arthropoda > Collembola > Entomobryomorpha > Isotomidae > Folsomia > Folsomia candida. The sequence goes on along the minus strand of NW_019091207.1, from coordinate 2,564,435 downwards.
CCAAGTCTAAAGAAAACGCGGCCTAAATCTATTTTAAAACAATTAGAACCCATCGATCCCGTTCTTCATTCAGACCCAAGTCTAAAGAAAACGCGTTTAGGAAGAATTATTAAACCACCAGTTAGATTTTCGATACCAGGGGGTCCATAAAATTTATAAATTCACAAAATTAATAGTCTTTTATTTTAGTCATGAAATTATTCTACCTTTTTCTGATCATATTGGTGGGAGCTAATGGAGAAGAACTTCCATCACGGATCCATGTCCTATCCGGAGTTTTTGTAAAACCTGTTCCGGATACCGTCATCATCTACGAAGACACGACACCCATTTTTTTCAAGGTAAACTATGCCTTCACTCCACCTCAAAATTACTTTGTACAGGACTTGCGTGATCATTGTCCTCCCGATTTTGGACGAGGCTCCTTGAGCCCCGTCTGTATGATGGGACCCTACCTATCTGAAAATTTTGGTGCAGTTACCAATCGTCTCAACACTCTTTACCAATCACTAACTTCTTTAATCCCGAATATTCCGTCCATGGACAAAATATCCGCTATCGTTGCACAAAATCGACGTTACCCTGAATATCAACCAGTAGTAATTAACCCTGTAACAACTTCTGACAATTCTGATTTAAGCTCCGAAGTCATCAAGGAATATATTCCTACAACTAAACCCACTACTACTAAATCCGCTATGATTCTGGGAGATCCTTCTGACCCCAGAAATCGTTTTCAATTTGAACATGACCAATTAGTTCGTTGCAATTTAATGGCAAACAGACCCCCTATTAATCAGATGCAAATACATATACCCCAAGTACCACCCCTCTACCTCCAGCACCTGACGTAAGTTCGTTTGTGGAAGAAGTGGCACGGTTTCGAAATCGTAATTCCGACAGTCTTTCCCGAAAAGGAAGGAGTGTCATGTGGGCAACTTTTCATAATACTAACGCTACTCGAACGAAACGTCAGGCTGCTCTGGCAGTCTTAGCTATTGGCTGGGTAGGCGCTAAAATATACAACTACGTTGATCCTCCCTCTGATTCTACTGATTTTTCCAAGATATACGAGCACTTACAGGCAAATGTAGACAGTAATTCTCGTAATGCTATTCGCATAGCTGAAACAATTAACAATCAAAACCATATGATCGGTTCTGGTTTGTTGAATATATCTTCCTACTTAGGAACACGAATTAGACAAAATAACAACAAAATTGATGAGATTCAAAAGAGTATCCAGGAAGGGATGTTAAGAAGTCTTCTATTTCATGCTCACTTGGCCGAGGACATATATCGAAGCATTGAAATTTCTCAATATGCCCATATTCAGTCAGCTTGCATAAATGGTCGTCTTTCACCTCTGGCGGTAGATTATGATACGTTAAAACGAGAATTAAGTACCTTAGACACCGCATTACAAATAAATAATATGACGATGGTTATTCCCCAAGATCAACTTTCCTCATATTACCACCATACCTTAACTCGATGTTCGTTTCACCCATCAAATGGGCTAATCCAAATTCAACTCGACATACCAATTAAGTCCAAGCACGACCAGGTTAACATAGCAGAAATTTTTAGTGTACCGTTCTTCCATGAAACAACTTTGGGGGAACCCCAAGTGTGCTTTGTAAAATATAGTCACGACTTTGTCATCCTAAAGAATGATATGCCCTTACCCATCAGCATGGCAGACACCAGCCACTGTAAAATCTCGGATGGAATTTGTCAATACTTTTCATTGGCAACACGAGCTACGAGTTACGCTGGGTGTATCAAGGCCTTGTTGGCTCCGCAGGGAACCCGTTTTGATGAACTTCATGAAGCATGCCCTTTCAGCTGTAGATTAACAAACTCCGACGAAGTTCTAGTAACTAAATTAGGATGGCATAATTCATTTTACCGCTATGCCATTACGCACCCTCCTATCAATTCTGTAATAATATATAACAATAACTCCACCAGACGGACTTTTGACCTCTTGCAACCCAATACTACTTCACCATACGGAGTAATTATAGTAGAAATTCCTTGTAACTGCTACATCAATTTGAACTCGGTTCATCCAAACATTGTACCACCTTTTCCCTGTCTTGTGGGACATAAAAATTCAAATATTTTCGCAACTCCAAAACTGAACTTCGCAATACCCAGCCGATGGAGCCTCATCAATGTTGCCGAAATCATTCAAGTCAATGATTTTCACCAGCCTTTATACCTCACCGAAGGATATGACAATTTCTCCGATATCTATGACCCGTCCTGGTTTAACAAGGACATTGTCCTCAATTTTACTCACCCCGATGTTCAAACCAACTCCATTGACCATTACGTCTTGGCGTATCATCACTTACTGACCCCTGCAACTACCACGATTTGGTTGGGATTCTTATCGATCTTCGCCATTTTTCTGTTTTATAAAAATTGGCTTTGATCTCAACGTCTGCTCGCCTTTGCGCTCATCATACCTGGCGTCAAAGCAGACACACCTTCGATTATTCAACATCATTTGGTACTTTTCATCGTCACCATCACTGTTTTGATCTTCCTGACTTTGTTTCTTCTCGTCCTGTGTTGTGGTTTGCATTGCAAATCTACCCGACCACCATCCGTTATGCAGGCTGAAGAAGGGACTTATCAAACGTACCATATTGCGTCTTCGCGAACAACTTCACGTCTGGACCCAACATATATTTTTGCAGGATATATTACCCGTTAGCAATATCAATGTTACAATAAACATTTCTGAGCTTAACTTCGTTGACAACTTGGAATACAATTGACTTGTCTAACTCTTTACGCAACCCTAGCTATAAGGAATGAATCTTCTATGAATGAAGCTAATATTAAAAAATTTTTTTGTCTCTATGTGCAGCAACACTACCCTTCTGGAGTTTATCCGTCTCCTCTGGCCGATTTGCTGTTTTAATGGGAGGAGCGTCACACGTCGTTGTCACACGTAGAAATCACGGCGTTACCTGTCATCGCACTAAATCGACCCCTTCAAATTTCGAATCAAGCAAAATCAGGCCAAAGTGGGACTCAAACTTCAGAAAAATAATAAGCATCATTAATAAATTTTGTTCAGCAATATAAAACAAATTAATACATTTAAACTTATCACAGTAAACTTAAGCAAATATTACATAAACATAATTTGTTAGATTATTCAAGTAATTATTATGCAAACAATATTTAAAATAAGTTCAATTATCTACTACAAACGAGAAACGAAAACACGAACGAGAAACGACACCTAATTAATTTAGAAATTTAGTTAAGGCATATTAAGTATAAATTTAGTTAAGGAATTATTAAACTTTTAGTTAAGGCATTATTAATTATAAATTTAGTTAAGAAATTATTAATTATAGAATTAGTTGAATCATTATTAATTATAGAAACTAATGGAATCATTAATTATAGCATTAATTAAGAAATTATTAATCATAAGTAACGAGTCTAACCATCGAATAAAATACTACCATCCTTGAGCCCTCTTGCATTGGGACAATGTTCTTCAAGGAGGAGGTATGTCGCCGGACCCAAATTATGGGAATGCATAAGCATGACGTAATTGGGCCAAAGAAGAGATCTGCACACACCAGAGATGTGTCGTGTGCAGATAGGTAAAGATAGACCGAGGAATTACGCAATTACCCGGATAAAAAGAGCAACTCCGAGAAAGAGAGGGAGAGATTGTACGGGAGGATTTGGAGGAGTGCAGAGCGATTACCGAGTTAGGCCTGTTTTAGTGTGTAACCTAGTTATATTGTAGAAGTAAGTAGTTATTAGATAGGATTAAGTGAACGAATGTGAACTTAAATGAGATTAATAAATAGCTTCAAATCGAGTTATCAAAGTGTTACGGAAACAATTATTGGACCCTACAGTACCGCAACATTGCATAAACCAATTGGTTTCGATTTCTTGTTCAATTTCCTCCTCGACTAAATTCTGGTATCGTTATGACAAGCCGTATATTTTTTAAATAATCGAAACACCAAATTCTATCCAGAATCAAGGGAACATGAACTGTGACCTTTCAGACATATCATTTACGGCGAAATTGTGGTTTTGAGGGAACACGGGACTTTTGCATTTGAATGCATGAAGTTGGAAAACGAAAGCTAGGCGCATTCACGTCAACGTTTGCAATCTGAGCGTATATAGGATATATTGCGACATTTCGAACAGCCAGACAATTTTGGTTCGTAATTCGAGGCAAAACCCCAAATTTAGCAATTAATCAAAATTAAAATCACTTCAAAAATCTCGTATGATTAATTTCAACATAATTTTAAAAAAAGTCTTAATTTTGCACCTTTCTCTTCCATATATTCACCACATAACTACTTTTTTTCTGGCCCAATTTCTTCCACCGTTTTCTTCCACAACGAGATGCGAGATAATAACTTTTCCTTAAAACACTACAAAACCCAAGAAACAAAAATAAGAATGGATGATAAAAGAACGGAAGTTATGGTGTGAGCATCCGGTCGCTGCAGAGAAGATAAAAATTATACAATTGGACAACTTTCCCTTATTTATCGTCTCCTCGGCGACTTTCTCTTTCTTCATCAGTGGCAGCGGAAGCCGTGGGGATTTGCAATGGTGGATAGGGAAGGGAGGGGTTTATACAACATGAGCAGATGATGAGAATATCGAATAACCATGGGGACATTATCCTTCTATCCCAATGCTTCCGCGGCCACTGTTCTCCTGTACACAATTGGATGAGGAGGTCGTTTTATTTCGTTTTGTGTTCCTCCACAACCGACTGAGGAAGATTTATATCATTGCATAGGACGTACTTTCTCCTCCTTAGCCAGGGACACTAATGGCTTCCCAGGTTTTGTCTATTCACCCAAAAATACGAAAGAGTTAAGATAATTTTAATGCGATTTACTACTTTACAAATGAAAGTAGGAAACAAATGATGAAATGAAATTGACCTCATGACATTGACATGCAGTCTCGAGGCCAGGCGATATTTGTACCCCAGTAAAAGTTCTATCTTTAGGAACATTAGTTAATATAGTACTACTGAAAAATAAAATAAGAATTGCACTTTTGCCATTAAAGCACACGTCTCGAGACGTCTCCAGTCCGGTTACGTTGTTATATATATTACGTTGTAATATTATAACATTTAAGATCTTGTAACTGTACTAGTTTACTATCAAAAGATTATTATGATTAAGATCTGAAGTAGTGACAATTGTGAGATAATTAGCTGTATGAAACTTTCTCATGTAAACCGTAATGGTAATATCATCTTGCTATTAACTCTACCAATTGCTAGAACCTGTCAAATTGATCGAACTTGTACTTATTGAACTTCGTGAAATTGAAGTTTTGAAATGTAACCCGTTATAATTACTGAATGATGCAAAATGTTTTTGTTGTGCTCTATGGGCCTGAAGCTTAAAAGAGTGGTGAAATAAATCATAGGAAATCATAACATACCACTGAAAAATATAGCAACACCGTTCAAGGTATGTAAAATAGATTTGTAACCTGATCTTTCAGAGTAAAACTTGTGAATTGTATGTGATAGAATACGAAACTAATTGAGTTTTGCACTTTTTCTGATTTATATGCATTTTTAATATGCGAGCTTGTAATGAAAGACTTATTTGGGTATGCATTATAAAAAAATATTTTTTTATTAAATTACCTGAATTTCATGAATTTTTCTAATGTAAAGTGTAGACTAAATAACCTTGTAAGTTTTACCCTATTTTACAAAAACATCTGGGGAAATGCTGAATAAGAATGTTTTTAGCTTTACTTACACGCTTAAAAAGGTTACCAAAGTTTGTAAAACATGATTAATTTGTACCATATGCATATATTTTACGAAAAAAGGTTGAATTCATGTCCAGGATCTGAAGGTCGGATACTCATTGCTATTAACTAACAGATATTTACTCTCAAGTTTTAACTCTCGCAATTTTAAGGGTTATATTTCTAAAGAGTAAAATATCCTTAAAGATTTGTCTCAAAATCCGTATTTTTTCACAAATCACCTTACTGTAATTATTTTTCTTAGGTGAAGGAAAAGTAACCATAAAGTGATCATGTTAAAAGATCACCATGGTTACGGCGAAGCCAAAGTATGCATTCAGCTTCAACTTTGAAAAACTCCCACTGAGATTTCGCCCGAATCGTTCATTGCATCGAAAACATGTTGAAACAAAAAAACTAGAGAATTCTGTTTTACAGAGACATTTTTCTTATTTTTCAGGTAGAAAGTCCGATGCCTAAATTTTCAAATCCATTTCTTGGCATCAAGGAAATCTTTCCGACCGGGGGCTTGCCATTTTTACTATTCTCCTGGATAATACGCACATTTTAAGCCTTTGCTCGATTTAATCGGATGAAAACTCATGGAATTAGAGCTTTTTGAAATATTGTCATTAAGCAACCTATTTACGTATATATACAGGTGTTAGGTTACTGGTTGCTAACGTATGCTAATAATATCAGGTTTATTTTTTATTAGCATTACTATTTCGACATATGTAACATTCCTTAAAATTCTGAAAAATTAAACATTGATCAAATTCCATGAAATACAGTGTAACTAATCCACCCACTCGGGATTAATTTAGTATGCCACGCATCCACCCATAGGAAAGTTCACAACGTTTAAGAATTGATATTATGATTTTATACATTTAAGTTCACACTTCTCTAAAAATAATTAAATAAATAAATTTTAAAAAACAAACTTAGGTGAAGGACGCGCTTAAAATATTAAAACAAGAAGCTTTATAAAATGTTACAATATCGTTTAATATTTAGTAACTTTTCTTCACCGTGGGCCCAACTAACAGAGAAAAAATACTTTCATGCATTTTGTGTAAACGGAATACGTAATTTTTATATAATAAACTTGCTAGATTTAAATTATTATCTTTCAATAAATAGTGACTTTGCACATGTGGTATAGAGAAAATTTGCCCACGTTCTGACTCATTTTAATAACTATCCCTGAAACAGGTAGACTTATGGTTTTAATTGGTTAAACAAGTCGCTCTTTTAGTTGCATTTAGTGTTAATTATCGCTGTGAAAATGAAATAGATAGTTGGGCCCACGGTGAAGAAAAGTTACTAAATATTAAACGATATTGTAACATTTTATAATGCTTCTTGTTTTAATATTTTAAGCGCGTCCTTCACCTAAGTTTGTTTTTTAAAATTTATTTATAGATCTAACCTATTAAAATGCATATCCAAAGTAAAAACCTACAGTGCAGACTCCATATAGCCCGAGTCAGGGACAGAGTCCCTGACTCCTCCAGGGTCACTCTGATTAAAATTTGCTCAGTTTTAGCTTCATATCCTTTCGTGAGAAGCCATTAGGTATCACCGTGCCGGATTTCATGTTTTTAAAGTAATTTCTAAAAATCGGTATGGGTTACCCCATAGGGTCGCTCCAGATAAGAATTTTACCAATTTTATGTCATATTCTTCTATTAATACCCATTAGCAACCTATCTACCAAATTTCAGCTTGTTATAACGATTTTGAAAAATCGGTATGGGTCACCCCATAGGGTCCCTCAAGATGAAAATTTTTCCAACTTTTAGTCATTTTCATCTATTAGGAGCCATTAGCAACCTCTGTACCAAATTTCAGCCTTCTACGACAATTTTGAACTTTTGGTGCACAATACCCCACCCACCTAGATGACCCCCACTGGTCAACCACTTGACCGATTTCGCCCATCTTCGAACTCGTTTCCTAACTTTGTCCAATATGCATATGGTAAAAATTTCAAGTCAATCGGTTCAGCCGTTTTAGCTCTATCGTGCCGGACAGACGGACGGACGGACGGACGGACGGACGGACATGACGGTTCCATAAGCCCTGACTCGGGCTAAAAATGGTCCAAAAAATATAAATATATACTTCTTCCTCTTAAAAATACTCCACAAAATGCACACTTGTAGTAAAAAAAAGTTTAAAAGTTAGAAACAAACGCGGTCATAAAACGTGGTTTACTCCAACTTGTGAAAATTTTCTTTGTTGGTGACTTGAGAGAAATAGTGGCAATAAAATGTTTAATAAAATCCTCACTTTGGTTCGTGTCTCGCATGCGAGAGTTGGCTCGATATCCGAGAATAAATGGAATAAACTGCATCCAGTTAATCTTACCGAGTGCAATTTAAAACTTTTACTTTTTCATGGTCTTTCCAACTTTTTACCAAGATTAGAATACTTGTTCTTTCTTCCTCTTTTGTCGCACATTGTGATTAAGACTTTGCTCAAAGTGTGTAGACATTTTGAGGGGTGAAAGTAATTCAGAATTTTCGTTTTTTAAAATAAAACTTTCTTCTCGACTTTTTTGAAACAAATTTTTATAAAAACTTGAGGATAATTTCGTCGTAGAATTTCAAAATTTATTTCTGTCACCTTAAATACTGAACTTATTCTAGCTTACATACAGCAATTAGGTACGCAAAATTTGCCACTGTCAACATTAGTTTTGGACTTTTTTTGGCAATCTGTCACTTAGACTCTGTCAACAGTGTTGCAGACTTTTGAGT